>NW_012116143.1:1081866-1160245 GCF_000951035.1 Colobus angolensis palliatus | reverse complement strand
TAGCCAGGATGGTCTCGATCTCCTGACCTCGTGATCCGCCCGTCTCGGCCTCCCAAAGTGCTGGCATTACAGGCTTGAGCCACCGCGCCCGGCCGAGATCTATTCTTTTTAAGGATAGAGATCATATATTTTTATGTGTATCTATACCCAGCTTGTGGGAGTGCTTTAATCTATTGCCAATAAGAATCTATGTTACAAGCAACACAAATGCGATGAGACTGTTTAAAAGGTCTTTCAAAATGGGTAAGACCAATCCTTTTTTCCATTTAGAACTAATATACAAGGCTGTTAGATTTGATTGCTTATGTTAAATTATATTTCTTCTCTGCGGGCATAGAGAGTAAGTTAGAAAATCACTCACTGTGAGTAGAAATCAGAAAAAAGCTTGCTGAGTTGAATGTGATAAGGGTATCCCTGGTGGCAAACGTCACACTGGCAGTGCAGTATTCTTTCTTAATTTGTTGATGGAAACCTCATTGTTATTATTATTATTGTTATTATTTTTCTGTCTGCCAACTTTAATGTGCCATCTCAACCTAAATAGGTTTGGAGTTACTTTGTCTAGAGCTGTGTTGTTCAGTACAGTAGCCACTAGCTACATGTGGCCATTTAAATTAAAATTAGTGAAAATTCAAAATTCAGTTCTTCATCTCAGTAGTCTCATGACAAATGATCAATGGTCCCACATAACTTGTGGCTACTCCATTTGACAGTGCTGGTCTAGAGATTTGAAAAAAATATAAAAAAGTCTTTATAGCCTCTTGCCTGCCCATGTTTTGTTACTTTGCTTATAAAGAGGTGAAAAACTACATGATGTATAAGCTGTTTCTTATTTTACTCTATAAAATCAAAACCAAAATGAAGATTAGATTGATTGGTGCAAAACCAAAAGTAAAGTTCTACCATTTTGACCCCTGAATGGGTGAGTTTTTCTACTCCAAGGACTGTTCATTTGTGTGTTGGGATTTTGTGATTGTGAACAGCATAACACAAACTTGAACCTTTATCTGGTACTCCATTTTCATCTAACAACATTCACCACAACAGAGAAATTTCATACCTTCTCCAGATCTTTGTAATGTGAATTGACCAAACTGAGAAAATAGAGTGGAAAATTGAGGTGGCTGCCATCTCGTTTCTCATTTTTGAATAGCTCAGATAATTCAGCCATTCAACTGGTCTACATTGAGCACATACTATTTGCCTCGTACCAAGGTAGACATAAGTAAGACATGGACCCTACCTTCAAGGAACTCAGAGAGCTTACAATGACACATAGATATGTAAAGCAATAATTATAATATAATTAGGTAAGTATATTAATTTTAGAATTATAACTAGATATGAAGTGTTGATATACAAGTAAATACAAATAAATATTTTTTGGACTTAAATGGTTTATTTCTAGGTCTTTACATTGGAATTATTTTGTTTCTGCCACCTGCTGAAAAAAATAAGGACCCAACAGTCAGCTTCTTCTACAGATGCCAACTGCTACATATTGGTTCAGTGTTGAGGGAGCAGAGCCGTGTGTATGGAGCTTTTTGGAGCTGGTTGGAAGCCACAAGTGTGTGTATGTGGAGTGAGTGGGCCTGCCCACGTGCTTGGTGTGTGATGGGTGCGCCCAGTCATGGCCTCTCCATGTCTCTCCAGCTCTCTGCGCCATTGTTGCCACCATCTGGTTCCCTGTGTGCGCCCACCGTGAGACCACCATCGTGAGCTTTGGCTACTCCCTGTATGCAGGCTGGATTGGTGCTGTGCTGTGCCTCGTGGGTGGCTGTGTCATCCTCTGCTGCGCTGGAGATGCCCAGGCCTTTGGTGAAAACCGTTTCTACTACTCTTCAGGCTCTAGCTCCCCAACGCATGCCAAGAGTGCCCATGTATAAGAGGGCTGCCCAGCTGCCCACAGAGGTGCTGTAGATGCTGGGCTCAGGGCCCTAGGTTTGCTAGTCACAGTGTGGGGGAAGCCCACTCCTTTGCCAGGCTTTAAAGCCAAAGGTCTAGAAAAGCATCCTGTCTGGCATTTTGTAGTCTTAACTTCTCTCCCTTTCCCCCATCTTTTGGTTGCCTTTAAAGAAATCTCTAGCTCAGATAATGCCCATACATTTTTTCTCATGGCATTGCCAAATATTAGCTCTTTTCTTGGGCATTCCTTTGCTGTTTATTAAAAATATATTATATATATTTTGTTTCTTTAAATTTCAAATGTTTTGCAAACATCACTGAGTTAGGTGGGGGTGGGGAAGAGAAATACAAGACATTTTTTTTTTTTTTTTTTTAATGGGGCCTCACTCTGTTACTCAGGCTGGAGTGTCGTGGTGTGATCTCGGCTCACTGTAGCCTCAACCTCCCAGGCTCAAGTGATCCTCCTGCCTCAGCCTCCCAAGTAGCTGGGACTACAGGTGTCCACCACTACACTCAGCTAATTTTTAAGTTTTTTGTAGAGATGAGGGCTCCCTGTGTTGCCCAGGTTGATCTAGAACTCCTGGACTCAAAGTATCCTCCCGCCTCGGCCTCCCAAAGTGTTGGGATTATAGGAGTGAGTCACCGCACCGGCCAAGACACTTTTGAAACTGATACAGCTGACAATGGGAGCCTCATAAAGATGGCTTTTGTTTCTTCCCTTCAAGGTCATTTACTTGTACGAGACAGAAAAAGATAGCAATGGGGACATGGGATGCGGGAGGGAGGGGAATAGTGGAACTTTCTTTCCATGGGGAACTTTCCCTTTTGTAAGCTGAGGGCCAGGGGTAGGGATATTTTTTAGTTTGTGATTTTACATTTATCTGTACATACTTTTTCAAGATTGATCGTTTTTATGACCATGATTTCCTGAAATCCTCAATTCATCAATATGAAGGAAATGAACCACATAGACTTTATGCAATAAATAACAGTGCAAGTGAGTATAACTTTAACTGATGTTCCACAAAACATTTTTGATTTCAGGTTTGTATGATGTAGTTTTTAATCCTATATTTTCATATGCTTCAAACTAACACATTTTTAAAGCTTTCCCCCACTTTTCTCTCTATTTGCATTGTTAGCCATTTTGAAGTGATGTTGTTTAACATAAATTGTACTATTGAATTTGGCTTTACGGGTGTAAACACTGATGGTATATCAGTATCTGAGACCCCAAACTCTCCAAATACTGATGGTGCATTTTATTCTTTAAGTGAAATCTGTGCAATAAAATAACAGACTGTCTGCAAAACTGGCCTTCGATCTTCTGTTGTATCCAGAGTTATCATTATTGATTAAAAAAAAAATCTCATTAATCTCTACTGGTAATTTATAGGTATTCAGTGATTTCAAAAACAAGTAATTCTGCATTGCCTTGAATAATTAAAAAGTTATATTTTATTCACTGTATCGTGGTGGTAATTTGTGGTCATGAAAGCATAACCTCCGTGCTCTCTAGGTTTCTGAAGTGGGATGACTTTATGGCATCTTTAATCATCGATCAGTGGGCAGCAATCAGAAACAAAGTTCTCAGCATTATGCAGTTAATGTCCTTCATCTACTTTGAACACTTAGTAAAGGAATTGATTGGCTAGGTATCAAAGGAGAATTAAAGAAACCTATTTTATTGGATTGTTAAGTAATAATATCTAAATACATTTCGTTCAAACATACATATGTAGCTGTTTGGACATTTTGGACAAAGACACATTGAGTTGATTTTTATTTGTTTTCTGTTCCAGAAACTCTCAAGTTACGGGCCTGGTTTAAGAAAACACATTACAATCTATTTTGGCAGACTTCTTCCAAATAAAATACTAATTTCATTAGCTGATAGTATAATAATAGGCAAACATTTCCTCTTTGGAAATACCAACTTGGGCTAGCCATTTTGCAGAAATTTGTGTAGTTTTGATTATAACCTGTTGGAAAGTATTTCTAAATTACTTATACATAAAAGATAATCTTTTTTTGTTTGTTTTTTTGAGAAGAAGTCTCGCTCTGTTGCCCAGGCTGGAGAGCAGTGGTGCGATCTCACCTCGCTGCAGCCTCCGCCCCTTGCCCCTTGGGTTCAAGCGATTCTTGTGCCTCAGCCTCCCAAGTGCTGGGACTGCAGGTATGTGCCATCACACCTGGCTAATTTTTGTATTTTTAGTGGAGACAGGGTTTTGCCATGTTGGCTGGGCTGGTCTGGAACTCCTGGCCTCAAGTGATCCTCCTGCATCAACCTCCCAAAGTGCTGGACTTACAGGTGTGAGCTACCGTGCCTGGCCATAGAAGAGAATTTTTATGTTAACTAAAATATTTGCTTAGCTATAATATAGCTTTTGTAAGGATAAAAGTCATGTGACTACATTGGAGGATCCTCCCTACCTCATTAAAACTTGTCAGGGTATAACAATTATGAACCAGAAGGGAACAAAAAGCATTTGAGGGAGTGGATGAGGACACTTCAGACCCCATGATCCCTTTCCTCACAACCGCCAGCTTGTGTCAGAAGTGTCATTAAGTGGGACTCCTCTCTTATGGATGTATTGACTCGCCCGCTCCTTCCCTGAGCTGCTGCTTGCTTTCTCTCATAAGGGGGCTGCTTTTCCCTTCAGTGTAAGAAGAGAGACTCCCAAATCTCTCCTAGCTGACCATTCCCTGACTAATGAGGGAATCCCAGTTTGGAGGTCGTAACTCTAGTGTTAGGTTTAGTATCAGTATGATGGAGGAGAGGTTGATGTGCCTCTAGAACAGTACTGTCCACTAGGAATACAATGTGAGCCATGTATGTAATTTAAAATTTTCTAGTAGCCACATTTCAAAAGCTAAAAATAGACAAGGGAAATTAATGTATTTTATTTGATCCAGTATATCCAAAATATTATCATTTCAATATGTAATCAATTGATGAGATATTTCACATCCTTGTTTTTGTATTGTCTTTGGATTCCAGCATGTATTTTACACTTGCAGCACGTCTCCATTTACACCAGCCACACTTCAAGTGTTCAGTAGCCACTTGTGGCTGGAGGCTTTTGGATTGGATAGCACAACTGTGGAACAACAGGTTCTGTCTCAGTAACCATCAAGAGGATCAGTCTTCATTATCTTATCTGCTCTCATTAGAGTCCCCTGAGAACTTGGCAATTATAATTTATTGAAGAATTATAATAAATCTTCACCAATGGCCCCCAATCATGTGTAAAATGGCAGGCTTAAAGTATTCTAAGTAACAGGGCAAAGGGAATTCACACTATTGAGACCTGTATGTGTTAGAAACTTCATACATTTCATCCTCCCCATGGTCCCCATTTTATAGATGAGAAAAATAGCATGTGGAGAGTTTAGGTTGTCAAGATCATATAGCCACTATATAAATGAAAAGGGATTGAAGACTATGTAACTCTAAAGCCCGAATTGTCCAATTTAAGAATCACGGCTAGGGCCAGGCGCAGTGGCCCATGCCTGGAATCCTAGCACTTTGGGAGGCCGATGGGGTCAGATTGCCTGAGCTCAGAGGTTCAAGACCAGCCTGGGCAATATGGTGAAACCCTGTCTATACTAAAGTACAAAAGAAATTAGCTGGGTGTGGCAACTTGCATCTGTAGTCCCGGCTACTCGGGAGGCTAAGGCAGAAGAATCGCTTGAACCTGGGAAGCGAGATCACGCCACTGTACTCCAGCTTGGGCGACAGAGCGAGACTCCGTTTCTCCAAACAACAAAAAAAAGGAATCACAGCTAGAGATTCACTCTCTTCATTAGGGTGGGGAGCCAAGAATCTGCATTGTTGTTGTGTACCCTCAGTGATTCTTATAAGGTGGGCCCCACACTACACTTTGAGAAACAGCAAACAAAAGGACTTCTTTCTCAAGCCTTTCTGTAAGTGCAACTCCATGTCCTCCCTGGTCTCCTGTTTGATGGTCATTGGAGATGAGATGATTTTGAGAATCACACCATGCTTTACTCTCTCTTTTTAGCCTGTTCTGAAGAGACCACATGCAGGGGATTTTTGGTTTGAAAATGAAACAGTCCGGCTCATGCTTTCCAAGAATTTGATAGAAACCAAATTAGAGAGAAAAGAATGTTGCAAGGCAATCTCTGAATCTAGGGATGTTAGTTACAATGACAGTAATAAAAAAGAGAAGATTGTGTGCTTCAAGAATACAAGTTACATATTTGTGCTGAACTGGTTTGGGTTAACAATAGAACAAGGTTTGGTTGTATCTTGCCCTGCTTTTTTTTTTTTTTTTTTAATTAAAAAGAAATCTGCATGTCAGTGTTTCTCTATACAATGTACACAATGTGAACTGCAACATCTTAAATGTTTGGCAGGACATTCATGCTCATGACATCACATGCTGAGAGGACAGGGAGGCCACTGTGGGGCTGGCCTCGAAGAGAGGCAGCATCAGTGCTACCATTGAGATGTCCCCACAAAAGAGTGTGTGACAGCCAGATGTGCAGCTTAATGGAGACTGAACCAGGATTGTGGGTGGAACATTGGCACATGCTGCTTATGGCTTGAATAGCAGCTCTTGAGGAATCTATATTTCTCTACCTCATGCAGAATCTTAGAGCTCTGGCTTTGTGGCCCTGTGGCTGGGGGAGGGAGTGGAGATGGAGGAACTTGTCACTGCTCCATGCCCCATTGTTGAAATGGAAAATGTGGAAATGTTAAGCCATTTCTAGAGGATTGTGGAAGGTAAGAATTGCTTCCAAATACGAAAGATCACCTGATCGTCACAGTTGGGGGCTTTCTTGAATAAAAATGGTTTTATCTTTATATCTCTTATGTTGAATTCTATAGCTATGCTTTTCAAACTGTAGTGTTGATACAGATCACTTGGGGATCTTGTTAAAATGCAGATTCTAATTCAGCAAGTGTGTGATAGGGCCTGAGGTTTGGCATTTCTGACCAGCTGTCAGGGGATGCTGATGCCGATGGTCCCAGACTCACACCCTGGGTAAACAGACTCTGGAGTCTACCTCCTGCGGAAGCACAGATCAGCTTTGTGCATAGATATCGTTGAGTGGCGCCTGTTTTTGTGGAAGACACTGGGAGTGGTTCTTTGCCCTTCAAAGTAATTCTGGAGCCTCACTGGCCAATAATTCTGGTGTAGAATCATTCTTTTGGCTTCAAGGTTTTGTTCCTTATTTAAATATAAACACTCCGTGGTACGCTTGAGCTAAGTACTGACTCATGAAAGCTGATTGTCACATTTTCAGGAAGTTTGCAAGCCAGTTGATGTCATGTTAGGAGCTTGATAGCAGCCACGGTGGGAGAGTCATTCCACAGAAATCACCAAACACTGCAAATCATGCATTTCTGCCCCAGCTCCAGCTTCCGGTCAGTTGCTGAAAATTTACCAAGCCACCACTGCTTAGCTCTTGGAGAACCACACATTAAGCTGTATCAGACCTTGTCACTGTAATTGGGAAAGGCTCTATTCCTCCCCTCCCTGAGAAGAAGTTTCGATGAGGGAAGGTGGGTAGAGCTGGGAGTACATGGGGTGACTGCGGGAAAAGAGATGTACCAGCTGCGGTCTCTTGGGGCTGTGTGTGCACTGGTCTCCTTGTTTGTCCTGAGTCTGAGGGTCTTGGTGGCCTGGTAGAGAAAGGGCTGCTTCCTCACCTTTTAGTCTGGTTCCTAGGCTTGGAGAGTGGTCGGTAAAACCGGCTTGTATATCAAATACCATGGCTACCAGGTTGGTACCTAAGGCCATCCTATCCTCTTTTGAACTCATATACTTGGGGCATCACTAATCTGGCTTCTAGAAGTTTCCTGGCAGATTTAGTTTTGAAAGGTCACATTTTTTTCTGATTGTAATAGTAATAATAATATAATGACTCATGTTTATTGAAAGCTTATTCTTTGCCAGACACAGTCCTAGTATTTTATATATACTGACAAATTTAATCTCACAACAACCCTTATGAATTAGGGGCTATTGATATTTTCATTTTACAGATAAGGAAATTAAGATAAAGAGGTGTTTTCAAACTGGCTTAAGTCACACAACTATCGAGTAATGTATATTTATTATAGAAAATTTGAACACTGTGGAAAAATACAAAATTAAATAAAAAAATCACCCATCATTTCATCATTAATTTCTTTTCTATATATGTTTAGCCATCATTTTATTTTAAAACAAACGCTCTAACATATTCTACGTATAAATTTGTTCCTGATTTAAAAAAATACATACATTTTCTTATATCATTAAGTGGCTTTTCTATGAAAAGATCTTTAATATCTGCATAATATTCCATTGTTTGGAAGTACCATAATCTACTCAATGAATTCCTAAGAATATCTTAGTTGTTTTGGTTTCTTTTCAATTTCTTCTAAGTAATTTTGCCATGAACATCCTTACAGGCAAATTTTTGCACATATACATGATGATCTTTTTAAAGATAAATTCCTAGAAAGGAGTTGCTGAATCATATATTCCAAGTAGTGTTTTAAAAACAGGTTTCTTTTTTTCTTTTTGGTAGGAGGGTGCCTAGTTTCTCCAGCACTAATAATAGAATGCAGCATATCAATTTAATATGCTGTTCTTTTAAAAGTATTTGAAATATTTATTTTTTTCAGTTTATTGATGTGGAGATATATAAGCAAATACTTTTAATAAATGGTGAATTCAAACATTTCAAAAGTATTCATGATGGAAGAAAATGTGTGCAAATGGGATGTGGGGGACTGAAGTTCTGCCTGCCCTATATTATAGTCCTGCTTTAGCTGACCAGTGTCCACAGGGAATGGAATGTTTGTCTTCAGGAGACTTTGTGTGTGGGACACTCTGATTCCAATAGCCCCTGGTTAGGGTGGGAAACTCCGGGAGAATTGGAGGCTGAACCATTATTTTTATTTGTTCCCAGCATACTATCCCAAACATAATCTACTGAGACCAAAACAAGGCAAGGTGAAAATGAATCACTTTCTCTTTTCCCAAGTCTTTTAGACATTAATCTTATGCTTATGATGGAAAAAAAATTTACCTGGCTTCATTTGCTGTCTGATTTTGCTTATTGCTGTTTCAACAAAAGGTCAGGGAAAATGCACATCAAGGAGAGCTTCTAGAAGTGTGATGGGCCCAGGACTGTTGGGGATGACAGCCTCAGCATTGCAGAGCAGCCAAGGACCTTGGGCTGTTCTCTTGGTTTTGAAGTAGCCTCCATGAGCAAGCAGAGCTTTCCCCTCACACAGTTAAGAACCACCACTCATTCATCCTAGTCCACAGGGTGGACCTGGGGGTGCAACTCTTCCCTTCAATTCGGGGTTATGACAGACCCCTCCTCCCTCACCATGGCCTTTCTCAAACCAGAACAGAGCTCAGATTTGCCTCAGTCATTGAGTATCTAAGCAAGGTCTTGAGTCATTTCATTCGTTATTTCTAAAGTATGGTATGGGGATCATCAGCATATGACTAATTCAGTAAAATGGAGATTCATGGGTCCTACTCCAGATGAATGGAGTAGGGATGGATCCTGGGAATCTGCATTTTACATGACTCTCCAGGTGACTGAGGTACTCTCTAAAGTTTGAGAACCATTGAAAAAAGTTCAATGAATATGGGCATTGGAACAGACCATTGCAGAAAGACAGTCATATGAAGGAACTGGGAGCCAGAAAGGTAAAGAGATTTCCCCAAGGGTGTATTGCTAAGGTGTCATTTCCTATTACCTAGGGCTCTAAAATGAAGGGGTTGTAGTTTTGGGGAGCTGCTCCTTCTCTGAACTAGCCATTCCATCAGAATAAGAGCTGTCTTTATCTTATTTGGCCCATCCTTCTGGTCTTGGGGTGAGTGCCTAATTCAGGCTGGGTCAATCACAGTACCTCACTGCCCTGAGATAACTGGGATCGGCCCAGGAGGGCAGCTTTTCATCTAAGCTGGACCAGCCAGAGCCCATTCTTTATTGGAGCCGTGGGATAGAGCACATTTCTCTGATAGCAAAACCGGAAAGGTGTGAGTCTAGAAGCTCTTAGTAAGCTGTCATTCAAGCTGTGTGGAAAGAGTGAGTCTGGGAAAACGAGGCCAAAATGCAGAGAGAAGTGGAGGCCATAGAACAGAGAGTTTCATGATATATAAGGAGCTTGATTCCATAGTTTCTGAGGCAAGCTTCATAAAAGCCCTTTGGTTACATAAACCAATACCTCCACCAATTCCTTTACTTTTCGTATGTGAGTTTTGTCAGTTGCAACCAAAAGAATTCTGACTTGGCAGAGACTCTGGTTATAGACACATTCCTACAAAGTCCAAGTGTGTTTTTCCCTCTTCCTTTGGAGGATTTCACGTTTTCTTTCACCAGTCATGTGTTCTGAATGGGACCATGGCCTTCTTCCTTTGCCAGAACGTTAGGTCCAGAAGATGCATTTGTGACCCAAGTCAGGCCAATCAAGTTCTCTCCTGGAACTTTTCAAACTGCAGTTGTGAGAGGACACCGTTTTTCTCCATTTAGAAGAGCTTCTAGTATCCCTGGTGTCCGTAAGTCTTGTGAAGAAGCTTATCTGTAGGAAGGGAGAGGAAGCAGAAATGAGAGATAGAGAGCAGGGAGCCCGACAACGTTGAGGTGTCTCATTCTAGGTGACCCTGGAGAAGCCAGCGATGTAGTTTTTGGTCAAAGCAAGTATGATGTGAGTCACTGTCACTTTCAATCAAAAAAGTCCACGAGGATAGAGGGCTTCCTGAAACAATTGGTTTAGACCTTAATCCTGAGGAGGTCTCATATGTGGGCTGCTGCTTGTAAATTTATGTAAGGAAAAAGGGTGAGGTTTTATCACTAACGTTTATCCTAACTTAAACCCATAGACACCTTCCTCACCCACCTCCACCACACTTCTACTCCCCCCATACCTCTATTCCCTATACTAGCTGGCTAAATCAGACTTCAGGAAAAAAGCAACCACCTTAGGATTTCAAACAGAGGGAATTTAATACAGGGAATAGGTTGTAGATAATGGAACAGTCGAGAAGTCAAGCAAGATGGTGAGGTAACTCAGAGTTTGGCAACAGCTGGAAGCCACTAACAGGGGATGAAGAGGCAATAGGAGGAGGCTGTGAATAGAACCCAGAGGCTAGGGCCACCTAGGGGGATCTGAGACCATGGTGGGACTGCCTCTTGAGGGCTAAGGCCACAGAGGGAAGAGGCCTTGTAGGATCTGGGACCAGGGAGGTGACTCAGCCCCTGCTAAATACACTAACCAAAGCAGAGCAAAAGAGGGAAAAATACCATGGTTTCTCCTCTTCTCCTGCCCTCCAGTCATCTGCCAATGCCTCTCTTTGGTTGACCTACCCAGTTAGAAGTCCAGGGAGCCTCGGAAATGTAGACAGAGGGCAGGCCAGACAATGGCTCTCAGAGCACATGCACAGTTAAGCCTGAATATGGCAGGAACAGATCAAGGAATAGGGAGCCTCAAAATCTGGAAGCTGCTCAGACCTCATGGGGCAGAGTGGGGGCTATTCTCTGAGTGTCTGCCAGTAAACACTTCACAAATGAGTACTGGGCTTGCTTAGGACATTGATTCAAACCAATTCTCAATTCTACCTTCCCTGTTGGAACTGGTCATGCTTTGGGTAGCACACAAAAGGTCCTACAATACTACTGCTCGGGTTCAGGGATGCCTCTGCTTCTCTTCCTCTGCTTGCTCTCTGGAATCCAAGCCAGATCCTGGTTCTGAACTACCTCCTTTCCCGTTAATGCTACTGTGATTGTCCACTCTGGAGCTTCTCCCCTCTCCATTCTTGCTGTCTCTGTATCTCCTCAAGACCGCACCATCTCCTTCCTAGATGCCTCTTGCCTTTCCTCCTTCGTGTCTAGCTTCCCCTTTGTCAACACCAAGATCTCAACAGGTGCTTCCCTGGCTTGTCATCCTTTGAGTTCCCCCTTTGCCCACTGCATGAAATGCAACTGCCTTAGCTTGGCATGCAAGGCCCTTCAGAAACCTACCTGGCCTTTATTAAAAATATTCACATAAGGATCTTTGATTATGAGCAAGAGAAACAGACTCTGGATAGACGAAACAAAGGAGGGATTTTTTTTCGGGGGGAGAGGGGGAGTTTGGAAAACAGGGTTTTGGAGGAAGAAAATACAGTTTTTCAGAAAAACCAAACTCAGAGAAGGGCAAGCAAAAACTAGACAGTTTTGCAAGGGTTCTGTTGCTAGGATGAAGGAACTCCAGCTGTGTTCAGTCTTTTTGTCACTTGGTTTAAGATTAAAATACCAGAAGGTAGCATCTGATTGGCTTAGAAAAGTCATGTGCCTGCCCCTGAGCCCATCACTGTATGTAGCTAGGGAAATTGGTTCACTGGGGGCAGCACTTGTTAGCAAGTCCCAGTGTTGTGAAGGTGAGGGAATAGACAGTGTTCAGGCTGTTGATTTGGTTGGCAAACAAAATGCCAAAATGAGTGGGTATGCTCTGTTTTCAGCAAAGAAATCATTGGGCTGGAAAACCCTCAAAATATCAATCATTCAACAAAACCTCTTTAGGAAAACGATATTAGGATTTTTGCACATAGCCCTTTTGAAGTTAACCAGTTTTGGCTTAAAACTTGAAAATAAAACAAGAGCACACACTAGATCAAGAGGTCTTTTTAAGCCACTTTTGATCCTGGAAGACCCCTAGAGGGAAAACAGAGCCTTGGTTTTGTTTAATAAAAAAAAAAAAAAAAAAAAATTGGCTTCAGGATGGGAAAGAAAGAGAGCCAGGATTCTGATTTCTCAGTCCTGCACTTTCCCTCCAAGGAAGGGTGCTGGGCCAAGCTGTGGCTGGGAGGCCATCAAAGACTCCTTCTGTGTATTAGGATTTGGAATTTATTTCTGATGTCATGATAAGGATAAAAGAATCTCGCACTGTGTCAGGCCGGGGTAACTGCTGTGCTCCTGATGGGGAGAAGGATTGGGTAAGTGTCCTCCTGGAGGGACACCTCCAAAGCCAGGCATTGTCTCCGGAACAAATCCAACTTTCATTTCGTAGCCTGTTAGAGCGTTGTTCTCCATGAATGCCTCTGAACCCTCCTTGAACCCCAGAATGTTTCAGCTAGCACTGTCACTTGAAGTTAACAAGTTCCATATGCTCACCCCCCATGGTGAAAGTTGTTTTTCTTTTTATTTGTTCTCAAATTGTCTCCTGTCCCTTTGCCCCATCCATAGTTCATTTGGTTGCCACCAGGTTTGCTCTCCTCATCTCATTAGGTCATTAAATGAATTCCAGCACCTAAAAAGAGCAGTTTTTAAGATTCAAGTTTTGCTGAAGAATTGAGGTAAAATATTTTGTGGGCAACTGAAGATATGGGTACAACAGTAAGTGGATTAGCTTCACATGCATCTGCCTTCTAACCTGTTAAGTGGAAACAAAAGTTCCACAGGATGTGTGAGAAGAAAACAAAACATGTTTCCATCTCATTTTCAAAGCACTAAATTGCTATATAAGTGATAACAATGCCTCTAATTTCCATCTATGTTTTTTTTTTTTTTTCCAAAAACCAGTTGGGCATTTTTTAGAAACTTAATAGAATTCATCATATACGTGAATTCAAATTAGTGTGTTCTTAGGGAAGATACTAGAATGTGCCTTTGTTCTGTCAAATGAATTTAGTTTTTAGTGATCAGATCTTGAGAGTTTGCTAGAAAATGCTACTAAACTTCAAGATAAAATTCTTCTCTAATATACTTTCTTATATGGATAGATAATTCCACATTTTTGTCTTTTAACCAGTGGTGTAGCTTAAATATTAGGCCACCAAAATTTTTAGAGAGGATTTCTCTCCCTTTGATTATTATAAAATAAATAGAGCATGGCCTCCCAACAGCTTCTTTTTCTCTCCCCTCTCCCCCCTTTCTATATCTTTCTTCACATTCTCTGTATAGGACTCATGCCATTTTTTATATCTATACTATCAGATCTTATAAGATTCTCACTCTGCAAACTTTTATTAACTATCTCCTCTGACAATAAATGTACATACATATGTTTATTTAATTGTTTATACAGATGTGCAACTGTAGTAATGTATCATGTACAGCATAAAATGTACACAAAAAGTTAAAGAATAGGAAAAAATGAAATAACATTTAAATTTCATTTCATATTATTTATTAATGATACAAACTTTTTCCCTTTTTTGTTAGTCATAACATTTTAGTGAAATCAATATTTGAACCTACTTCATTATTTAATATTTGATTCTTAGTTCAGTTAATTTTATTACTTGGTTTCAGTGGCTGCTTTAGCTGAAAAAAACATCTCGTATGGATACATAGAACCATACAGCAGAAATACATAATCATATCATTATACCCTGTGTCAAAGGGTATAATGCAAAGATTTATATAAAAAATTTTGCAGATTTACATTAAAATTTGGCAGTAGTTTCTCCATTTTCCTTGATGCCTTTCAGTTGTTCTTGCAAGCTAATCAGAATATGTTGCATTTTTGTATTTCTTTTTCTTTTTCTTTTTTTTTTTTTGAGATGGAGTCTCGCTCTGTCACCCAGGCTGGAGTGCAACAGCGCAATCTTGGCTCACTGCAGCCTCCACCTCCCAGGTTCCAGCAATTCTCCTGCCTCAGCTTCCCAGGTAGCTGGGATTACAGGCACGCACAACCACACCCAGCTACTTTTTGTATTTTTAGTAGAGACGGGGTTTCACCATGTTGGCCAGGCTGGTCTGAAATTCCGGACCTCAGATGATCTCCCTGCCTCGACCTCCCAAAGTGCTAGGATTACAGGTGTGAGCCACTGTGCCCGGCTGCATTTTTGCATTTCTAAATGGCTTGAAAGCCCATGGAGACTCTTGATTTGTAAGATTACTTAACCAGGTTTAAAAATTCTAAGTTTTCTGTATATATGATAGGACTATTTTTATGGATGATACCTAATATTTTCATTAATAAGATAATATACCTGTCCAAATATCTTTGCTCAAAATGGTCTCTCCATAGAACTCATTTCCTTTGAAAAGCAATTGCTTTCTCATGAGTTCACAGATTATTTCTCATAAAATCACAGTTAACGGTGCTTATATTTATTTATTTATTTATTTTTTGGAGACGGAGTCTCACTCTATCACCCAGGCTGAAGTGCAATGGTACTGCAAGCTCTGCATCCTGGGTTCAAGCTCACTGCAAGCTCTGCCTCCTGGGTTCAAGCGATTCTCCTGCCTCAGCCTCCCGAGTAGCTAAGATTACAGGCACCCTGCACCACACCTGGATAATTTTTTATGTTTAGTAAAACCATGTTGGCCAGGCTGGTCTTGAACTCTTGACCTCAGGTGATTCACCTGCCTCGTCCACCAATGTGCTGGGATTACAGGTGTGAGTCACTATGCCTGGCCTTATTTTGTTTTTAAATTCTTGTTACATGGCAAACTTTCGTACTTTTGGCTTCACTGTTTTCACTGCAATGGCTATTTTGTGTTATCTTTGCAGGAATCTTTTAAAATGACTAGTTCATTTTTATGGGGTTAGTTTAGAAGAAACAGATAATGCAATGTAAATAGCTACTTAAATGGGCATTTATAATCTACCAACTATCATACCTCAAATGAAGAGTGAGGGTGGCATTGCCCATCCCTCCTCATTGATGAGGATCCTCTATCCTCGGGAGCACCTGACGACACACACGGTCATCAGACCACAGAAGGATGCTCTGATGAATATGTGACTCCATCTAAATCCATAGTAAACTCCATGATACAATACAATACGATACAAATTAGGCCTTACATATTAAATATGAGGCTTAATTTTTCTTAATCCTGAGATTAAAAACATTTTAGGAAATTAAAAGAATTAATATTTTCTTTTTTGTATCTTTTTGGAAGCTTCTGATCCACAGGGGAAGAGACAGAGAGACATATAAACCAATAACTGTATTCAACATGTAAATGCTACGTACATGAAAAAATGAATGCTATGGGAACTTGTGGTGGAAGAAGGGAGACAGAGGGCAAATTCCAGAAAGTCAAAGAGAGGAGATACTTTTGAGAAGAACTTGAAGGATAAATAGGAGTATGCTGAACCAACAAGTGGGCCAAGGACATTCAAGAAGACACAAGAAAAGAGAGTGTGCTCAGGAAACACTGAGTTGTTGGTTGAGGTCAGGATATAGGATGCCTGGGGGAGGGGCAGACACAAGCCTGGAGAGCTGGGTGCCATGCGGGCTGTGAGGAGATTTGCTCTGTTGGCAGCAGGGAGCTACTGAAGATTTTAAGTGGAGAAATGACCTTAGCAAAGGATATATTTCATTTACAAATGAACCATACACACATTTTATAAATAATTACATTTTTGGTAGATGTGGATAAAATTCTGTTCAATCTAATTTAACAAGTAATTATTGGCCATTATGGCAAGCGGTATCCCCAAACTTGGTGGAACAATTAAGCTGAATATTTACAATGAAATACACGAATATATGCATTTGTCCTTTAAAATTGTAATTTTCTGGAAAACTTTGACATCTGGAACAAATTCACACTGGTATTTAGTCCTTAACAATATGTTTGGGGTTTATGTTGTAGCACTATATTACGAATAAGGCAGTGTTATGACATTCTTCAGAGATCAAGGACATCTAAGTTCAAGGCTGCCCTATAGATATGGTATTCTATGCTATCATTAAGGTGACCGACCACCTTTCCAGAACCCCCAATACACTTTTCTTCCTGAGAATTTATATGTGTGAAATGATTAAATCATACTTACATCCTGAAAAAAAAACCAAACCAAACCAATATGTATGTAGGGCAAGCATCCAAGCCAATGAACTCGGAGTGTGAATTCCTTCTGCTGACAGAATATAAGCATCGTAAACCTATATGTGCCACGTAGAGAGAGTGGCCTGTGTATGGTGTGGCCTTGAGAGGATAGTTTCTATTATCTGTGTCATTGTTTGGAAAGAGGTGCCAGGAGGCCTTCTTGGTTTGTCAGTGAGAACACGACAAATATTTGAAAAGGCCCTTCTGTCATAAGAAATAAAGATTATTTTTATTTCTGATTAGAAAAGTAAAATATGCTTTGAAGAACACCTAGAGAAAATAAAAAAGTGTAAAAAAGAAAATGCATAACCACCCCAAATCAGAATTTTTAGAGGTAACAATCGTTAACACTTTAATCTTTTTCCAAATATTTTTCTATGCTATATAAAATACACATACTTATTCAAAACTAAATATATACTAAATATACACTTTGCATCCTACTTTTAAAATTTAACATAATTACCATTCGTCGTATCATTAAACGTTCTTTGAAAATTTGTTTTTAGATGGCTATACAGTATTGAGTTTTATAGATACACCATAATTAATTTAAACAATTTCTAGTTTGGGGCATTAAGTCGATTTCAATTTTTTTTGGTATTTTTTCCCCTGTAGTTATAGATAAATAAATCTGGTGATTTATTTTCTTAGGATCATTTTCTAAAAGTGAGTCGAAAGATCTGAAATCTTTCAGATAGAACTGTTGAATATTTAAACAGAGTGATTGAAATTGTTCTCTGCTTTGGCGGGAGGATACTGAGGGTATCTGGATGCTGAGGGAAAACTTAACTTTTTTTTTTTTAGACAGAGTTTTGCTCTTGTTACCCCAGGCTGGAGTGCAATGGTGCTATCCCAGCTGACTGCAACATCCGCCTCCCTGGTTAAAGCGATTTTTTTGGCTTAGCCTCCTGAGTAGCTGGCATTGTAGGCGTCCACCACCACGCCTGGCTAGTTTTTGTATTTTTAGTAGAAACGAGGTTTCACTATGTTGGCCAGGCTGGTCTCGAACTCACTCAGGTGATCCGCCTGCCTCGGCCTCCCAAAGTGCTGGGATTACAGGCGTGAGCCACTGCACCCGGCAGGAAAACTTAACTTCCATGTATTCATTCCTTCAGGAAATATTTATTCAGTGCCTCTTGTGTCCCAGGCTCTGCACTAGGTGCCAGCTTGCAGCAGGAAGCAGGAGAGCACGTTCGCTACCCTTCTGTCTTGCCTGCATTTACATAGATAGCAATGGCGATCTGGGTCTCTCTTTCTAAGTCCGAGCCTCTTTGCTCCCGGCCGCCATCTCTCCCCTCAGAGTGGTCCTTGGGGGCTTCACTTCAGGGCACGTTTATGGTGTCTTCCAGCGCTTGTATTTAGAGCTATCTTGAGGAAAAGTTGTGAAGTGTGTCTTTGGGACCCTGGCCTCTCCCTTCTGTACCAGAGTCCCCTTAACTCCGTCTCAGGCACCCAGGGACCTCAGAATATTTTTTTTCTCATGGCTTGTGAAAACCTGCTTTCTCAGAAGGAACTGATGATGTCAGTCGTTCATATCTCAACGTGGGTGAATTAAGACGCTGTGTTCCTTCTTCCAGGGGGAGTTAACTGTGAAGGCACTTAACAATCTCCTTATTGAGGAACGCCAGACTTTGTTTCCAATGGAGGAATTTCTGGCATCAGAGAGCAGATAGAGCAGAGGTGCTTTCTTCTGCTTCTCCTCAAGGCTCACAGCTTGCTATGGAAGCATCCTTGGAAGACATCTCCTTCCCTGCCCTTTCCACCAACGTTGGTTAATCCAATCTCCACCTTCTCTTACAAGATTGACATGGCAAGTGAGGAAGCCAAGGACATTGCATCTACATCTTAAACTTAATCCCAGTACATGAAAGGGGCTGCTTTGGAAAATAGAACTTCATGAAACAGGGAAATCCTGTGACCAGGAAACCCCTCACTCCTCCCCATCCCACCCTGTGAGGGGTGTCTCCACTAGGAAGGAAATTAAATCAGTCTTCCAGCCACCAGAATTGAATTGGGATGGACTATTTCCTCTTTGGATTATGTTCCAAATTGCATTCCTCTTGCTCTGTTTGAAGTTAATTTAGAGTTACAAATCATTCCTATTTCCCCTCTCTGAAGGAAAGCCTGCTGCAGCGCTTATCTCATCGAGTTAATTGACCTACAAAGGGCTCATTCCTTCCTAAAACCACTCTGCATGGCTCTGATGGGTAAGCATCAGGCTAACACATATATATAATAAAAGCTCGGAAAGTTTGAATTTTTAGGTTGTAGAAATGGGAGCACGTGGGTTTCTCTCTCTCTGAGCCTCAGAGCTGGGTATTTTTTCTGCCCTGGATTTGATTGAGATTGATGAGAGAATGGAAGGGCCTATCCTCAACTCAGGTGGGGAAAGAAGTGGAAGAGAATTTGGCACAGAAAGGGCTCTCTTTGCCAGTCAGCGAACTGTTGATAGCTGGAAATAAAATGTGGAAGAACTGTTTGGCTTATGAAGATGTCCTGAATTTTTAATGGAGTATTTCTTATTTTTTAAAATTTCAACTTTTATTTTAGATACAGGGGTCCATGGGCAGCTTTGTTACCTGGGGATATTGCGTGATGCTGTGGTTTGGAGTATGGGTTCCATCACCCAGGTAGTGAGCATAGCACCCTATACGTAGTTCTTTCCCACCCCCAAGTAGTCCACAGTGACTGTTGTTCCCATATTTATATCCGTGAATGCTCAGTGTTTAGCTCCCACTTATAAGTGAGAACATGTGGTATTTGGTTTTCTGTTCCTACGTTAATTTGTTTAAGATTATGGCCTCCAGCTGCATCCATGTTGCTGCAAAGGACATGATTTCATTCTTTTTTATGGCTGCATAGTATTCCATGGTATATCTGTACCACATTTTCTTTATACAATCTACCATTGATGGGCACCTGGGTTGATTCCATGTCTGTGCTATTGTGAATGGTGCAGTGATGAACGTATAAGTTCATGTGTCTTTTTGGCAGAAAGTAGAACCATTATTTTCTTTTGGGTATATAACCAGTAATGGGATTGCTGGGTCGAATGGTAGCTCTGTTTTTTTTTGTTTTGTTTTGTTTTGTTTTTGAGATAGAGTCTCGCTCTGTTGCTCAGGCTGGAGTGTAGTGGTGTGATCTTGGCTCGCTGCAACCTCCATTTCCTAGGCTCAAGTGACTCTCCTGCCTCAGCCTCTCAAGTAGCTGGGATTACAGATGTGTACAACCACATCTGGCTAATTTTTGTATTTTTAGAGATGGGGTTTCACCATGTTGGCCAGGCTGTTCTCGAACTCCTGACCTCAAGTGATCCACCTGCCTCAGCCTCCTAAAGAGCTGGGATTACAGCAGTAAGCCACTGTGCCTGGCCTGTTTTAAGTTCTTTGAGAAAACTCCAGAACCTGGATGTTAGGCCTTTGCTGGATGCATAGTTTGTGAAAGTATTTAATTTTTTTTTTTTGAGACAGTGTCTTGCTCTGTTGCCCAGGCTGGAGTGCAGTGGCAAAATCATGGCTTACTGCAGCCTTGAGCACCAAAGCTCAAACGATCCTCCCACCTCAGCCTCCTGAATAGCTGGGACTACAGGCATCTGCCATCACACCTGGCTAATTTTCATATTTTTTTGTATGGATGGGGTTATCATGTTGCCTAGGCTGGTCAAGGGTTCTACCCACCTCAGCCTCCTGAGTAACTGGGATTACCACCATGCCTAGCTAAATTTTGTATTTTTTTGTAGAGACTGGGTTTCCTCATATTTTTCAGGCTGATCTCGAACTCCTGGGTTCAAGCAATCTACCTGCCTCAGCCTTCCAAAGTGCTGGGATTATAGGTGTGAGTCACCGAGCTTGACTGATTGGCTTATTTCACTCAGCATAATGTTTTCAAAGTTCATCCATGTTATAGCATATGTCAGAATGTCCTTCCTTTTTAAGCTGAATATTCCATTGTATGTATAGGTCACATTTTACTTATCCATTCACTCATTGGTGGACAATTGAGTTGTTTTCATGTTTTAGCTATTGTGAATAATGTTGTTATGAATGTGGGTGTACAAATATTCTTAGAAATGTTGCTTTCAATTCTTTTAGATATATACACAGACATGGAATTGCTGGATTATATGGTAATTATACGTTGAATTTTTTGAGGAACTGCCACACTGTTTCTTTTTTGTTTGTTTTTGTTTTGTTTTGAGACAGAGTCTCACTCTGTTGCCCAGGCTGGAGTGCAGTGGCACAATCTCAGCTCCCTGCAGCCTCAAACTCCCAAGTTCAAGCAATCCTCCCACCTCAGCCTCCCAAGTAGCTGGGATTACAGGTGTGTACCACCACGTCTGGCTAATTTTTATATTTTTAGTAGAGATGGGGTTTGACCATGATGGGAAGGCTGGTCTCAAACTCCTGACCTCAAGTGATCCGCCCGCCCCAGCCTCCCAAAGTGCTGGGAATACTGGTGTGAGCCCCCGTGCCCGGCCATGGAACTGCCATACTGTTTTTCATAGAGTTTATACCCTTTTATATTCCCATCAGTACATAACGGTTCTAATTTTTCACATCCTCCCCAATACTTGTTATTGAATAACCTTTTAATTTTAAGACCCATGTAATAAGGTTGTATTTTGGAATATTAATCCAATTATTTTTGATCCTGGTAATCCCTACTTCTAGATTGTCCTGTGACTCCTCTTGGATACTATTTGTAGTCTCTTCCATGGAAAAGAAAAAAAAAAAAGGGCAATTCTTTCACCAGTTATGAGGCTATTGTCCCCAGAAGGACATATGCAAGATAATATGTAGAAGGAGTCCTTGTCAGAAGGAACGAAGAGTGGATACCCAGGCCCTGCTGGTCCTGATGGATAGTGGGCAGGGGAAGAGAAATAGAGTAGAACAGAGGGGAAAAAATCCTTGTCCATGCTTCCCCTCCTCTGTGGGTGGAGGTATGGTAGGAGTGAGAAATCCTGAAAACATTGTATATTGCGGGTAATGGTATATGTAGTTGGAAAGGATATAAGCAGTGATGTACTGGTAAATGTTTACAGCCAGCTCTCTGAGAGAGAAAAACAGATCCGATTTTGTAGCATTTTCCAATTCCCATGGTGTAAATTCTTCCACTATGGCTGATTTCAAGCTACGGATGTGAATTCACTAAACACAGAGTTGGGAAGATATGTGCAATAGCTCGTCATTATGTAGTGTTTTCTCCATGCAGATACAATAATTGTAAATAACCTCGAGAACATAGATAACAGTAAAACATGGTAAAATAGTTTTGAGTATTTATTGGCTTTGTTTTCATTGTAATTAATTTATTTGTAAGTTTATAGAACTTAAGTTTTAATGATATTGCATTTAGCAACTGACTCACAAAAGTCATAAGTTACCAATCATTTTCATGAGCAAGCTGCAGCGCATCATTGGCTCCAAGTCTCAATGAGCAGAGCTCAGGAATGAATGTGTATTATTAGTGAAGGTAGTGGCTGGATACTTGAGCCTAAGGTGGTGATCCTGGTTCCCCAAGACTCAGGGTGACATGCAGTGGATTCTAAAGTGCTGAGGGCTCGATGGGTCAGCCCAGGCCTGGAGTCTGAGGGAAGAGGCATCATTGTGCAGGAACTTCATAACTGGGTTCAGTGCCAGCCCTGCAGACTTTGAAAGTGAATGTCGTCATGAAGCCCACATGGCTGGATGGGCCAGGTTCTCCTCAGTGGACTGTCCAGGGGCAGTCCAGGTAGCTATTCTGCAGGAGCATTGGCTAAGGGTCCAGAGCACCCTAGTTCTCATCTGCACCCCTCTCCTTATGAGATCATAGAAGCTCTGTTTCCAGAAGTCATTTGGAGAGAAGCAAGGAGGAGGGGAGGAAATCCAAAAGACTGAGCATTTATCCCAAAGGGACTCAGTCATCTAAAAACACTAAATGGAAATCAACTGGGATTCCATCATACCTTAATACATTTAAGACATGATTACACAATACATTTATGTATAAAACATTAATACATTTATGGGTTGTTTTTCTTCCCCTGCTATCCAGGCGGGTGGACTGTTGCAAGGGAGATCACTGAGTTACAGGAAATAAAGAGATGACATTGTCTTTGCATCCCATGTGATATGGAAAATATGTGGCCCTGCTACACCCTCTACCTTTTTCTCCAGGTATCACCACCTGCACCATCAAGTAAGATCAATTAAGCCACCATCAATGCTGTGGTAATTTGGTTTGGGACTGTAGGCAAGTACTGTTCTTCTAAATGTTTTTTAAAATAAATGGGGGCAATGAACTGAATGTTCTATATTAGATGTAAGATGGTGCAGAAGGTGTGGGGGGCTGTGACTTGAGTAGGACTGTACCTGGAGTGGGGTAATTAATGAGGCAGTGTAGTAAGCACGGTCCCTGACAGAGGGTACCCTTGTTAGAAGAACATGAGAAGGAGACAGCGCCACATCAGGTTCTCCTGAGAGCCCACTAAAGTGTAACTTTCATATTCTCCTCATGGAAGTAAAGTAAATTTAAAGAGGTAGGATGGCACTGACTTTCTTCAAACTTAAATTTTATTAGTCGATTTAAATTTTTAAAATGTTTTATTCTGAAAATGAATTTTCCACAATAATGCAATTCAAAATGAGCTCATTTATCTGGCTTTTCTACAAAGGACAATTGAAACACTTAAGGCGAAATTCACTTATTCATCTCCATTTAAGAATGGAAAAAAAGTAACAGACTTCAGGTTTTGGTGAAAGTTAACAAAATATGGGAAGGCTCCTTTTTCTTTTCTTTCTTTTTTTGGTAGTCTGTTGTGTAAAAGCTTTACATTACTGTGGATATGTTATAGTAAGACACTTTTGTTTCTGACTTTCTTTATAAACCCATTTTTAAATTTAAAGGCACACAATAAAGCTTTATGCGTTTATTAAAATATACACATTTTGTTAAATTTCAAATTTTCCCTTAGTATCTTGATAAATCAGTATTATTGTCAACACCACACATTTGAAAATAAAACACATTTCATAATACATCTGCATATTATTTCTTTCTTCATGATACACTACATTGTACAGTGCACTGATGGGAATTAAAAACCACAAAACGAACAAACTTTAACAAATACAGCAATTTCATACCAAAAAAAAAAAAAATAGCAGAGAACAACACTAGGAATTACCATCTGCAAATGCAAGTTGTACTTCTCAAGGACCAAACAAAAAATAAACAAGTTAGTAAAATTTACAAGCTGTATTTATAACTTTGGATATGAATTAAACAGTAACGTTTCTTTTCCACAGTGAGAAAAGCTAGAATGTGGAGTCCTGTCATCAGATGGTGTGACTACATGGAATGAGGACTATAGCTGCTCTCTTAAAAACCTGCAGCCCCCTCTCTCAGCCCAGACAGTTGAGGTATTTATGCACCATCATAAAATTAACAGTATCTTTGCTTTGGAAAGTGGGGGTTTATAATTTCCAGTGTAAATCCTCGCCTTTGGGAGTGTAAATGATACAAGTATATCAGCAACTGCCAAGACCAATCAACAGATATGCATGGAACATTCTCTTCATCTCCAAATCAGAATGAACACAGTCATTTAAAGTCTGCACTGCAGGCGAAATTCACATGACTCACAATTCCCTTTAGCCAATGTTACCAATGTCAGTGTCAAGAAAACTTAATAGAAAAAAAAGAAAAGCACAGAGTGAGTCCCTACCATAAAAATCCAGGCTGCCCCTGTTTCCTAGTTCTAATATGTGCCATTTTCTTTCCTTATGTGTACCAACATGTACTAAATGTCCCAGAGAGTAAGAAATTAGAACTACCTACTGTCCAAAGACCTTAAGCCCAAAGCTATCTGTGAAAGTCCTATAGGGATTTTGTAATTCTGTGTGTGTGTGCGGAACACAGTTAAACGATTTTTTCTTTTTTTGAGACAGAGTTTCGCTCTTGTTGCCCGGGCTGGAGTGGAATGGTGCGATCTCGACTCACCACAACCTCCGCCTCCCGGGTTCAAGCGATTCTCCTGCCTCAGCCTCCCAAATAGCTGGGATTACAGGCATGCAACACCACACCCAGCTAATTTTGTATTTTTAGTAGAGATGGAGTTTCTCCATGTTGGTCAGACTGGTCTTGAACTCCCAACCTCAGGTGATCCACCCACCTCGGCCTCCCAAAGTGCTGGGATTACAGGCGTGAACCACCATGGCCAGCCCAGTTTAATGATTTTGTACACTGTTTTAGTTGATAATGCAGAACACATATTCTCCTTTGATGGGCTACAAAACTTCCACTCACCCCTTGTGGGCTCTAAGTCCTAAAAAAAGAACACTCTATTTTCTTAGAGAAGTAATTTTGGCAAAAGGCGACTGCCTAGGTATTTCAGAATGATGCTTGCATTACTCAAGCAGAGCAAGAAGAGGAAAGCATTTTAAAAAGGAAGTTGCTCTTGAGGAGAGAAAAAAAATTAAAACAGCCTTTCTTCTAAAAGTCTTAGAGAAAATAAAAGTAGGACATAGGACCAACAATTATGCACACGAAAGGGGCTTTTTGCTACCCATCCCCATTCCCAGTGAGAAATACAAGTTAAACTCCTTGGTGAACCTTCAGCTTTCTGGTTCCTGCATGTGGTGGGGTCTGCGGTTTGGGATGCTGTTTCTGCACTTGCCCTCTGTTTAATTTCAAATACTCTTTCATGGCCAGGCCACCACTGGTTACCTGCTGGTGCCTCTCTGTCTTAGGATCTCCAGAGGTCTTTGCAGACACATGGGTCCTCAGTTTCAGGGAGCTGCACAGGTACAGGGGAAGCAGAGGCTCTGTGAAAACTTTAGATAGAAACATCTTCCTTGACATGACTTGTTCCAAACAGCATGAAAATGGAGCGCTGGCACACAGCCCTTGTGGCAACCTCTGGAGTGTGTTTCCTTTGCTCTCCTCTCTTTCTCCCCATAGGAAGTTCGGGGCACCTCTGCACTGCTCACTGACCTGAGGCTTAAACCCCAAGAGTGGACCCCTACCTGCTGCATAGACTCCTTAAGCAGACCTCCGCTCTGGCTTCAGACACATTTTCTGATTTCTGACTTTTCCACACAATAAGACATTCTAATCTGAGATTCATAATTAGGTAAACCTGTGACTGGCCCTCCGTGGACTTTCCTCTGACATCTTGGGCCCCTGGTAAAATCTAGTGCGAAAGCGGACAGCAATTTTCTCCAGTCCTCTATGTGGATTTTCGACCTGATGTAGCTTCTGTTTATGTTGCAGATAAGAGGTGGTTCCTTGTAAGATAGACTTCCAACAAATGTTGGATGTCTAACAAATGTTGGATTTGTCTTCCAATAAAAGAAAGGATGTCAGGTTTACCAACCCTTTTTAGCAGAATAGAGGAGAGAGATTTCTTTGAAGGAGTTTGTGTTTTGTTTTCTAATAATTACTAGATTCATATTCTGGCTGACCCACAGATTCTGAAGAAGGATGGATTGTTAAATTCAACAACTCCCTTCCACCCGCCATTTATTTAAACAGATTTATCATGATATTTATGTAGGCATTTGATTAGCAACTAGTTTGTTACTAAGAAGTAGAAGTGGCACATGCCTATAATTCCAGCTACTCGGGAGACTGAGGCAGGAGAATCGCTTGAACCCAGGAGGTGGAGGTTGCAGTGAGCCAAGATCATGCCACTGCACTCTAGCCTGGGCAACAGAGTGAGACTCTGTCTCAAAAAAAAAAAAAAAAAAAGTAGCACTCAAGCTCAGTAAAACCTGGAGCTGAGGTTTTACTGTTTAGATTAGATGGATATAACAAGTTGTTAGGTTTGGTTGTTGAAACCTATTGTTGAAAACTTTAAAGTGGCTGTTAAATTGTGTTGCCTGTCCATGTATTAAACAACTATATTTCTCTTAGGTTAATGATGAACGCAGACACAGGACTCAAAGTACAGCTATTTTCCCCTTTGATTTGTTAAATCAACTTGGAGTGTATATGTGGCTTGTTAGTTCCTTGCATAGGCAAGGAAGCCACTGTCTCAGCTTTCTTAAAGTTCAGCCTTCCTGGATTCACCCTTTTGTCAGTTCCCCAATTATTTCCCACTCTCTCACCTGAGGAAAGCCAGCCAGCTCAGTGTGACATTCAAGTCTCTCTGTGAGTGAGCCCTCACCTGCCTTCCTAGCATTATTTCTTATTGTTGCATGTATAAGTCATGCATAAATCATGTGCTCCAGGCAAACTAGCTCCTTGCTTTCACTTGATGGAGGCACAGCACAAATTCTTAGTCAGAGGACAGCAAGCTAGTAGACCTTACTCATACTGATCCTTTGCCTGGCATGCCTTTCTCTCATTTCTACTTGATAAAATTGTGCCCATTTCACAAGTTCCGACACACGTGTGACATTCTTTATGACCTTTCCAGAGGAAGAAGGCTTTCTTCATATTTGAACTGCCACAGCACATTACAACTCCCTCATCTCACCTGACACTTTCACTATTGTTCTTTATTTATATATCCCATTTCCCCTATTTCATTTTTCTTTTTAAGAGACAGGGTATTCTTCTGTTACCCAGGCTGGAGTACAGTGGCGTGATCATAGCTCACTGCAGCCTTGAACCCCTGGGCTCAAATGATCCTCCTCCCTCAGTCTCTCAACTATCTGGGATCATAGGCACATGCCACCACACCAAGCTCTATTTCCTCTATTTCTTAAGAGCTGGATTTTTATCTGACTTACGGTATCAGTATCTGCCACAGTACATAATAGGCACTCCACAGATAATTGTTGAATAAATATTTCATTTTCCTCCAATTCATTCATTCTGTCAATCATCAGGTATTTCTTGAATACACACTATATGCCAGGCACATGTAGCTAGCAAAATCTAGGTTTGAAGCTTATCTGTGGATTTTAATGACCTTTGCCCGCATGAGGAAAAATTTGTTCTTATCATGCAGAAGTGCTTGTTCTTGTCATTGCCAGCGATTCCATTATTTTTCATGGTGCCCCTCATCGGCAAATTTAGTAAAGCATATCAGGGTTCTGCATTTATGCACTAAATATACATCTAGTTTTGTCTAATCCTTCTGTTTCTATTTTTATTTGCCCTGAGTTTCTCACTTAATTTTTGTTTTGTGTTATATATATTTTAGTAACTGCCTCAAATCCTTTTGAAATGAAGCAGAGTACCAATAAATAAGTAGAATAAAATCTGAAAAAATAAAGTAATTGGCTCCAAACCACAAATCCACACAATGAAATCTCACTCAGAGAGCTTTTGCTATTCAGAATTCAATAAAATGTAGGTCTTCCTTGGACTCCCTTCAAGGGGCGAAGTTTCTAAGATAATTATAAGGTGATCTTACTTTTAATGTGGTCCCACAAATACATCGTTTAGAAACCTGTTAGGAAAATAATAATATTGTCATTCTAGTGATTGATGATATTTGAAAACTGCATTGTGAAATCTGGGACTGTTTTACAGAAGTTGGTAAACCCGAGGACAAACATGTCTATGTACCTGAAAAAACTTTTTCTATCTTAGTGATTTTCTTTTTTTAAACTAAGGTTTCTAGAGAGGTGATCTATCAACTTCAGAAAAATAAAGAGAGTTAAGCTTAAAGTATACAAATATACTATTCAGAAAAAATGGCTCCTGAAATGAGAGTGGTTCATAGAATCTGCACAAAATCAATAGCAATGGTGTTAACCAAAGCATACATTTTCCATTCCCATCCTATAGAAATTGAATTCATCTGCCACCAGGCTATTGTTACTTTAATACTTAAACCTCACTAATAAAAGGAAGCTCTTTCACCTGCATTAAGAGTTTGCTATTTTGCACTCCTAATTCACTATTCTCATATTTAATGAATACAACCCGATCTCATCTCTAGATGTGTATCAAGCTTAACAGACTGTATTTAAACCAGGCAGATTTGTTGAGTCCTATAGCCAATTCAAAACTTTGTTTTCGAAAGATGACTGATAATTAGTTTACAATTAATTCCCAATGATGTAGTTCACAGAGTAGGCACTGTATCTTTATGGTTAACTCTAGGGAAGAGAAAACACAGCATTGTCAAGCATGACATTAAAATGATAAAATGACCTCAGGAAACCAGAGTTCTAAGCAATGACTACAGAAGAATAAAAAATATCTAGAAAATTTCAGTTATTTAGTTTAATGGTGTACACTGGCTATGATTACAATATGTAATTTATGTAAAGCATATTTTTTAAAAACTAGTTTCAATTGATCTTTATATGTATGTTAAAACTGAGTGCATCAGCCTGGAGACTTGTCAAGTTTGTTGTTTTATCTGCATTTACCAGGCTCCGGTGCTGCTCATCCATGGACTGTAGCCCCCAAGGGCAAATGCCATGCTTCGATTCATTCCTGTCACTTAGCATTTGGTCTATTCTCAACCAGTGTTAGTTGAATGAAAAAATGGACTTTTACCTCCTTGCCATAATCCTAAAGCATGCCAAGAGGGCATAAGCCTCAGCCTTTCAGAAAGAACAGACTTGAGTGTTAGCGAATATTTTCTGGAAAACGTTTGGCATACTGATACATCCAGGAGAGAAAGGACAAAGAATTTCTTCTTTTGTCCCTCTTTCAGGAAATCCTCACAGAGATTTTATTAATACCTTGATTACTTTTAATAGCTTGGTTAATTTTATAACTCGATTCAAATTGTGCCTTCACATACATTTGTATACATCTCAGTGCAGCCACAGGAATCCTTGTAACCCGAGAGTAGAATTTATATTATAGCCCATGTGTGTTTTCTTCCTTTGCAAATTCTCTCATCTGCTCTGTTTCTGAGAAAATTTTTTTAGTAGCCCCTTCTATGGCCCAAATTTACATCTTACCAGGTAGATATTTCTTTGGGCTTTAGTGAAACTCATCTGGGAAATAACAGGAGAAAAAATACACCTCTGAAAGTGAGCTACCCCCAAGGAATAAGGTTCAGAAGTGAAATGTGATCTCATGGAATGCAACTACCGAAGTAGCTGTACTTCAACCTATTTTGTTTTCAGAGTAGCACACACCAATCAAGTGGTTTCATATCTCAAAAAACTACAGAATTTATAATTTTAGAAATACGAAAGAGAATTTGCAATGTGATCTCAGTGGCTGGGTCACTTCTCCTTGTAAAGATTTTTATCTGATTATAAAACAAACAACCTACTTCTTCAAGGCATATCAGTGCCATGAAATCATGCTCCACCTTTGCCCTCTTTCATCATGTCACCAGGAGTTGGAGTCTGGTATAAGAGAGGCCATGACAGAGAGTTAATTTCTGCCAATGCTCTCTGGCCTTCACTGCAAGAGATGGTTATTTAATTTTCTTCTGGGCATTTACGTAGAACTTTGATGGTGCTTCTTACCATATTACTGGGTCTGCATGACCGCTTTACGGTGAGTCTGAAACCATTGGGAAAATGGTCTCAGAGTCCCTGACCTTTGCTGGATCCTAAAATTATAGTTTGGAAGCTGTGAGAATGTTGGTGAATAAAAAGAAGCATGTGTCTTTTCCATGAATTAATTTTGGGTGAGATTGCAGGATAAAATGATGCTTGCTCAGGAAGTGCCAGTGCCCACCTACCCACCCTGACCTTGGGGAGCAGCACTCAGCCTGACATGCCAAGAACAGAGCTTTGCTCCCGTGTCTCAGGTGACTGAAATTCTGCCTTCTGCCCAGAGCCCCTGCTTGGGCTTCAACCAGCAAAGCAAAGGCCTAGGAAACATTTGCTACCATCAGCCCTGATGGTTGTACCTAAGATGGAATTTCAGATAGCCTCTTGTTTATTTATTTATTTATTTTAACAAGGCGACCAGTTAGGGGACCCAGGTTAAGCCCTTCAACAGAACTATCCTGAAGAGCAAAAGTAGCAAATGACAGGCTATGACTAGGGATTGAATCTGGGGAAGGCTGGATTTGTGAAATGAGAGCCAAAAAAGTTTTCACCTTCTAGCCCACAGGTTAAGTTACTGAAAATCAATCATCACCATTTCTACCCACTTGTGTGTTTCTCCTACTCTGGAGAGTAATCTAACTCATCATTTGCAATCAGGGCCTCTGAGTTCTGTTTGTGTTTGCTTTTGCTCTTCGCTTTGCTATTTGTCCGGGCGTTTGCCTTCGCATCTGACATCTGTTGGTAATAGAAGCCTTTGTCTTCGGTGGGCCCGCCCCAGTCCTCTTGGCTCTCACCCTCTGTGGCGTAGGAGAAACCCTCCTCCACTGAGAAGGGATCATCCACGTCGTAGCGTTGGTACGTGCTTTGGTGCAGGGCCTCTTCTCGAGCGCTGATTTCCAGGGTGCTGTTCCAGATGCCATATCCAAAATAAATGAGCAGACCTGTTGGGCGAGGGGAAAGGTACAGGTGAATAAGCAATTGCTTTGGGATCCTGGGACTAGCAGAGAGATCACCTTCAATGATGAAATCAAACTGGGGGTGGGGGGATGTATTTTCTTTGGTTTACGTGGTGTTTTGAAAATACTTGAATTAGATACCTTTTAAAAATTGGGAGATCTTGCATTAAGCAACCCATATTAACAGTTTTTCCTAAAAAAGTCAAAAGGTTTGACAACACTGCATCCACATTTCTACATGGTGATTTTTGGCTGGTGGTGAGAACTAGCTGCCTTTTAGACAGGACACAGGGTCTCTAGGTTACCTCAGTCCCCACCTCCCCTGCTGACATCCAGCTCATTACACTCATATAGCTGCCAGCCAGGAATTTGCATTTTCTACCCAGGGTGCAATATTTATGGATCAGCAACAGTTTATTCCCAGCCTTCTTATAAGACTTTGTTGCACAAGTATGCATATGTAACAAACCTGCACGTTATGCACATGTACCCTAGAACTTAAAGTATAATAATAATAAAAAATAAATAAATAAAGAAAAGATTTTGTTATTCTCTGCCTCCACTTAGGGACTCCATCTCTTGTTTCACCTCTTAGCAGCATGCATATATTATCCTGTGATTTACCTTGCTGTTTTACACTTACTGAAGGCGTAATATATCATGGCCACTTCAAGCTCCCTGCTTTCTTCTGTGTGATCTTAGAGTGTCTAGTGCATGCTACTATTATGTCCCTTAGAACATCTGTTGTGTGATTATCTGCACAGGGTCATTTCTATTTTATAGACTCTGCAGAAAATTAGCACTTAATGTTTGTTGAATGAATGAGTGAGAACTCCTGATAAGCATGAAATATCCAGTGCAACCTCTGTGTTGATGTCATCCCAATCAAGGGAAAGAAACTTTCCCCCCTCGTTAATATGTAGCATTCATATATGCTAATGTTTCATTTCTATGATTTAAAAAACATACATAAAAGTCGTTTATAAGTCCCCATTTTCTTTTCTTTTTTTTTTGAGACAGGGTCTCACTGTTGTCCAGGCTGGAGTGCAGTGGCATGATCTCAGCTCCCTACAATCTCTGCCTCCTGGGCTCAAGCCATTCTCCTGCCTTGGCCTCTTGAGTAGTTGGGACCACAGGCATGTGCCACCACGCCCAGCTAATTTTTGTATTTTTGTAGAGATGGGGTTTCACCATGTTGCCCAGGCTGGTCTCAAACTTTCGGACTCAAGTCATCTGCCTGCTTCCACTTCCCAGTGTGCTGGGATTACAGGCATGAGCCATCAGGTCTGGCTTGAGTCCCCCCATTTTCTATCTTGAATAGACTCTGAAGGTTCAGGGCCTGGAAGTCTGAGAATCATAACCTTGGAGTCCAAAGAACATGATAAGTAGAAGTATGGGCTCTGTGTTCAAATCCTGCCTTCATCACTATTAGCTGTGTAACCCTGGTCCCATTAGCCTCTCTGTTCCTCAGCATTCTCTGTAAACCCTTGAGAGCTATAGCAACCTTCTTAACATGGGAGTGCCTGAGGATGAAATGAGGTACTTCTCAAGTGGTTCTCAACCCTTGCTGACTGCACTTGAAAGTCACCCAGGGGCGTTTTTTGAACCACTCTGATACCCTAGCCCCATCCTGGAGATTCTGATTTAATTAGTCTGCAGTGTAACCCAAGCATAGGTATGTTTTTAAAACTCCACAGGTGATTCCAATGGTCAGAGTGTCCCTGAGATAATGAACTGTGCCTGATGCATGTGTTCCACTGCCCACTCAGCCCACATTATGGCCTAGCCACTGGGGTCCACACGGTATGCAGCCTCCTTCCCGGGCCCTAACGTCCTCCTCTGAGTAGCACCGGTCTCTTTGACTTTGCTAACCCTGCAGGCATCTGCTGGGCTGGTTTGTTTAGAACCGCAAGTCAAGCCTGCTTTGCTGCTGTGGTGCTTGAGAAATCTTGCTCTCTTTTGAATTTGAAGTGTGCCTTTTTAAGCTTGGATTTCTCCCTCCTTGTCTCAAATGACTTTGTCCCCACTCCCTCCCACACTCCCCAGTGAAATCAACTTTCTAGGAGCCAAAGTAAGCAGAGATTTATAGTCCTAATTGGTAATAAATCCTGGAGTTAATTATTTGCAGCTGTAGCTATTAGTGCTCAACTAGTGATTTCATCTTTTAAAAGCAGGGTATTTACTCTTTCTTGTCTGTAGGTGGGGGTGGCCATGGGGGATAGTTATTATCCTTGTGTAGAACAGGGTATCACATTAAGGCCTCTTCTAAGAGTGCCAGTGTGCTGGTTCTTGGAGAATGCCTCTCTCTGAAGCATGTTTGGGATCTGAGAATGGATTTCAGGCGACCAAGCAGGACCTGTGCACACCTCCTTTTGCACAGCTTTGCTTTTTTTTTTGCCATATTTTCTTCTAGACATCCAGGCAGATGCCAAATATTGCCTCCTACTCCTGCTTGGTACCTATTTTGCCAGTTCTTTCCTTTCTGATGCCTTTCTCTGCCTTTACTTATAGATGAGTCATTTCCCTACTGAACTTAATACAATCTTTTTCTTTTCCCTTTGCCCCAAACGTCTCTCCTCTGCCACCACACAGGTCATTGCTCGGTCACTGGTTTGATGTCACTCATCACTGGTTTGTTGATTCCAACATACCCTGCCCCACGAGGTATTTGGGTGTCAGGTAGACTCATATTATGGGAATTCTCTAAAAACCTTGAATCATAGATATTTAGAGCTGGAAAAGACGCTATAGATCACCTATGCGTTCTAAAACCTTCATTTTACATTAGAAGAAACAGAGGCTGGGAAAGAATGAGTGACTTGCCTGGGTCCAAGAAGGAGAGGAACCAGCTTTATAGATGGAGGGAGTGAAGTCTCTGGCGTGTCTAGTCCTTCACTCCTCCTTTCCCCTCCCCCAGGCTAGTTTACAGACTGTGCTTACTGCAGGGAATATGTGGTAAGAGGTTAGGTTGATATTTGTTCTTTGGAAGTGGCCAGGCCTGGAAGGAACAGGTGTGTGTGTGTGTGTGTGTGTGTGTCTGTGCACTCTCACATATTGACTCTGGTTACTTTTTACTTTGTGAAGACAATCCATGGAAACTTGCCACATAAATATTTACGGGTCTTTTCATGTTTGCCCTGAACCCCCTGGAGTTTCAAAGGTGTGTCACTCTCTTCAAAAATGCATTTCAAATGTGAGTACCGTGAAACAAGGAGCAACCATGTGCATGCAGCCTGGTAGAGTAAATAGTAGCTGCAAAGCCATTCCCCTGGGCTTGGCATTCTGTGTGTCTATCTTTCTTGCTGGCCTTTGAGTCAATTCAGGAAAAGTGATGTGAAGCTGAGAAGGATTGGAGAAAAGAAAAAGGGAGGGGGACAAAGAAACAGAGGGGAACAGATGAAGGGAGGGAGGGAGAGAGAGAGAAGAGAAGAGAAACGTATTACCATCTGTCCCACATAAACAAGGGCTTTGTGTCGGAGAAGTAAACAGAGCTGCTCCACGCCTCCTGTGTGGAAGCAGGGTGTTTTGTTTCTGCTCCTTTTTTTTAGTTGGCTTAGAGAATGAAGCATGAGGTAGTTTCTGAAAAATCTGTGGGGGTTCTGGGAATCCTGAATCATCTAAACTAAACTTCACAAAACACCTCTGTGTGCTGGGTTAGGATAATGATGGATCCTTGATGTTGCACCTTTCTCACAAGGAACTCAAAATGTTACACAAATAGTATCTTGTTTAACCTGTCTGGCAAGGTGTGTGCATGTGTGTGTGTGTGTGTGTGTGTGTGTGATTATGTGCACAGCGCACTTCACAGACAGGACAACAGGACAGTGGGCACAGAAAACGAGGGAAGGTCCACAGCCACATAGTGAGCAGGTGGACAGTGAATCCTTCCAGGTCTCGCCACGCCCTAATCCAGGGCGCTTCTCTCTCTCTTACATCTCCCGTCTACCAGGGATGGAAAACAATTTGGCTTAACGTTTTATTTTGAAGAACATATACAAAAGTGGAGTGAATAGGATCGTGAATCACCAGCTCCCCTCACACTCCGTCCCCTGGCCCCTTCTCTACAGATTGTTTTGAAATAAATCCCTTCTATCATAGGTTTAATTTGTAAATATTTGAGTATGCATCTCTAAAACACAGTATTATCACATCTAAAAATTAATAATAATTTCTTAATATTATCTGAGATCCAGCAGTATTAAAATTTATGTAAATTATTACCTGTGTGTGAAAAACTCTTCACCTTCTGAGGCTACACATGTATTCCCATGATGCCATCATTGCTTGAAGTAGTTTTTGGCCACTGCTAATCAAGATGGTCACTGGGAATGGCATCATATTCTTTTGTAAACTCTTACAGAGGGCAATCTTATATCTTTTGAGGGTAGATTTGGTTTTGCCATAAGCCAGAAGTCATCTGACGCCAAGCCTCAAGAATAAGATGGCTAATTCATAAATAATACTATTCATTCTATTTGGATATTTAATTTTGCTGTACCTTAAAAGCAGATAACTTAGATCCATTGCTGTGTGGTTACATATCTTATGTCAGTAGGAAATTAAAGGCAGGTGTGATGTTAAAAATCAGAGGGCATCAGCCTCTGTGCTGCAGCAGTGTCTTGGAGGCTCCTCTGTGGGGCTGGAATATTTTATTTTTTATTTTTTCGAGTTGATGGGTCATGGTGGGGGTGCCTGGTGTGTTCAGGAAGGTGACTAGTTAGCAGTAAACACAGAAATGTTTCAATATTCTGGCTGGGCATGGTGGCTCACTCCTGTAATCCTAGCACTTTGGGAGGCTGAGACAGGTGGATCACCTGAGATCAGGAGTTAGAGTCCAGCCTGGCCAACATGGTGAAACCCTGTCTCTACTAAAAAACAAAACAAAACAAAACAAAAAACCACAAAAATTAGCCTGGCATGGCAGCAGGCACCTGTAATCCCAGCTATGCGGGAGGCTGAGGCAGGAGAATTGCTTGAACCCAGGAGGTGGAGGTTGTAGTGAGCTGAGATCGTGCTATTGCACTCCGGCCGGGGCGACGCAGCGAGACTCCATTTCCAAAAACAACAACAACAACAAGTGTTTCAATATTTTAACAAGAGACATGGTCAGACTGGGGCACGTGGGCTGCATGCTTGCCCTGGTCAAAGGTAATGGTGGTTAGTCTTGTGAAAGTCTGTTTGCAGTGATGGGAAATGTTCAAAGGGAGGCTTTGGCTTCTTTTCTAGACAAAAGTTCCCCGGTGGAATATGTGCCTATGAGAAGTTCAGGCTAGACAAGATCAAGAATCATGCCTTTAGCAATTGAATGGGCTTTCTTTATGATATTAAACACTTTGTGGTTGTAATGCACTTTCCAAAAAGAAAAAGCACTTTCTCATCCATCATTCTAGAGAAGTTAAGAACTGCGTGATAAATCAGTAATTGAAACAGCACTGGGACTCATATCTTTTAACTAACCTGAGGGCTGTTCCTGTCCCACCCAGGTGCCTCCAGGGAAGGTTTACAAAAGCTAAGCTTGCCTTCATATACTAGCATACGTTGGCATCAGCAGATGACATCACTGCTCACCTACCTGTGCTTATCTATCCTGTGCAAATTAAGCAAATGACCCCAAACCTACAAGTAAGAGAGGTGGGAAGCGGGGGGGGGGGGGGGGGAGTCTTGATCATATAGGAGAAATCCTAGAACAAAAACTCAACTCTGAAGAGACTGGATAATGCAAACAATAACAGCATATTTCCAACTCTGAGGGCACACACTTTGGTTGCAGACCAGGTCCCCTATCTCCAGAGTCCCTGGGAATTCTCTGTCCTCTCCATGAAGCTCCATACTCAGGACCAAGAGAGGTGGGCCAGCTGACCTCAGGCTGGGTGGAGCTGCCTCTTCCTGGGGTGCGCTTTCCAGCAGGAAGCTCTGCCCACTGTAGATAGCTGAGGCACTTTGTTATACCCAGAGGGCTTTTATTTTGACTGCTCTGGGATCAACCTTCCAAAAAAGACATTTGCCAAAGCAGAAAGGGAGACTGGATGGTAATGAGAAGGCATCCTTCCCACCCACCTCAATCCCCACCAACTCCCACTATTGCTGATTATTTTTTAAAATACCACCACGAGTCTGTTGACTATAATAACAACAGGGCTTGTTTAATATGGTGTGGCCAGGAAGAGCAGGCTTAGGATGACGCTGGGCGGAGATTCTCTCCATGACCCTGCCGCTGATCTAATGGGAAGTCATGCTACTTTATGTCTCAGTTCCCCATCTGCAAAATGGGGTTGGGGATGCTTGTTTTATCTGAGGTATATAAGGGCCATGAGAAGTAATGCAATCTTGTAAAAGAATATGAAGAAAACCTAGTAGTCTGAGCCAGTAGTTCTAACTCAACAGAAACCCAAGCGATACGTGTCCACGTGTCCACCAAAAACATGTACAAGAATGTTCACAGCAGCTCTGTTTGTAACAGCCCTAAACTAGAAACAACCCAAATGTCCCTGGACACTAGAATGAATAATATATTGTGGTATATTAACACAGTGGGAGACTAGACAGCCACAAGAGCGAACAAACTGAATCTACAAGCAGCAATGGGTGTGAATCTCACAAACATAATGTTGAGGGAAAGAAGGCAGACATCCCCTCTGTTGTGGCTTGAATTCTGTTCCAGGTAAGCTGCGCATGCCAGCTCCATGCCCTCCACCTCTTCATTCTTTGGGCTCATAGGAGAGCCAGTGTGTCAGCTGCCACTGGTTGCAGAGCCGTGTGAGTGCTCTGCTCCCCTCTGTGTCCGGCAGCGCACCTCTGCCAGCAGACAGCATGACCCACCTCCACACTCTACCTTCACCCTCCCTCCTTGGAATCCCACCAGCCCTGGTGCCATCCTCATCCTGGCCTTCAGGATTATTCTTGCTCGTCTGAGCACAATTTTGACATTGAAAGAGCCAGTCGTTTTTTCCTCTGCCTCCAAGGAGAATTTCAAGCCTATTTATGGGACATGTCATCAAGAATTTAGCTATCAGGTCCCAATTCATCACCCTTTCCTTCCTTCCTCTTCTCTTTCTCACATGGCTGCTTTGGGTGAATTTCCAGTTGGATTTCAGATAATAGCTCGGGTATAGACCATAAAGTGTGTCTTCTCTTTGGGACATTTCTATTCTGAGATAGGATTCATGAGGTCCATTGTCCGTATCACAAGTCCTGTCCTCTAAATCTTGTAGACAAGAATTTGTTTTCCTCAGAGAGACTGAAAAAATTCCTACATGACAACATGGCAACTCGCACGGTAAGGGCAAGCTATTCTAATACGCGATTACTGTATAATAAAAACCCACAGGGAACAGCAGGCCCGAAGATGCCCTGGAAGATACTGTGGTGCAGCATTCTCACTGAGCCACTGCTAGTTCCGTGTTCCCTGAGACTCTGCCCAACCCCTTGAGAGGTTCTTTCACAAAACTGCATCAGCTAAAAGGAAGATGAAGGCTGCTTTGTGCTCACTTTGCTGGGATTAATACACATTTGCTGTTTGTATTCCTTTTCTTGTCTGAAGGAAAAGAAACATGTGCTGGATAATCTTGTTGGGGCTTGTGCCTCATTTTACTCTCTGAGTTGTGCTCTTCTGAAGGTCAAAAGCTTAGCAAAACATTGTTACAAAAATGCCGTAATTAAGATTCGTTTAGAAAAGCTTGGATAAAAAAATGTGTCTAAGAAGATTATCAAGTTATGACTCAGCCTAATCATGTAAATCTTCAGTTTCATAAGAGACTCCATTTAAAAATATCTCTACTGTTCTCCCCCAGAAAGTTACACTATGCATAGAGAGATTAAGAAAAATCTGATATCTTGGAGGCTCCGAAGTTCAGAGGTGACATATTTATCTTATAAGACCATTAAGGATTTTATAGCCAATTTGGGATTGTGAGTTGGATATATTTTATATATGCAAAAAATGGTTTTTGGAAAACAAGTCTTTGTAATTTAATTAAATTATCTGCCCTGCTTGATAAAACTGTTCTCCCCTTAGAGTAGTGGCATGCATTTAAGTCAGCTGGAGGGCTTGCTAAACCCTAAATTGCTCTCAGAGATTCTGATTCAGTAGACCTGGGGTAGAGTTCAAAATCACATTTCTTTCTTTTCTTTTTTTTTTTTTTGAGACAGAGTCTTGCTCTGTTGCCCAGGCTGGAGTGCAGTGGCATGATCTTGGCTCACTGTAACCTCCGCCTCCCGGGTTCAAGAGATTCTCCTGCCTCAGCCTCCTGAGTAGCTGGGACTACAGGTGCCAGCCACCACACCCAGCTAATTTTTGTATTTTTGGCAGAGACGGAGTTTCACCATGTTGGCCAGGCTGGTCTCGAACTCCTGACCTCAGGTGATCTGCCTGCCTTGGCCTCCCAAAGTGCTGGGATTACAGGCATGAGCCACCGCGCCCAGCCTCAAAATCACATTTCTAACTGGTTCCCCAATGACATTGGTGCTGCTGGTCTGGGGTCACACTTTGAGGACCATTGATCTAGATCATTGTCAACTTGGCTGCCTATTAAAATTACCTGGGGAACTTAAAAAAAAATTCCTCAACACTTGGCCACCAGACCAATTGAATCAGAAAATCTCTGTTGTGGGAGCCTGGGCTTAGAATGTTTCAGAAGCTACCCAGGGTGATACTGATGTGTAGCTAGAGTTGAGAATCTTTGTTCTGGGTGAAACTTAGTCATATGATAGCCTTCACAGATCATGATACTAAAGCAGTTAGCAGCAGGTGCCCAGAAATACTAGCAGTCCTTCCCAAATGTGGTTTGCGAGCTGTGCATCGCAATCACCGGGTGCTTGTTGAACTGCAGACTTCTCTGCCCTCTGGCTAGCCAGCGCCACTCTGCAGGGTGGCATTCTTCTGAGTCAGTGAGTAGCAGTTTCTGGAGGGAGTTTGGAGTTTGTGCTATCAGCGAGATTACAAAAGGCGCTCAGGGAGTTTTCCTCTGCCTGATAGCTGGAAGGGCAGCCTGAGTCGCTGCAGGTTCACATCGTGCTTTGGCATATGATAGCTAGTCTGTCCATACTTGTGGACAATGAATCATTTTAGATTTTTAAAAGAAAGGCAGGAAATACATGTTTCTTATTGCTTTTCTCAACATTTTCTCATTTAAGCCCCAAAGAATAACCAGGTCAAGGCTGATAAAATTATCTGCTTTTTTACAGATAAGTAAACTGAGGCCCAAAGAAGTTAAGTAAATTTCTCAAAGTTACAAGACAAAGGAGGGGCGGAGCTGTGATTTGAAGTTGGTATCCTTTGACTCCAAAGGTGAGGGCCTCTGCCACCTGACTGTTTTTGCAAAATGCCTCTGGTGCTTCAGGAGCCATAAATATTCTGCAGAACTGGCTATAGAGTTTTCAATGCAAAATGAAAACCTGGGTCCTCTTGTTCAGAAATTTTTAAGAATTCAAGATGGCAGCAGCAGAGCATTAAACCAAGCATGGGATCCTGTGCACAGCTGTGTGTCCATGAGGCCAGTTCTGATGCTATGTGTTAGGCTCTATTGAACGTTCTAATGAAATGAGTCTGCTCAGAGGCACCCTGGTGGGGTAGTCGGAGCCCCAGATTTGAGCATGGGTATGCTGAGTTTTAGTAATAGCACTTTGAATAACTTCCTGTTGACTTTGAGCATGTTATTTAACTTCTTGGAGGTTCAGTGTAGTCAACCATAAAATGGAGAGGGGGAGAAGTGGGAAGATGGTGGACTACATCCATATTTCTCCAACTCCAGTTATTTATATACCATATTTTTAGTATATAACCATTTAGGCTATAACCATGGCCTCTGGCCCCACACTTCCTGAGTTCTAATCTTGGCTCTGCTATATTCTAGCTATGTAACCTCAGGCAAGTGCCTCAGTTTCCTAATCTGTCAAATAGAGATTGTTGTGAGGATTAAATAAGTAAAATAAGTAAATAAAGTAAAGCCCTAAATGGCTGATATGTGATGAGTGCGACGCAAGCACTAATTACTACTATTCCTATGAGTCATATGGTACTTATACTAGTAGTACTAATGTTTTTTCTTTAATATGACTCACATTTTAAATTTAAAAAGTCATCTATCATCTCTTTCCAAGTATTTGTGAAATCACCAAATTAATGTGTATGTGTGGTTTTTCTAACCCAGGTGAAAATGTATAATAACTGTACAATATTTTTAAGAACTCATTCAAATGCTTTTTAATATCAGCTGAAAATATTACCAGTGGAATGGGCACCACACTGTGGGTAGCATTGTACTAGACACTGAAGGCCCTTTTCAGCTTTAATAGTCTATGAATAAATAAGTCTGTGTGTATTTGTGTCTGTGTCTTGAATAATTTGACAAATACACGACTAAAATATTTCTACCCACTTCCATCACTTCTATCCAGAGTAGAATCTACATTGGCTAGGTACATGTTCCAGTGGGAAAATGTTTAGAGATAAGAGATTGTATTTTTTAAAATTTTTTTAAAAATTAAAAATTTATTTTTTGTTTTTTTGAAATAGAGTCTCGCTCTGTCTCCCAGGCTGGAGTGCAGTGGCACAATCTCATCTCACTACAACCTCCACCTCCTGGGTTCAAGTGATTTTCCTGTCTCAGTCTCCCGAGTAGCTGGGATTACAGGTGCTCGCCACCATGCCCAGCTAATTTTTGTATTTTTAGTAGAGATGGGGTTTCACCATGTTGGCCAGGCTAACCTTGAACTCCTAAACTCAGGTGATCTGCCCTCCTCGGCCTCCCAAAATTGTGGGATTACAGGCGTGAGCCACCATGCCTGGCCAAGAGATTGTAAATAGGTTATAAAAAATGGTTAAAATCTTGATGAGTCAGTGGGGTCCTCTCAAGAAATCCTCCTAAAGTCTAACTAGGGGGACTTAGAATAGTGAAAAATTGGGACAAAATGCTTACAGGAAGCCATAGATCAGCCTTCAGAAGCAAGGAGTCAGGCCTCTGGGGAAGATACATGCCCTTTCCATTGGTTGCTATGTTTTCCCCCACTTCTTTCTATCTATATCTTAACTTATAGGGCTACTTTGAATTCTAACCCCTCCAGGTTTTTTTCCTTGACTGGAAGTTCTGACTGGAAGTTTTCCTTTTTCCCCTTTGAAGAGTACTTTGTAATCATTTAAGAAGTATTTTTGAGCACATACTGTGGGCACCCTGCTCCAAGCACAGAGGACACACATCGAACAACTGTATTCCTGACCTCTAGGAGCGGATGCACCGCTGCTCATCACTAAGAGTCTCTGTGGGCTGGGCGCAGTGGCTCATGCCTGTAATCCCAGTGCTTTGGGAGGCCGAGGCGGGCGGATCACGAGGTTGAGAGTTTGAAACCAGCCTGGCAAACATGGTGAAACCCCGTCTCTACTAAAAATACAAAACTTAGCCAGGCATGGTGGTGTTCGCCTGTAATCCCAGCTACTCGGGAGGCTGAGGCAGGAGAATTCCTTGAATCCGGGAGGCAGAGGTTGCAGTGGGCCATGATCAAACCACTGTACTCCAGCCTGGGTGACACAGCAAGACTCCATCTCAACAACAACAACAAAAAAAGAGTCTCTGTGGCCTTGCTCGGGCTAAGTGACTCATGTGTGTTTGTCTTGCCTCTCCTTTAGGCAGGGTTTATTCTTCTATTCCCCAGAGCTTCTAAAGATCCTCTTTAGCTAAGAATTTGTTATCCAAAACCTCCAGGGTTACCAAGTTGTACAGGGGACATACAAATAGTGACTAAGGAACTTTAAAATGAGTCTCCCCTTACACTTCTCAAGTTATTACTAGCATCAATCCCCTGCCACCTCATGAACATCAGAGATTGTCCTAGATGATAAACATGTACTGCAAATACAATAGAAATGGATCACAAAGTAAAATCAGAAATCTTAGAAAAGGTACAGGACTTCTTGAAGTCCATGAAAGTGAGTTTAGAGAAAAATTTGAATTCACACCCAAAATTGTGGACAATTGAGGACCTAACAGAGTCATATTCGTTATTAACAGCAGGAGAGAGAAAATCAGTAAGGATGGTGGCATGATGGGTACTTCCCAAGTGAATGATCTGAATGTCAAGGGATGAAGAAAGGACCTTGGGAAATAAGAAAAACTTTTGAATATTTTACAAAAGTCAGTATGAAGTGAGAGATGTTAAATGATGCCATGATTCAATTTTGTCAGAAAAATGATGCCAAAAAATCCACACTTAATTCACACTTTGTTCATTTAAAAATGAGAGTGTAATTGCTATTTTAATTTAATTTTGTGAAATCTAAGATAAATACTTTTTGTATTTTTCATTTTACAATTCTTAGTTTCTACGATAAAATTCCAGTCAAATGCCCTGACCCCAATTATACTGTGCTATTTTTGTCCCCTTAAAAATGTGAATTCACTTTAAGTGGACTTTTTCTGGTATTAATTATCCTAATATAGGAAGAACTTTCAGTAATTCAGTAAGGCGATGAATGAATCAGCATCATTTTTCCAGAACCGATGACCAAGACCATTACAGGCAGAAAGGGGACAACTGGCTTTATTGACTCTCAGGCAGAACACAAAGGTCCATAGAACCAGCCAGATTTCTCTAGGAACGGAGTTGCCTAGTGCAGCTAGGAGGTAATTTTGGGATAAGCATGCTTAAGACCTTAAAAGGGAGCTCTCAAGGCTGCAAAGGAAGTTGCTTACCCACAAAGCACCAGACCGCAAACCGGATCCACGTGATGGTGGAGAGCTTTAGCATGAGATAGATGTTCACCAGCATGGCAAAGGCAGGCACAAAGGGGAGGCAAGGGGCCATGTAGGGCAGCTTCTTGGGGTTCTCTGGCTGCTGCAGGATCACAAACACCAGGGTGCTGATCAGCAGCACCATCAGAACAACCAGAAGGATGGCCCACCAGCTCTGCTCTGAGATGTAGTCAGAACCAAAGATGATGAAGGAGCAGAAGATGAACATGAGGATGAAGAGCAGGAGCACGCAGATGGTCACCGTGTGCCCCGTTGCTGCCGTGGGCCGGTCCATTTTGCCTGGAAGGCCCAGCCGGATTCTCAAGGTATAATAATGAGGCCCGATCAGCTTCTTTAACTTGATGAGATAAATATTTTCAGATTCATCAGCTTCTATGCCTGTGGTCATGTCCACGGTGCCGTAATTGGGGTGGTTGACGTTGTAGGTTGACTTGTCTGATTTCCCTATGAGCATCTCATTGTCTCCCAAGGATGGTAAGTTCTTGGCCCCACATGTGTTGGTGGCTGGGCCAGAAAACTCATCCCCTTCACTCACAGGAGAACAAGCTTCCTTCTCACAGTCAGCCAGAATGCCCTCCTTCTTCTTGGTGTGCTCCTCAGACAAGAACTTGACAAAACCATCAATGTCACTCTCAGGTTGGTATCGAAGGAGCAAGACACAAACAGAGACCAAAGTGTAGGCCAGGAGCGTGCCGATAGACATCATCTCTATCAGGTCTCTCAAGCTGACCAACAGTGCGAGGAGCGCCGCCAGGAACCCCGACACGATGCAGGCCACAACTGGCGTCTCTGTGTAGGAGCTGACATGAGCCAGGAACCTGGGGGGGCCGTGCAAACAGAGGGTTAATGGTGGGCTACAGTGACCGATTCCAGTGCAGCCAACACAGGGAGCTAGAACTATCAATAGGCTAGTGTGATTAACTCCTCCTGGTCCTGCTCCACCAATTTATTTCTGCATTCACTACTTTAAACCCAGCTGCTATTCCTACCCCCAGTATTTAGTGTATAATTAAAAGAGAATTCACTTTATTTTATTTTATTATTATTATTATTTTTTTTTGGTGAGATGGAGTCTCACTCTGTCCCCCAGGCTGGAGTGCAGTGGCATGATCTCAGCTCACTGCAACCTCTGCCTCCCAGGTTCAAGCAATTCTCCTGCCTCAGCCTCCTGAGTAGCTGGGATTACAGGTGTGCACCACTACACCTGGCTAATTTTTGTATTTTTAGTAGAGATGGAGTTTCACTATTTGGCCAGGCTGGTCTCGAACTCCTGACCTCATGATTCACCCAACTTGGCCTCCCAAGTGTTGGCATTACAGGCGTGAGCCACCGCGCCTGGCCTAATTCTTTGATTTTAAGGCAAACTTCATTAGTAAAGTTCCTAATTATTATGTAATGGCGGGGTTGATTGAACCTAGGAGGTCTGTCTTTCAGAAATCTAGATTGAAGCCCAGGCTCTGCGTGAAAAAGTGATGGTTGGAGGAAGTCATGGACCTGCTCGGGGGTCCTCCTGACCTGTGAACTAGCATCTTAGCATCCTCTTGGAGCTTGTCAGAAATGTATATTCTCAGATTTCACCCAAGACCTACTATACCAGAATCATAGTGGGGTGAGGCCTGGCAAACTGCTTTAAAAGACCTCCAGAGGATTCTGATTTATGCCAAAGCTCTAGACACCACCTATGACAAAAGTTCATGGAATTAGTTGGCAAAATAGCACAGTAATTGAGAAACTGTGCTCACAGATACAGGTTTATGTCCAGCTAGTTACTGACTGAAGAAGAGACCAAGAAGAGCGACTGAATGGCACGTGTGGTAGGCTCCCTCTCCCCTCCTCTCTCCTCCTGGTCCCTTATTTTTATGATTCACACAAGACTGTAAATGTGCTTGAAGCCCCAGTATCTTTCCTCTTAGTTTCTTTGACAGCAGAAAAACCTTTTGGATGTGTGAAGTTGCCACACCTCCATCACCCTAGGGCCCTCTTGATCTGTTCAGCAACCTAAACATAGCAGCTCTGACCTGGTGATGGCTTCAGAGGGGATGCAGGGGAAATGAGTCAGAAGATGATGGCTGCAGAGACAAAGTCCCTGAACCAGCCCCCTCTGCACACCTGAGAGCTCCTTGGCCTCCATGGTTTACTCCTTGCTTTGTGCACTTGAAGAATGCCTTCTCAAGCAGGCCCCTCATGCTGGAAACAAAGGGCTGAGGCCACATCCCCTTTGTACCATGGGCAGATGAGCCACTTCATGGCCAATGTAGGGGGCAAGAACTGCCAATATACTGGTGTGGTGAAAAGTCTGGCTTGTGCACATGTACCCTAGAACTTAAAGTATATAAAAAAGAAAAAAAAGTCTGGTTTTTGGAGTTGGATGTTCTGGGATCAAATCCTGACGTGCCACTCAGTAGCTGAGGGATTTGTGGCAATTTTGTTTCACCTCTCTGAGTCCTAGTAGACTTCTTCATATGCAAAATAGAGTTATTGTGAGGACTAAATGGGATACTGTATACACAGCACCCAGGATATACAAATATTCAATAAATGGCCGCTGGTGTTGCTGCTATTGTTAGGTTCTGTTCAGATGGTCTTATCTACTCTTCCTTGATTTTTTTTTTTTTGATTTCAGAGGGGCTGTGGAAAGAGGGACAGTTACCAGGCCTCAATGTGAGGGCAAGCCTAAGATGTCCCTGGTATGGTTCTTCCTTCTGGAAGCCACCCAGTATAGCAATTTGGCACCCATCATCTTCACAAAGGAGCAAGCAATGTCAACTGGAAGGAGGAGGACAGTTGGGGGGCACACATCAGCTTGTGCTGGATTGAGGGACCACAGAGTTAAACTGAGGGGCTGCTTCAGGGCCTGAGCTCTGTTCACCCCCTTTTTCTCCAGGATACATGACAAGGTCCACAGTCCATGTGAAAGGCACTGACATAAAAATCACAGTCAGGCTGACAGTGGGTAGACATTCTCCCTGGATAGACATGGCAGAGCAGGATAAATTTCACGGAGGGTAGCCCTTACCTGAAAAGGAGCCCATCACCAGCCATGGCATAAATGACCCTCGGCATCGGGAAGAGGGACCCCAGCAAACTGACTGTCAGTCCTGCAACTGACCCAATGGCCACTACGAATTTTGCAGCATAGAATCCATGAGCCACAAACATCTCCATGAGTGGGGATTCCGTGTCAATGGCGTAATATGGCACCATCAGAGTCAAGATCATGCTCACCTGTTAAAACAAGAGAAGACAGGGCTGGAGGTACAGGGGAAGAACGCATGGCTGGAGGCCCCACGGGAGAGGAAAGAGCCCTATCCCTGGAGGCAGAGGCTTGCATGGCAGTTTGGATCCACCACTTGCTGGCATGTGCCTTTACTGTAGACCAGTCATCTGGCCTCTAGGCCTTTCTCAATATTTTCTCCCCACATGTGAATTTAGTGGACTGGGCCAGAAACTCTGTATCTCTCTGGTCCTTTGATATCTGAGGAGTAAGACGGCAGGTATTTCAGCCCCATGAGAGCAGAGCTATGCTGACAGTTCCGTGGAGAGCAGATATTTCCAGAAGGAAGGAGCTGCAGCCAATGCCCTGCAACCAGGCCTGGCAGGGACCATGGGCACCCTGCCCACATGGATAAGGCTCTCATTTCTTTTATGCTTTCTGGTCCTCAGGGTCTTATCCATGCTCCCTCTCACTGTGAAACACCAGAGATAAAATCTCCAAAGATAAGTGATGAAGAGGCCTATAGCCTGTTAACTATTGGGACCCAGATAAGGACTCATATTTCTATTTCTTCTCTCTAGCTTAGTCCTAGGAGCCAGGCAGGCCAACAAACAAATGATGGCATCAGGACAGAATCAATCCTACTGATTATATGGCTGTCAGGCAACTATGGCTTTGCTTAATCAGGAATCATTTACTGTGTGTGCTATAAGGATCCACCCCCAGAGAAGAGGGAGATGTGAGGGAGGAGCAGAAGAGGAAGTAGACAGCAGAATGTCTTTGCTGTTCCCTCTACCCTACCACCCCTCCCTCAACATTCTACCTATGGGGAGAAATCGGGGTATGGACAGGACAAAGCCACTGGTATGCGTGTGCATCAGGGAGGCAATAAGCACTTAACTGGGGGCTCCCAGGACCTACTCCCCTCACATATTATTGATCTGCCCAACAACCCTGCCTTCAGAATTGGCCATAGGCAACGGAGCCACCAGTCATATGATCAGCTATGTCCCCTGTCCCCTCCCCCTCTCCGCCCAGGCTATGAAGGCCAAATTGACATCAAGAAAGGAATTCAAAGCCTGAAGAAAGAGGGTGGTCATATGTAGACCATTTCTTTGCCTATTCCTTTGGAGCCAAGATCCTTCAGGAGAGCCAAGGACCACCAGGGAGGACAGGATGTCCTAGCACAGCCCAGCAACCTTGTTCTTCTCATGGTGGTAGAGGGGCTTGTCTGCTGACCAGTACAAGACCAAACAACTCCTAGGGCGTGTTTAAGGCCCGTGTTTCTCAGTAATATAACCACTTGCAATATCCCCTTTGGGGATGGGGCAGGGTGGGCTGGAGGAGAGTGGGACTGAGCCTCCTCCAGCCTCAGGGAGTCTCCTGAGTTAGATCAGGATGGGTAAAAAGTTGGCAGATGCATGGAAGTATTCTGTGGTCTATAAAGTGCTATTCTAAGGCAGGCACTGCAATGATTGACTTTATTGTATGTGTTGTAAAGGCCCACTCCTGAAGGAAGGGCAGGAATGAAAGAGGAGTAGAAGGAGAAACGCAGAGTGTCCTTGCTGTTCCTTCTGCCCCGCAACCCCTCCCTCAACATTCTGCCCACAGGGATAATCATGGTATGGATAGGATGAAGCCCCTTGCGTGTGTGTGCATAGTGGGAGGCGATAATTGAGGCAACCATAAAACCTCTGGGTAGGCAGCTGAATGTCTGTAAATGACCCCCAAGTTTGCTCTGTGTTTTTCTCTGGCTTCTAGAACAATCCTGTTTTGCAGCTTGCCTTAATGATCAATCAGTCTGGCTTCCTTAGCTAGTTGCTAAAGATGTCTTTTTGGGAAAGATAAACAGCAAGGCTGATCAGGGCAGCAACCTCCCCACCCCCCCCAACCTCCCGCCGGCTCTTTCCTAATTGTGGTGACCCAAGTGAGTCCGCCCCTCAGGACCTGAGAATGTTTGTGGAACCACACACTGATTGGCCTGCGAGCCACTTCTCTCCATTGCCAGGGGCAGAGGGGGATGTTGGATGCAGCTGGGCCATTTCTGTGATAGAAATTCTGGGATGGGAGCTGAGAGAGCAAGCATCAAAGCATGAGGAGTGTCGCAGGGGCGTGATCCTGAAAAAGACAAGGCTGAAGCCTTTATTCTGGGGCTCCCCTAGTTAGGGAAACCTGAAGGTGAGTTTGAGCTGGTGTAACAAGAGAGAGCAGCGGCTGAAAGAAATGACACTTTCCTCCCCAGATTTAAGGGGAAGAGAGTTTGTAGAGGACAATGTATTCTCTCTCCCCGCTGTGCAGGGAGCCTCGCCTCTTTGCTGCCGGGAAGCTCCCAGAAGACAGAAGAGCATTGAGGAAAGTGCACAGAGGCCCACAATGCCTTTGCTCGCACACCCACCCGTTACTGCCAGCCTATGACCTGAGCTCCTTGGACGGCAGCCTATTCCCTGCACACCAGCCCCTGGGGCAGCAGCAGACACCAAGAGCTTGTGAGGATGGAGGGGTGGGAATGAAGGCCAAGGCTGAAGTGAAGGACTGGGGCTTCTCCTCTTCTTCAGTTTGGAATCCTAATTTTTTTCTTGTCATGGGGAGTGGGGAATGGGACTATAGGGGATAAAAGACAGGCACACAGACACCAAGAAGACATAGGAAAGGACTCCTTCCTGACAGAGAAGGGAGCTCGGTGCCAGAGCCACATCATGAGGAGGGTCCCGCAGGCATCTGGTACTTACAGACACATATGCTGTCAGGCAGATGACCAGGGAGGCGGTGATAGCATAAGGGATGGACGTGTTGGGATTCTTGGCTTCCTCTCCAGTGGTGGCGATGATGTCAAAGCCAATGAAAGCGTAGAAGCATGTTGCTGCTCCTTGCAGCACCTGTGTGGATGATGGCATTTGTGAGACTCAGAAGGTCAGGGTGGCACCAGGGCCTTAAATGTGGAAACTGCCCTATGCCCTGCAGACATGACTGAGTGGCTGAGGGAGTAACATGGTGGAACTCGTGCTAAACACGCAAGTTCTGATCTCCTCTACTTTCTAGCTGTGTGGCTTTGGTCGATTCTCTTATGCTGTGTAAATAGAGCCAGGAAGAATTGGCAGGTGTGGTGGCTCACACCTGTAATCCCAGCACTTTGAGAGGCCGAGGTGGCTGGATCATGAGGTTGGGAGTTCGAGACCACCTTACCAACATGGTGAAACCCTGTCTCTACTAAAAATACAAAAATTAGCTGGGCATGGTGACACGCACCTGTAATCTAAGCTATTCAGGAGGCTGAGGCAGGAGAGTTGCTTGAACCCGGGAGGCGGAGGTTGTAGTGAGCCGAGATCGCACCATTGCACTCCAGCCTTGGTGACAGAGGGAGACTCCATCTCAAAAAAAAAAAAAAAAAAAAGGCTTTTGCCTTTTAGTGTAGGGGATTCAGACACTTCTGCATAAGGAAGAGTTATCTTACCTAAATTACTGTTAGTACCCCTGACAGATCAGCTCTATGGTAACTTCCAAATCTGAAATGATATAAAAGATTTTCAGATCTTCAGATATTCTATTGTCTTCACTGGGAAGACAGGGTAAAGACAGTTTATTTGTTGCTCCTTTTGGGACTTGAATGACCTAGTTGGGCATGAGGCAGGAGGTCAGAGTAAAGCTAGGGGATAGTATCCAGTCACGTCTGCTGGCAGTCTGTCTGCCAGGAGTCCACATGGCTCCAGGGGTGTTTGGGAATGTATTATATATGTCAAAATGTCAGTGAAAACCTTCCATTGAAGAGTGGCTACTTTCTTTGAAAGAACCTATTGAAGTTTAAATGAGGGTTACCCACCTTGGTATTTTCATTGTTAGCTTTAAGTAAAAAAAGGGCCTCTTTGAATGCTTGGGGATGTCCTTTTAGAAGGTGAGAGATGTTTTTGGACTTGTGTGTATGCGAAGAGGGAAAAAAATGCAAGCCCTAGTCAGTGGTCCAGGAGGTGAGACCCATTGTAGACTGGATCATTTTATTTTTCTTTTCTCCGCATTCAGTTTATAAATGATGAAAATCAAAATGTGTGCCAAGCTGACACTTGTCCAAAATGTTCACTCTTAACTTCCTCATTGACTTCTCAATAAGACAAAATATGAAATACCAGAACCTGTAAGGTACACCACAGAATCAAAGATCTTCTCAAACCTTCAGAAGCAAACTTTGTTTATCTATAAAATGAGCTGGTGTTTCCTACAGTTTCTCTCAGCTAGGATTCTAATGTTTCAACCCTCTACTCCCAGGTTCTTACCCTGGAGGCCATGGAATTCAGGGCATCTATAAATTTTGCTGGGAAAGAATTACATATGTTTTTTCACTACCTTCTAGTTGAATTAGCATTTCTTTCTGTTATGAATGTAGGTGTCAAACTAGCAATACCTGTGCCTGTGTCACCAATAGCAATCAGATATTTTCATTTCATATGAGAATTGTTGCAGAGATCTTGAAATATCACTTATGCTTATTACTACCTTCAAATTATGATAGTTATTAGACATAGATGTTAACATATAAATCCCAATAGAGAAGCACATTGTTACTAGATTATAATTTAAAAGTAAAATAAAATTAAAAATACTTACTACTACATTTCAACATAATTGATTTCCTTTGAATTCCTATGTAATTAGGCTATTCCTTTAAAAACACAATTCTCATAAGGGATCTACAGGCTCCATCAGACATCCAGGTGGTCCATGGCACAAGAAAATTTAAGAACTCCTGGTCTGTTCTAATAAGCCAGGTAGAAAGAACTTCTCAAACATAATTGGTTCCATCTCTAGATGGCTACTTTCCAGAAGAGAAGAGACCTCCTGCTTTCCCTACAGCAAATTTTTTCATACAAGGGTGTGGAAAATGTCTTTGGCCTCCAGACAAGGAGAGAAAATAGATCTCACCTCATCATACATGGAGGTTCACAGGCTTGGAAATGTGCTTGTTTTCACTTATCTAGAAAATATTACTGGTCTTCAAGGATGAACGGATGCTAGACTGCAGGCTCACTAAGTAGTCCTGATCAAGAAAAGCCTCACTTTAAGATAGGTCCTTCATTTTTGACAAAGGTGCCAAGAACATACACTGGGGGAAAGACAGTCTCTTCAGTAGATAGTGCTGAGAAAACTGGATATCCATATACAGAAGAATGAAACTAGACCTTTATCTCTCATCATCTACAAATATCAAATCAAAATGGATGGAAGACTTAAATCTAAGACCTCAAACTATGAAACTACCACAAGAAAACATTGGGGGAAAATCTTCAGGACATTGGTCTGGGCAAAAATTTCTTGAGCAATACCCCACAAGCACAGGCAACCCAATAAAAACAGAATTGTTCTACATGTTCAAGTCCTCTGTGGAAATAAGCGGGGTTATAAATAAATCAATATATTGGCTATCTCTATGTCTTAGGGAACTCATTTACCTTTTTGTACTTTGTTTTCATCCAGTATTTTCAACCGCAATCATAGGCTGTAAGACTACCCCTAGGGGATGTTTGGAAAGATGTTTGGAAAATCTCCAGGACATTAGTCTGGGCAAAAATTTCTTGAGCAATACCCCACAAGCACAGGCAACCAAAGCAAAAATGGACAAATGGGATCACATCAAGTTAAAAAGCTTCTGCACAGCCAAGGATACAATCAACAAAGTGAAGAGATAACCCACAGAATAGGAGAAAATATCTGTAAACTACCCATCTGACAAGGAATTAATAACCAGAATATATAAGGAGCTCAAACAACTCTATAGCAAAAAATCTAGTAATCTGATAAAAAAATGGGCAAAAGATTTGAATAGACATTTCTCAAAAGAAGACATACAGATGGCGAACAGGCATTGACAATCAGATAAATGAAAATTACAACTACAATCAGATATTATCTCACCTCACTTAAAATGGTTTATATCCAAAAGACAGGCAATAATAAATGCTGGCAAGGATGTGGAGAAAGGGGAACACTTGTACACTGTTTTTGGGAATGTAAATTAGTACAGACACTATGGAGAAGAGTTTAGAGGTTCCTCAAAAAACTAAAAATTGGGCTACCATATGATCCAGCAATCCCACTGCTGGGTATATACCCAAAACAAAGGAAATCAGCATATTGAAGAGATAGCTGCATTCCTATGTTTGTTGCAACACTGTTTACAATAGCTAAGATTTGGAAGCAACCTAAGTGTCCATCAACAGATGAATGGATAAAGAAAATGTGGGACATATACACAATTGAGTATATGCAGCCATAAAAAAGAATGAGATCCGGTCATTTCCAGCAACATAGATGGAACTGAAGATCATTATGTTAAGCAAAATAAGCCAGACATGGAAAAACAAACATTGCATGTTCTCACTTATTTGTGGGATCTAAAAATAAAAACAATTGAACTCAGACATAGAGAGTAGAAGGATGGTTACCAGAGGCTGGGAAGGATAGTTGGGGGCTGGAGGTGGGGAGGTGGGGATGGTTAATGGGTACAAAAAAAGTAGAAAGAATGAGTAAGACCTACTGTTAGATAACACAACGGGGTGACTATAGTCAATAATAATTGTACATTTTAAAATAAAGAGTGTAATTGGATTGTTTGTAACTTGAAGAATAAATGCTTGAGGAGATGGACACCCCATTCTCCATGATGTGCTTATTTCACATTGCATGCCTGCATCAAAACATCTCATGTACCCCACAAATATATACACCTACTAAGTACCCACAAAAAAACCCAGAAAAACAGGTCCTGCTTTCTCTTCCTTTAACATCCATTCTTCCTTTCTACACACACAGATACATACATATACAAACATGCACACACATACACAAATACATATAAACACACATACACATGCAAACACATATACATACATATACATGCATTACATACACTCCTCTTGTAAATCATTTAGTGACCTGGCACAACAACCATATAAATTTGGGCAAAGCAATCTTAGAAAAAGGTGAGAGGTTTGTGAACCATGCCATGTAAGGAAAAACTGGGGACCTGGGGATGTTTAATTTGAAGAGCAGAAGACTCAGTGGAAGATGCAGAGGACACCGTTAAATATGTGCAGTACTGGCAGTTGGAGTCAATGTGATGTCCACTGTAGGCTTCAGAAGAAATCCTAGAGCCACGCACATGGGTGTGATTGGCTTTGGTTAGGAGCATAGACTTTGTAGATTGTCAGGCCCAGGTTGATTCTGCCACATATTAGCTTGGTGACCTAGAATAAGTTCTTAACTTCTTGGAGCCTAAGTTTCATTGTTACTTAAATGGAGATAATAATAGCACTTGGCTCATAGTGTTGTTACAAGGATAAAATGAGATAATAGAGTAAACTGCAGTCCATAATAGAGTAGGTGCTCAATAAATATTAGCTCTTACCACCAGTATTATTATGACAATTCTAAGTCTTTCTAGAGCAGTTGACACCCAAGGGCACAAACTCCTCCTCCTTCTCCTTCTCTCCTCCTTCTACTCCCCCACCTTCCTCCTTTTAGAACTTGACTTGTGTATACTAAGTGCTACCATGTGCCAGGCACTGTGCTTAGTGATGGGATATAGTCATGAGCAAAAAGTACCCAGCTTGATTTCACGGAGATTGAGTCTAGAGGATACTGCAAGATCCCAAATGCAATCTTGATTATGGTAACAAACTGAACAAGATTAATAAGCATCTATATTATTCATAAAATACAAATGCTACTTTCCTCTAAATGAACGAGAGAAGGGATGGCAATTACTGAAAATGATTAGCTATCAGAAAGTTAACTATGACCAAGTAGGGAAAAGAGGAAGTAAACTTGCAAAGAGGATGTGTCTTAGCCTGCATTTGCATATGTAGAACTAGAAAGCAAGTGTCTTTGAAGAAAGACTGGACAGATCAAAGGCAGGACATGTGGAGGTTCTACCACATTAGGCAGTCAAGAGAATTTATTAATAACTCAGATGATTCAAACAAAATTTCAGTGAGGGACTGTAGGCAGGTCTGGGGAGTATTTAGGTGGGGTTAAGGGAGCTGACTAGGGATGTTGAAGTATCAGAGACTTAGCAACACTGAGAAGTTGTCATTCCGAGGCGTAAGTGTAGGGGGTGGAATGGTGTCCTGGAGTCTGGCAGGAGCCAGAGCTATGGGTCAGAGATTCCTAGAAGGAGCTGCCTTGTGAACGCACAGCCAGTGTGGTGCCAAGGCTAGGAGGCAGCAAGGAAGAAATACTCTGGCCTTGCTTTCTTCTCACCTTCTGACCTGATAATATTTCCCATTGGCTAAATTCAACTGGAAGCAACCTGCAGCAGAGAAAAGGTCATCAAGGGTGGAGAATAGGTCTGGGGAGTGGAGGCAAATGGAGAAGAAAGACCAGCACACCTACCAAGGTCAAACTGAACTTGGCCTAACAAGACATAGATGAAATAAACAATTATTAAAGAGAAGATAATAAAATTAGCAAAAAGGGTCATCTTTTTACTTGAGTTAGTTTGAATCAACTTTTCTTTCTTGCAAGCAAACGGTCCCTGATTGGTAAATGCAAAGACTCATGAAATGAAACTGTATATGGATGCCACTGAAACTGTTTTCCATGTCACTCTGTCCAGATCTCAGATCTGACCACTGGTGTTTATAATTAGGATAGACTTCCATGCATAAAAGCCCGTGTGTGGTACCTGGGGGTGAGCATCTGTGAATAAAATTGGTGGGCGAAATGTGTGTATGTGTGTTTGTGTGCAAGTGTATGTGTATTTCTGGGTTTATTGGTATGTTATCCTAACTCTTTGCTTTAATGTTTTGCAAAACTAAAAAATAGTATTGAAAAAAATTAGCTGGGTGTGGTTGTGTGCACCTGTAGTTCCAGTTACTTGGGAGGCTGAGGTGGGAAGATTAGTGAGGCTGAGGTGGGAAGCCAGGGAGGTTGAGGCTGCAGTGAGCTGTGATGGCGCCACTGCACTCCAGCCTGGGCGACAGAGTGAGACTTTGTCTAAAAAAAAAAGTATTGACCTTTTTATTTGATGATATAGCTGAGATTGTTGTTCGAAGTCAACCTGATATAAAAACTCAGCCAGCTGATCCAGAACAGAGTTCATCCCTCTAGAATGGGGTTGTGGGAAAGCAGCACGTGCCTCAGTTGCTGGAGGGCTTCTGCTTAGTTAGTTGTCAAAAGTAATGTCATTAGTGGCCTGCTACTCAGTGTGTGAGGTCCGTAAAAACTGGCCCACTGCGTGTTGCTGATATTTGAGAGGCATTCAGATGAGGCAGCCTTCACACGTTCTGCCTCGGCCAGTCTCCAGATGCCTGGGAGATAATTAGGCGCCTTTATATTATTCGCTCTCTAGGCAACAAGATGAAATTCCAACTTTTCATAGCATTTTCTACCACCCTCATGCCCCAGCTCTATTAGCAGCCTGTCCCCAGTGACAGTGGAATGTACTAATAGGTTCCCACAGATGGATTCAGATGTGGAGAACATGAAAAACAACTTTTCCTTTGTTTGGAGGCTGTCAGGATTCCCCACAAATGATTGCTATGGACCATTTTTGTGGGAGCTATTTGTGCTGTTAGAGTGTCTTATTTGCTTAAAGAAAAACCATAAGATACTATCAAGAACAAATAACATGAAGGGAACACACATCCAACAATGTTCAAGGACTGACGAACTGCAGATGGAAGCAGGGGTTCAGCTGAAGGCCAGAGTTACTTGATACAGGGAAAAATGTTTGTTGTTCTTAAACTCTTCAAGACCAAAGAAGCATTTGACCCAGAACCTGTAAGTGAGTAAACCATTCCTTAAACTATTTTCTTTGGAAGGAAGTGTTTGGAGCAGGGGAAAGAGTAGGTTTATAAGGGGTCCATGGTTAGAGGATGGATTGATTGTTCATTAACTCTTTTAAAGTCTTTGAGAATTGTGTGGAAAGTCATGTCATGCTATTTTTATACATCCTCTCCTACACAATGGTTTCCTCCATTCCATCCTACCTAAAGCAATTGAAGAATAAAGTGGGTTGGACCTCTGCACTAGTCCCCTAGTCAGGGGTAGAAGTAAGGGTTTTGCTAAGGAGTGAAGAAGTTCATGTATCTGTTGACGAGGAAACACACTTTTGTAGACGATTGTTAGGTAACAGAGTAAGGAGTGTGTGTATTACCTTGATGTATGACATGCTCATGAGACAGTGTCAGACCTTAAAAAATAGGGTCTAAATTCAAAGTGACTTTGCTGGACTTCGGAAAAATGACCTGAAACCAAAGGTGAGAAATAACAGGTACAGGCCCATTCACTAGGAAGGAAATGTACTACGTAGAAATCCAAGGCCAGGCAGAGTGCGGAGAGGATGAATCAGCAACATCTTCACACTGGGCTGTCCTTTGTTCTCAGATGATACTTTCAGGCACATTCACTAGGACATACACCATCCCCAAGTTTCCTTTAGGGATAATGGAATTGCAGCAAAACATTCACGATCCCAGCCAAGCTTTTTTCTTGACCAATGACAAAACTACTCAAGGCAGTAAGCTTGGATTGGAATGAGGACAGTGAACAGAAGTGCAAAAGAAGATAACCAGTTCCATGGCCCCAAACCCAGGTGGCAGTGGGGTAAATAAGTACTTTGGCCCATCCAGGACTGGGATCTAATTTCAGCTCTATTACTTACTGTCTAGATCTGTGACTTTAATTTTTCTAAGCTTCAGTTATTTGTATGTAAAAGTGGAGATCTCTGTACTTATTTTGCAGGGCTGTTGTGAAGATTAAATTTAAAGTGTGCATGAAAGAGTTTGTCATAAAGAAAATGTTCAATATTAGGAAAAGCATCCTTCATTTCCTTCTTATGCCTGACTTCTGATCGTCTCTTAGGAAAGTTAGTCAGAACCTAGGGTGTATAAGTGGGGAACCCCAAGGCTGGCATGATGGGCTTCTTCCTTGATGAGGCGGGCTCCTGATTGAGGAAGGATGTGGAGCCCCTGAGAAGGAAAGGGAGACCCCCAAAGAGAATAAACGCCCCAGAACAAAACACAAGGCTAAAGGCAATGCTAAAATGTGCCTCCATCTTCTTCAGGATGGGTAAAGAATATTTACACAGAGGATATTAACTCTTTCCAGTCTTTAAGTGGGGCCTAAACTAGAGGGTGTGCCATTTGGGTGAGCTAATAGGAGGATTTTGAAAATTAAATATCAATCAAGTAATTAAGAAGAGTTTTAGAATTGCATTGACAGGATGTCTTCATAAACAATGCATACGCAGCCTGGGTCAGTTGAACTATATTCCATCTGAAGATAAGAAAAGAAACTAGACTATCTCTCAATGTTCCTCCAAGATTCTATGACTTCATGAGAGTTTAAAGGAAATATAACATGTCAGATTTATTACCTTACTACTTACTAAAGAAAGTTCAGAGAGAATGATAATGATACACAAGGTACTCCGCTGGTAGAAAGGGCTTTGGAGTCACATAGATCTGTGCAGAAACCCCAGCCCTGGAACTGACTAGCTAAGTGAGGTCAGGTCAGTTTCCCAGCCTCTATGAAGATTCTCCACTTTTAAGTTAGGGATAACAGCACCGCTTAAAAGTCTTGTTTTAAGAGTGAGATACTATTCATGGAATCCGATGCCAGGAACTTAACAGGTAGTCAATAAATACTAGTTCCTTCCTCGTGTAGTTTTAACTATTGCCAACCATAACAAGCTGCATATAAAAACATCTAAGATTTTGCTGTTTTTTGCAAACATGTGGTGCAATTAGTTTTGCCACATAATAGATGAGAAAAACTGAAAGCACAGAAGTTAATTGATGGCCAAAGTCTTACAGTAAGTCCATGACCCAATAATTTCTTGTATTGTCAAGAAAATGCTGAGGACATTTTCCTGCTACAATGAAAATGCAGTTGAGGACCACGAAGCAGCTTCTCGGCTCCTTCTGGCATCTCTGCCTGGTCCAGCCCACCTGCCTCCACTCCTGCCTCCACCATGTCCATCAGGGTAACCCAGAAGTCCTACCAGATGTCCACCTCTGGCCCCCAGGCCTTCAGCAGCTGCTTCTACATGAGTGGGCCTGGTGCCTGCATCAGCTCCTCAAGCCTCTCCCGAGTGGGCAGCAGCAGCTTCTGGGCGGAGGCGGAAGCTGGCCTGGGCGGAGGCTATGGTGGGGCCAGCGGCATAGGAGGCATCACCGCTGTCACGTTCAACCAGAGCCTGCTGAGCCCTGTTAACCTGGAGGTGGACCTCAATATCCAGGCCATGCACACCTAGGAGAAGGAGCAGATCAAAATCCTCAACAACAAGTTTGCCTCCTTCATCGACAAGATATAGTTCCCGGAACAGCAGAACAAGATGCTGGGGAACAAGTGGAGCTTCCTGCAGCAGCAGAAGACAGCTGGGATCAACATGGACAACATGTTTGAGAGCTACATCAACAACCTTAGGCGGCATCTGGAGACTCTGAGTCAGGAGAAGCTGAAGCTGGAGGCGGAGCTTGGCAATATGCAGGGGCTGGTGGAGGACTTCAAGAACAAGTATGAGGATGAGATCAATAAGCGTACAGAGATGGAGAATGAATTTGTCCTCATCAAGAAGGATGTAACTGAAGCTTACACGAACAAGGTAGAGTTGGAGTCTCGCCTGGAAGGGCAGCTATTTGAAGAGGAGATCCAGGAGCTGCAGTCCCAGATCTCCGACACGTCTGTGGTGCTGTCCATGGACAACAGCCACTCCCTGGACATGGACAGCATCATCGCTGAGGTCAAGGCGCAGTACGAGGAGACTGCCCATCACAGCCAGGCTGAGGCTGAGAGCACCTACCAGATCAAGTATGTGGAGCTGCAGACGCTGGCTGGGAAGCACGGAGATGACCAGCGGTGTACAAAGACTGACATCTCTGAGATGAACTGGAACATCAGCTGGCTCCAGGCTGAGATTGAGGGCCTCAAAGGCCAGAGGGCTTCCCTGGAGGTCGCCATCGCAGATGCCCAGCAGCGTGGGGAGCTGGCCATTAAGGATGGCAACGCCAAGCTGTCCGAACTGGAGGCCGCCCTGCAATGGGCCAAGCAGGACATGGCATGGCAGCTGCGTGAGTACCAGGAGCTGATGAACGTCAAGCTGGCCCTGGACATCAAGATCGCCACCTACAGGAAGCTGCTGGAGGGTGAGGAGAGCCGGCTGGAGTCTGGGATGCAGAACATGAGTATCCATATGAAGACCACCAGCAGCTATGCAAGTGGTCTGAGCTTGGCCTATGGGGGCCTCACAAGTCCTGGCCTCAGCTATGGCCTAGGCTCCAGCTCTGGCTCTGGCTCTGTCACGGGCTCTAGCTCCTTCAACTGCACCAGCTCCACCAGCTCCACCAGGGCCATGGTTGTGAAGGAGATCGAGACCCGCGATGGGAAGCTGATGTCTGAGTCCTCTGACGTCCTGCCCAAGTGAAGAGCTGCCACAGCCCCTCCCAGCCTGCCCCTATTGTGGCTGCCCCAGAGCCCAGGAGGGAGGCTGCTGTGCAGAGGAGCACAGGGAACAGGAGACCCACCTGAGGCTCAGCCCCAGCTCTCAGCCCACCCGCGGAGGAGTTTACCGCTTGGGGACCCCTCTTGCCCATGCCTCCAGCTACAAAACAATTCAATTGCTTTATTTATAATGCCCAAAATAAAATCTCAGCTAACTCTGCCAAAAAAAAAAAAAAAAAAAGAAAATGCAACTGAGTTCCAGGAAAACATTCCTTCTTTTCACTCTTGTAATTTATTGTTTCTGTTATATGATAGGAAAGGAACAGTTTGTATCGTAAGATAATATAGATCTGGGGATCCAGAATGGGGCCAACAGTGTTTCTTTGTCTCTTCTTTTGGGTTTAAGCAGTTTCAGTATTTCTTCATTTCAAAGAGGACGGATGAACTTTGCAGTTCTGTGGAATTCTTATAGATAAGGAGAAGACTAGGAATCTTGACTTAAATTGCTTCCTTGCTTATTTCTCTGCATTGAATGGCATAGCATGGTTCAGAATAAACAGAAGTGATTTTGAGTGTTCTCCAAGAAACATTTCTGATCCCTGGACATGTTGGAGAAAAACCAGTCTAAGCAAAATCTACAAAAGCAAAGTGGGTGGAATCCTGGACTTACTTTCTGTCATCAGTTCTAGGCAGATTTGCCTCTCTCAACCTTAGATTGTTCATCTGTTAAATGAACGGATAGGACCAGGTAACCTCTCAGGTCCCTGACAGCTCAAAATTCTCTGATTTATGTTCTACCATGAAAAAAAGGTGGGCTAGTGAATTTCACCAATAAATCCACAACGTAAGTATTTTTAGTCATCCTAGAGAAAGAAACCAGGTGCAACTCACAGCCACTTGTTAGTATAAAGAATTTGCCACTCTGACCTTCCTATTTTTCTCTAGCATAAACCACACTAGCCAGACCATGGAATGAGATCTGAAAATGTCCTTTTGGTCCGATCCACCCTCTTGCTAACCCCTAGACCACACCAGGTAAACCCGTCTGTCATGAACTATGCCTTTGGAATGGGATTTATAGCACAGCCCTCCATTAGGCCAGCTCAGCTGTCCTCTGACCCCAGTGGGACTCTCCTCCTAGAGTCAAATGCTGACATTGCAATTAAAAACTGTTATTTTCCTAGTTTCATACCCAGGCAAAACTCGTCCCTTCCCTACTCTCCCCTTTCCCTGGCCTCCTTTATTGCCTTGTGTATTTATGTTCTTGTTATCTCCCTTAGTAGACTGTAGAGATAATTCTATAGAACTGAGCTGTTCTTGCATAGACTTTGGAGTCAGGCAGTCCTGGCTGACTGGGTTCTGCCACTTACATTGTGTGTTTAACAGCAAGCCATTTGAACTCTCTGAATGGGATTTTTTTTTTTTCATCTTTAAGAGCAGAATGTAAATATCTTCCTCACAAGATTATCAGGATGATTAAATGAGTTAGTACATGCAACGCCACTTAGCACAATTTTAGGCAATTGCAGGTTGCCGGAACATTGAATCTATTATTGTTATTTGTATAAAATAGGATCTTAACAAATGCTTGTGAGACAAAACAAAACAAACAAAAAAACACACACAAGAACCACTTCTTCAGGATATTCCAACTAAATTCAGATCAAAAGGTGATAAAGAGGGTGCTGTGGTAATTATGGAACAGAACAGCATTTTCTTGAAAATATGTCTTAGGCTGGTCACAGGGTAGAAGGCAGAGTGTGTGACAGGCATACCAGGTGTTTGGAATAAACTTACCCCTGACCAGCCGTGGGGCAAGAACTGGCCCTCCGCCCAGTATTTCCCATTGATGAAGAAGAGGCCTGCGATCATGATGAACACCCACACTGCCAGGTTCAGCACATTGAGAACATTGTTGAAGCCTACGGAATTTTTCACCCCCAGGGCAACAATGATGGTCACGATGACTGCGATCAACAGAGCCAGAAGGTCTGGGTATGATTCTTCACCTTTCCCTAGAGAGGAAAGACATGATTTGACATTGTCTGGAAGGAAGAAAGGGCCATGCAAACTCCTGGTCCTACCCCAGTGCATCCGCACTCAGCTTTAAGAAGGGCAGTAAGTCTGTAAAAGGAACTGTGTGTGTGTGTGTGTGTGTGTATGTGTGTGCACCTACACATGCCTATGCTGTAGTCCACAAGCAGATACAAGTGTCTATTTGCAAATGAGCAGAATTTGGTAGATAGGTAAGATGATGTGATATCCTGGACCAAAAATTGGGCTATGTGGTGTGACATTACAACAGCACCTATGGAAGCATGGCACAGAACATTTGAAGTGGGAACCGACCTGGGATATTTGGGATGCATATTTAGGTCTAACATGTTATTTGAAAATTGTTTTAATCTTCATTATTGTTAACTTTACAATCAGTAAAATTTCCATCCCATTCCCAAATCTTTTCTTTATCAACAAATTTAAGAATGTGTGTCTTTGAAAATGATGGGAACAGGGGTTTCCTGTCCTTTTGTGTATATGTGGTTGCAGAGAAAAAAATAACCAGTGAACACACCCTGCCTGCTTGGTTTTGCCCAATGGCCAGTGGACTCCTGCCCTCTATAGAGTGGAAAAGGCACTGACTCAGCTGTCAGGGGTCTTGAATTTCAGCTGTACTTTTGCCCATAGCCAGATGTGTGGCCTTGGGCAAGTTGACTTATCTCTCTGGACCTCATTTGTAAAGTGATGGACATGAATGACCTGATTTTGGAGGACTCTTTTAGACCTAAAATTCTATACAATCAGTACACTGAACAGGTTTGTTCTTTATATTTTTATCTTGTCATGGTACTTGGGTGCTCAGCATTTTTGTCAGTTCTTTTGAGATAGGAACATCGAAGTCAGATGACTTGACACAGCCACAGGATCATTCCTTGGAAGTTCTGAGGCAAGATTCCAGAGCTTTCTCAACTATTGTTCAGCTTTCCTCGAATTTGAGTTTATCATGCATCAAGATGGAGAATGGCTGGGCGCAGTGGCTCAGGCCTGTAATTCTAGCACTTTGGGAGGCCAAGGTGGGTGGATCACAAGGTCAGGAGTTCGAGACCAGCCTGGCCAACATGGTGAAACCCCATTTCTACTAAAAATACAAAAATTAGCTGAGCGTGGTGGCTGAGTAGTAATCCCAGCTACTTAGGAGGCTGAGGCAGGAGAATTGCTTGAACCAGGGAGATGGAGGCTGCAGTGAGCTGAGATCATGCCATTGCACTCCAGCCTGGGCAACAGAGCAAGACTCTGTCACAAAAATAATAATAATAAAAAAAGAGAGTGGATGGCAAATGATGGATGGAGCCTGAGGTCTCATGGTATTTGTTACATGAACTTCTGATGGTTTAGCATTCACTATTATATTACCCCTTCCTGACCTCTTCTAGGCTGGAACCCTTTTTATTCATTAATTTTTTTTTCATTGAAATTTGGAAAAAAAATCTGATGAAACCACTGGAGAAATTGCTGACAGTTCTTTTTTTTCTGCATTGGTTTTATTTTTATATAGCTATTGACATGCACATGTATGGTTTGTATCCTTTGATATATGTCATTACATTAAAACATAATCCATGTTATTACAAATTTCCCTAATCATCCTTTTAATTGCTAGCTACATAGCATTTGTCTGCAATTTACTTAGTCATTTGCCCACTGTAGAATATTTAGGCTGTCTCTAACTTTTTGTTATTGTAAATAAGGATGTGATGAGCATCTTTTTGTATAATGCTTCCATGGACATTAAAATTATTTTTTAACGATAGATAGATTCATAGGGAAAGGATTACTTTGCAAAAAAAAAAAAAAAAAAAAGAGATACTTAAGGCTTTTGATACATTTTGCCAAATTGCTTTCTGAAAGGAGAACTCATTTATGGGGCTTGGTAAGTTTGCATGCTGAGGGTAGGAGGATGTGGCAGTCTCACCCAGGCCATTGAGGGTTCCCACGCTGTCCGCCATCCAGCGACTGATGGTGTGGTTGGCCAGTGAGTCAAACATGCTGCTCAGAGCACTGGCTCCAGCCGCAGTACCAATCAGGTACTCCAGGATCAGGTTCCAGCCAATGAAAAATGCCACAAATTCCCCGACAGTGACATAGCTGTAGGTGTAGGCAGATCCTGTGGTCTTGGGGACTCGAACTCCAAACTCTGCATAGCAGACGCCTGCAAGGGACAGACATACACAGATGGTGGACTTCAGGAGATAAGCTGACATCCTGTGGCTAACAATCTTGGGTAGAGAACATACTGAGACTCTCTAGGATCTCAGAACAAACACACAAAGTTTTATATATATGAATCGATTCAAAGCCAACTCTTACCTCTTCCAACCTCACTTCTGAAAAATGCAAACTTGAATGACTAGCAAGGCAATAAGAACTAATTCTACTGAACTATTGTAAACCGATCTTTATTTAGAAAATATTCCACTTGTGTGTGTCTCTGTCATGTTCCTTAGGTGTCAGATATCCGGTGTGAACATGGGCCCAACTCATTACGACCCCCACCCTTGATGGCACCAGGGTGATAATATGCACAAACTTCTTCTCTTTTGGTTTTTACATATTATAGAAAGTGCTCCTCATTTGACAGTGATACTTTGAGCAAGCTGTGAAAACAATGTACTATATCTAGGGGGTAGATAAAAGATGCAAATATAAATAAATTGCTAATTATTAACAAGGAAATTTAGCACATGCACAAAAGGTAATTTAACAAACACTTCTAGAGTACTACCATGTGCATGGCAGGGTGTGAAGCACTGGGTATAAAAAAGACAAGTGGCATATGCCCCTGCCCTTAAGGGGAGAGAGGCCATCAGTGCCCATTGTAGGCTGTGTAAGCTTGACAATCTAAAAATGTACAACAATGACAGGAGAGATGTGAGACATGTACTTAGAGGGTTTTGAGGCATATGTAGGGATTAATTGGATGAAGAAGGTGGAACATAAGGCAAAGACAGGGCAGAGAGAAACAGTATGAAGTATTTGAGTGGAGGGGAGTGTGCACCGAGGTATTAGGAGGAGACGAGGCTGGCCAGGTGAGCAGAGCCATGTGTTTTACAAAGTGGGTTCAGGGCCCACTTCCACCAGAATCATCTATTGAATCCTAATTTCAGGAGATAGGAATCAGGATGCTGCATTTTAACCAGCTCCCCAGGTAATGCATGTGCCCACTTGTATCTGAAATGCACTGGAATATTGCTTCATTCTTTGACGTAATTAGAGAATAAATTAGAAAGAGGTTAAGAACACACCAAACTTCTGGGAGTTGGGAGTTTCCTATTTTGTGCTAGGAATTCTGGGTGTGGGCCAGTGGGTAGGGCAACGAGTTGGAGGACAGACATAGGACAGCTTGGAGGAAACATACCAGGGGTGGGATGTAGGAGGATGTAGGAGGGAACTCAAAGTCAACTTTACCTTCAGTCCCAATTTTGTTAAGGGCCAACCCTGAGGTTCTCTCATCACAAACCAGGGAACAATAGTTCACACTTTTGTGAATAAAGAGAGCAGATTTCTTCTCCTTTGGAAGGGGATGAAATCAATGCAAAGAAGCAAAAACAGAGATGTCAAAAGCAATGGCATAATAAATGATTCCATGCGATGTACTATCTCTTCCTTCCCCTCCATTGCTTCAGGTGTCAGGGTGTCTACATGGAAGAAGCACTGGACCAGTTATGCTGGGCTCCTGTTTCTACTCCACCCCTATAGATTCAGCATCCTTGTTTCTAAAATAAAAGTACTACACCAAAGACTCTCTTAAGGATCTCCTAACTCTGACACTCTAGGATTCCATCTGCTATATTGAATTTTGTAATATTTTGCTGCAAAATCTATTGAGCACAACTTAGCTTTTCTTTTACATCAGCTACAGTATTGTTCGGTGTTATGGAGATGCTCTCAGGAATAGTGAAGCTGTTTGTCTCTACATATAAACAGTCCAGGCTGTTATTTATTTTGAGTTCCTATGTCAGCCCTCCTCCCCTTGCTTTGTAAATATAGCTTTCCATCTCCTTCCTTGATATCAGACTGTCAGTTGTTACTTCTTGTTGCTGTCCCAGTGCTTACCTGGAGCAGTCAGACCACCTCTTTTCTAAATTGCTACTTCCAACGCCTGATATTTAAATTGTTAGAGTGAGTCTAAAATTAAGAGGAAATGGTCTTTGAAGAAAGGCCTGAAGAACTCTTCCATGGGGAAAGTTATAGAGTGTGCACGCATTAAATATAAGAACCTGATGATATTTTCTTGAATGCCGTGTGTTTTCAGGATTCTTGGGAGTTGAGTTTGCACGTACGGATTAGGTTGCTCTTTTAGTGCTGTGTGAGGAAGGAAGTGAAGAGGCAACTCACTTCTCTGCTTTGGTATTGGAGCCACAGCATTATCCAATAATTCCTGCATTCTATGAGCTTATTCTCATCACCCAACTTTACCACCTGATATTGTACAAAATTTATAAGTAAAATCTTTTCCAGATGATGCTTTTGAAGTAGGCATTGATTTGATTGCAAATTTAATTTGGAGAGCCAATATTGTGGAGTTTGTGCAATCAAACATTCTCTCCATAATATTAGATCAACAAATTAAATTTAAAAATACCCATTTTGCCACCAGAATACACTTGCCAAGGGTAATTAGCAAATAACCAAGTCTTCATTAGGTTTTGTGAACGGACCAGTCCATTGCTGTCTGAATCAGAGAAAGAGGCCCTGGCTGTGCATGGTGTAAGGAGCATTTGGAAACTTAGTTATTTCCCAAGGTCCTGTTGGGGTCCTGATGACTATAGTTTGGGGAGAACAGTGGGAAAATCAACCAGGCACTAACCATATAAGACAATTTCTGCTCCAAGAAATCATTGTTTTGGACACATTGTAAAAGATCTTATAGTATTTTAAAATCTTTTTGATTTGTTTGTATGGAGAAATTTAGACTTAGAGTGGGCACTAGAGAGCGTCTAGCCTGGCTTTGAAGTTCACTGGTGAGAAATGAATGTTTACAGCCTCATATATCCTGAGAAAAATGTTCTCATTCATTCAACTATTTTAAAATATCTGGTATGTAAGAGAAACACATTCAAGAGTATCTTTCTAATTTCATTAAGAAATTAAAAGCATGGAAACGGAAACCTTTTTTTTTTTTTTTTTTTTGAGATGGAGTTTCACTCTGTTGCCCAGGCTGGAGTGCAGTGGTGTGATCTTGGATCACTGCAACCTCCACCTGTTGGGTTCAGGCCATTCTCCTGCCTCAGCCTCCCAAGTAGCTGGGACTACAGGCATGCACCACTATGTCTGGCTAATTTTTGTATTTTTAGTAGAGATGAGGTTTCTCCATGTTGGCCAGGCTGGTCTTGAACTCCTGACCTCAAGTTATCCGCCTGCCTCAGCCTTCCCAAGTACTGGGATTACAGCATGAGCCACCGTGCCCAGGGAAACCTTGGTTTTTATCCTAGATTATCTAGGGTCCTAGGTTACTGAGTATTGAGGGGAAGTTACCCTCCTATGGATGAAATGAGGCGGCCAATTAGGTATGGTTTAGGATCCCTTCTGGTGCATCACTCTTTGGTTTTACAGCTAAAGTCAACTCTTAATCATCTATTTAATGAGGGAAGCCCTGTAGAAAATACTGTATGAACTAATGGTTCGCAGTAAAGGTGATGTTGACTCCTAGAGGAATTTTGGAAATATGTGGGAGTGTCTATGGTTCTCATGATGAGTGTGGGCACTTGTGGCATTAAGTGGACAGGAGCCTGGGCTGTTCGTCATTCTGCAATGTGACTGACTCACAGAATGAAGCTCTGTCTTGTATCATATATGACTGCTGATGGCCCCAGTGGACATTCATTTAAGTACAAACCTGTTTATAATTTTTGAACTTGAATTTGTCTCCGTTTTACATATACACACAAAGCATTTTTTTTGCATGCCTTTTTAGACATTAGATTTTCCAGGACTGCAACAGCTGGGTAAATTGAGAGACAGCTGTCATTTGTTTGGTTTAGAATTTACTGAGTTGATCATCATTTTGGAAGACCATCATCAACAGCAATGTATTCATGGTCTTTGAGCATCAAATGACAGACCTATATGAGTCTGCATTTGTGGCTGTTGTACTCACAGTGGTTCTACAAATGACTGCAAACATCTGACGACTTCGTCGCATCTCCTAATGTACACATGCCCCAGCATTCACATGTTGAAATAAACATTGATTTTATTCAAAATTGCTTTCATTTGATTTATCTTTCATACTCAGGACATATTTATTTTTTAAAAAGTTAAGTGCATAGGAAGGTAACCATCTCTAGCTTTCATTCAGAATAGTAGAGGAAGCATTACAAAGTATTTATTACCAAAAATGAATCTGGGTGTACTAGGGTAGAGAATCACTGTTTTAAATGAGAGATCAATGGCCGGGCGCGGTGGCTCATGCCTGTAATCCCAGCACTTTGGGAGGGTGAGGCAGATGGATCACCCGAGGTCAAGAGTTTGAGACCAGCCTGGTCAACATGGTGAAACCCTATTTCTACTAAAATTACAAAAAAAATGAGCCAGATGTGGTGGCGGACGCCTGTAGTCCCAGCTACTCTGGAGGCTGAGGCAGGAGAATCGCTGGAACCCGGGAGGCAGAGGTTGCAGTGAACTGAGATTGTGCCATTGCACTCCAGCAGGGACAACAGAGCAAGACTCTGTGTCAAAAAAAAGAAAAAGAGATTAATGTATAAATAATATTTACTTAATTTGGTGAATCCATTAAAAAATTTTGCCTCTGCGTTACTTTTCTAATCATATTTGCCTTATGCTATTATCAGAGTGATTTTACATTTTGTGGTCATCCACCAAGTGATTAGAGGGAGAGGCATATTGATTTCAAAAGTACTTATTCATATAGCTAGAGAGAATCAATATGAAATCCAATGTTTAGGTGCAGGCGGCCATCAGTGAGTGGCAGAATGCTGCAGACCACATGATAGAGATTTTCCCTTAGTGTTAGTCAGAGATGGGAAGGAAGTCTAGGTCTTTGAGAAATATAAAGGATTTATTTCAGCAGGACGAGAGGTAAGAAGCCTGCAAGTCTGACACCTTTTCAATTACCCACCATATAAATCTATTGTAAACATATTCCTATTTATATTTTGTCCCATTTCTAGTGTTTTATATTTCTGTACACAGAACTATTTGTGGTTAAATTCATAATTTGCCAGACTAAAAATCAGTTAGACTTGGAGGGAACTCCCACATTGAAAAGTGGGTTGGGACAAGGTACCAGGAGATTCTCAATTTGCAATAGTCCTTTTAATCCTCTTACGTGTATCCCAGATGATGTGTGCTTTGGAGTTTCAGAAAAACATAGTCCTTTTCAATGTGATTTTGCTTTCACGTTAGAGTCTATGGTTCTATCATATATATAAATGAAGAGCCAGCCTTAGGTTTAGTTCTTTCAGACAACCTACATACAATGTTGACCTTTCCAAACTGTGCTTAACATAGCACAACCCAACAGCAAAGAGAATCATGACATGCTTCTCCCTCTCTAATTCTGTTGAGTCACTTGCAGCCTACCTGGATTCCCTATAACCCTTTTAGAACCAGGAGGCAAAGCTTCTCCTTCTTAAGAGGGTAAAGGAGAAAGACCCAGCTGGGAGTAGGCAAAAGGAGGTAAATCTATTTTTAAGTGGAGAAGTTTTTCCACTTAAGGGGGAAGTTATTGGAGGTACAGTTTCTATAATATGATGAATTCAATGATTATCTTGCCTGATCATAAGTGGAGAAAGGCTTCTCCACTTAAGACATGAATTTCCCTCCTCATTCCAGCAAAGAAAGCCATTAGATAAATAAGTACTTTTAAATAAGTGTACTTTCACCTGGAAGGATTAAGTCTAGGGGTTATTCACACTTGAGTGCCAATTACTCTACTCAGATAGACAGATTTTCCCATTAATACGTAGCTTATCTTACTTTGACTATTCCCTAACATACTTATCAGTTAATTTAACAGTTTCCCAAATAACTTTTGACTTTCTAATTTCCTTCCTTTATTCCACACATATTAAGTGTCTACGAAATGAGGCACTGTAATGAATGACAGAGACACAAACGGTAAGACAGATTTCCTGATCTTGAGGCATCTATATTTCAGTCAGGAAAGAGTTTAATAAACAGCTGGTTCCACGCAGCCAGCATTTCATACTATCGAGTATTTATGAGGCGTTCTTGGAGCCCAGTGCGGTGAGCGTGCTTCTTAGGGAGCAGGGTTCATTGGTTGCTATGGAAGCAGGGAGACTGGGGGAGGGAGCCTTTTAAGCTACTTCTTGGAGGGTGAGCTGGGCTTTGCCAGTCGAAAAAAATAGAGGAAAGGGTGGTTTCAAGCAGACGAAAGGTGTAGCTGGGCTGACACATGCAGGCTACTTTGGAGACTGTGGAAGATGAAGCTTCAGAGGTGGACTGAGATCGAGTGATTGAGGGGGTGGGACCTTTTTGATAGACGGGAGGACTAGCTGAAAAGGACTATACTTGTCCATCTTCTTGTATAGTTTAAAGCTCTTTCTTAGTTGTAGAACTCTTTTTTTCCACACACAGTCTTATTTGAGAGCCCAATACATAAATAGGTGAAAGCAGGTGGCTCCTTTTGAAGGGGTGGGAGAATGGAGGCTGGTCTGCTCAAGATCTCCTTCATCCCATACCTGCCCAAAGCCCCTGACCCTCCTCTGTGGACTCCCAGGGCTGTACTGAGCATGGGAATGGGAAGGGGTGTCAGTTGCTCATCAGAGTTGTTTTTTTATATTATAGATGATACATTTGAGCCCCAGATCTGAAGCTGTGTATTCAACTAATGGCAGAGTTTGGGCTAGAACTGAGGTCTCCTGATACCCAGCCTTAGGAGCTTTCTAATTCACTTATCCATTTGTCCCATGCACTGGTAAGGTATCATCTCTATGCATCTGTATCAGCTTTTAAGGATTCAAAGGCGAACAAGAAGAATACAGTCTCTTTTTTGTGGGCCTTATAGTATCATGGAGGAAACAGACCAGAAAACCAACCAGCCAGAAGGACTGTCCAAAGGGAAAGAGGTTATCAGGAATTATGAGAGGGAGTGGAGGCAGGTGTCCAAGAAAACAATTTGCCAACTTTGCAGTTTCATTCAGGCCTCTGGGATCAGCAACAACTGGAGTGTTGCTCAGAGATTTGGTCAGGCTGCCTTGAGTGGGCCATAGGTCACTGATACCAGGCCCTATTAGGTTTTGCACATACTGTGTCTTATACTTCACACTGGGTAGGCAGGAAGGTTGGAGTGGGCTGATCTAGGAAATGGACGAGGTCAGTGATTTCTCATCCATGAAGTCAGTTCTTCCCAAGTGCCAACTATCTGCCATCTGCCAGACACAGGATGGAATCAGCCGTTAGGCCATACTTTGAAATTCACTACTTAGGCCCAAACATGTCTGTAAGAAAGTCCTCACCAAATATAGCATTTTGCTGAGTTGTTACTTATTTTCTTCTCATTTTCTCACTTTTCTTAAAACATCCCTGTTCCTTTTATAAAGCCACAGCAGGGCTAAGACATGCCATATATGTAGCTATGGTTGCTAGTCCTGCTTAAATGTAGATGGGGAGTAGGGTACGAAGAGAAATCACAGGACCTCAGAGAGAAATGAAGTGTGAATTCTCTCAGAGACGTTTATTTTCTCCGTGACACCGAGTTCCATATGGTGGGTAATACAGTGTCCCCATTATTGCTGTCTTGAGAAGCAGGTTGCTGGGTTAGGAGAAACATCTATCCAGGCCCTGTCATGGTGCGGCTGGACCCAGTGAACCTGCACTGATGTCCTTGGTTAGCCAAGAAAACTGTGGGTTTCTTTTTCAGGGAGTGACTGATCAGGTGCTCTGTCCCTTCAGCCTCACTGCTACTGTCTCTTCTACTTGAGCAACCTCAGTCACTCCATCACCTGTCAGGGAAGCCCAGGCAATTTTTATGAATGTGTCTGGGGGAAAAGTAATTTGTCTGGGAATGCCTATGTTTCTTTGTATCTAAGAAGAGACTTATGATTTCTCTGCCCAAGCAGCCCCCATGTGGACAGTAACCACCTGTGTTTAGGGGACAGGCAGCATCATTAATCAGGGGTGTATGACACCATCAGTTATTGAACCTGACAGGGCTCCAATTAAAGTTGGGTAGGGAATAGAGAACTCCCAAGTCCTCCAAACCACAGCACCAATATATCAACATATAAACAGGTAGGAAATAAGTTCTCCTTAGAGTCAGAGAAGTCAGCCCCCCAAACAGGTCAAGGAAGTTTAATAATTTGTTGATTAAATGTAACCGACCGGCTGGGCGCGGTGGGTCACGCCTGTAATCCGAGCACTTTGGGAGGCTGAGGCGGGCTGAGGTCGGGAGTTTGAGACCAGCCTGACCAACATGGCAAAACCCTATCTCTACTAAAAATACAAAAATAAGCCCAGTGTGGTGGTGCATGCCTGTAATCCCAGCACTTTGGGAGGCTGAGGTGGGGGAATCCTGAGGTCGGGAGTTTGAGACCAGCCTGACCAACATGGCAAAACCCTATCTCTACTAAAAATACAAAAATAAGCCCAGTGTGGTGGTGCATGCCTGTAATCCCAGCACTTTGGGAGGCCAAGGTGGGCGGATCACCTGAGGTCAGGAGTTTGAGACCAGCCTGCCCAACATGGCAAAACCCTATCTCTACTAAAAATACAAAAATAAGCCCAGTGTGGTGGTGCATGCCTGTAATCCCAGCACTTTGGGAGGCCAAGGTGGGCGGATCACCTGAGGTCGGGAGTTTGAGACCAGCCTGACCAACATGGCAAAACCCTATCTCTACTAAAAATACAAAAATAAGCCCAGTGTGGTGGTGCATGCCTGTAATCCCAGCTACTTGGGAGGCTGAGGCAGGAGAATTGCTTGAACCTGGGAGGTGGAAATTGCGGTGAGCCAAGATCGTGCCATTGCACTCCAGCCTGGGCAACAAGAGCGAAACTCCATCTCAAAAAAAAAGACATAAAATTCTTGCTATCTGGGGTCTGGAGCCGGTCAGCCAATTCATTGACCCTGTTTCCCTACCTGGAAAATGGTGATGGTGATACCTACTATGCAGGTTGCTATGGGTCATCAAAGGACATGTGTTACAGTTCCTGACATATGGTAGGTACTCCTTCAGTGGGAGCTTAGGGCTATTATTCATTGATGAGGAAGAGGAATCCCAGAGAGCTTTACTTCGCAGTAGCCTGTGGAGTATTTATACAGGAGCCTTTGCCTCAGAGTGGGATAAAACAGGTTGGAAGCAAGTATTGTTGGCTGATGGTTTTAGAGTCTCAGAGTTGGTAGGAAGATTAGAAATCATCTAGATTCTAGACCAAGCCCTAGGTGTGCTCAATGCACTTGTAAAACACAACTTGGAGAAATTTCTTCCTAGGTTTGAAATCTTTAATCTAGAAACTTCTTGTTCTGTTCCACAACTGCAATTAGAAATTGTGAGGGTGAAGAGAAGTTTTCCATTTTCTCACTCAACTTCTCTTTGTGAGACCTACTGCCTCTCATCCAGGGGACTCTTATAAGTGGACTAAAAAGGCTTTGTGCAGAAAAGGAAAGGAGACTTGGAGTTGAAGTGACAACCAGCAATTCTCTCCCACCTGAATATTTCTCAACTCATCACTCTCAGGGAGTAGGCAGTGTCCCATTTCTAAAGCAGGTGAAAGTGGCACCAACAGAGATGACAGATCTCAGAAGATTCTGTGGGGGGTCAGCCATACCCCCTGCCCTGAGAATACAATGAGCTGGGTTCAAGGTGAGTGCCGAGAGGACCCACCTGCGCTCTCGCATGGCTTCCCCAGCCCAGATGAGGGGCAGGTGAATGGGGGTTCCATGGGGAGGGGACACATTCTCAGAAGATGACCAGGGAAGGGGAGCCACAGCAAATCTTCCATGGGCCTGCACCCGCTTTCTGTGGGGGGCCTTCCCAAAGACATGAGAGACCCTTCATGACGGGGTGCCGACGCACAGGGAGGGGAAGTATGGGGCCAGAGACTCCGGATTTAGGAGGCTTGTGGGAGGCAATCTTTTGGTGAGGTGGATTCGGTTACAGTGCCTACTTCTGGTTCTCCCCCATCCTGTGAAACAAACTTCTGTCACTTTCACCTCCTTCCTTCTCCTCTCCCCTTTTCTGCTCCCCCACCCCTCAGAACTCTAGGCGGATTCAGCCTTCTATAGGGCACATGTGTACAATTTGCATTTTATGGCGTGAGTGTTGCCCCCTGCTGCTGATCCATGAGGATGGAAGGCTGGCATGTGCTGGGTAAACTGCGGCTGCAGTGTCTTCTGTGCACAACTGATAAAGATGACAGTTACTGTTCTTCTAAAGAGCCTCACCTACATGGTCCTGATGGATTGTTTATAGCTGAGTAGCTCCTACTGAATGCAGCAGCAATGGAGAGTTTTGAGCTAAATTTTGAACTAGAGAACTCCAGTGAATGGAATAGTGACTCCCTTGGATATACTGGGGGGCTTCTTGAAAGAGGCTTTCCCACCAGGGAAAATAGCAAGTGCCCTCGGCTGAGCTTATGTATTTTGCCACATAAGCACTCTCCTAATTAAAATAATCTTAGAAATGTTTTCAAAGGAGCAGGTGTTTGTATCTATGCTTCACATGTAAGAGAAACTCATTATACTGCTTATTTTTCTTTAAAAGTCTAAGAAATGATAAGCTAGGGCATTTATAAACAAACTCTCAAGAGAAATTAATATAGCCAAGGGCTATTGTTGAATTTATTCCAAGTAGGAAATGTCTGAAGAGTTAATAAGATCTACAGATATATTTGTGCAAATATGTGTATATGCATATATATGTAAATGTATACATTATATATATGTTTTCAATTACTTTGTGAGGGACTTATGGCCAGATCTATGAGAGTGACCAGTGGTGAGGAATAGTATATAAAATGTTTGTGATGCATATTAGCAAATAATTGTTTTTCACGTACATACTCATGACTCTTAAAAAGGCACAGGCACAGGCTGTGTCCAGGACAAATGGATTCCTTGGGTTGTTAAATAAAGGATCCATTCTCTTGCTTGCTGTTTGCTCTTCTCCATGCTAATGCTACCCTTTGCACTGTGGTGTTTGCCTTCATTACACCCCAGAAATTGCCATCTCTAACCCACAAGCTGTCAACAGAATGGCCTTTTATCAGAGTCCCTGCAGCTTGTGATGCAAACACCTATTCCCTCTCTATTCCCTTGTGTAAGAATCTGTTCTTCCTTTGGTTTCACTTGCTTTCTTCTGCCCGCTTCTTTTCTTTCTTCATCATTGCTTCTTATTTATCCATCTCCATCTGTGTGTAGTCATTTAAGAAAGTTCTCCCTTCAGTTCTTTCCTCTCCTTGCACCCTTTGCTTTGGTGATCTCACCTCCTTGCCAAGGCAAGTGTCAGGAGCTCTTTGATTCCTTGGGGTGGCTGTGGCTCCTTGTCTGCAGCCTCTGTGAACTAGCAACATGAGGAATGGGCCAGAGTGTTCAAAGTAGATGGCCCGGCACATGCAAAGCTCCTGAGCTGCTGTGATCAGCCAGTTAGACTCCACTCAGAAAGTCTGCCTGTGCAGACCTCTGACGGCGAGGGCTGGTGTTTGGCATAACTCCTCTTCATGAGTTTTCATCAACATTCCTGTCTCAGGTGTTTTCCATGGCCGTCGGCAGGTACCATGCCTTACTTATCTCTGCATCTCTAGCGTCTATTTCAGTGCACCAAGTTGAAGCTGCTTAAGTATCACTTCTTCAGAAAAAGTACTTTGTCATGATACCTTGTTTATTTTCCTTTATAGCATTTGTCACTGTTTGTAATTATTATACATATTTATTTACTTGTTTTGAGGCACGGCCTATTAATGTGTTTTAAGGCATAGCCTTGTTAAAGGAGGCTGTTCCTGTAAAGAGAATTCTTCTTGGGCATATACTTTCAGAGTCAAAAGCATAGTCTTTGCACAGGGTTCATCTGGAGGAAAGTGAGTAGGAGGCAAGTCTACCAGTCTTTTTGCTAGGGGCGGACTGAGGAGCTTCAGCATTGGCACCAGGACTACTCATTTGCATTAAGAACCTAGCCTTGTCAGGTTGGAAACTGGCCAGTAGTCTTGGTAGTGGTGATAATAATAACACAAACATTACTGAGCATTTACTATGTGCATGGGCAAAATAAGCACTTTACATACAAAATCTTAATCTTCACAAGATGGTTATGATGCAGAAACTAATAAAATTTCCATTTGCAGATGATGAATCCAAGATCTCAACAGGTTATCAGGACTTCTCAACCTTTTCCACATCACATAACCCACCTTGAAGATAATATTTGGGCTAGGCACGGTGGCTCATGCCTGTAATCCCAGCACTTTGGGAGGCCAAGGCGGGCAGATCACCTGAGGTAGGAGTTCTAGACCAGCCTGGCCAACACAGCGAAACCCCATCTCTACTAAAAATACAAAAATTATTCCTGCATGGTGGTGTATGCCTCTAATCCCAGCTATTCAGCTGAGGTGGAAGAATCGCTGGAACCCTGGAGGCAGAGGCTGCTGTGAGCTGAGATCATGCCATTGCACTCCATCCTGGGCGACAGAGTGAGACTCTGTCTCAATCTACATATATATATATATTTGTATGGATATGGAAAGGAGGTAATGTATAAAAGGGTGAGGCTGCTCACTAGCCTGGGGCCTGTAGCACTTTCCAGGTGTCCTAAAGCTGAAGGATTCATATTTTAGCACACCTAAAGTTTCAGCAACCTGTTTGGAAAGCTCTAGGTTTAAGTGTATTTCCCAAGTCATACAAGGAGAAAATGGCAAAGCAGGGCTTGAACAGAGGCAGTTTAGCAACAGGGACTAATTGCATCTGGCTCCCAGATGCTAGCTGGGGTTAGGACCCGTGTTGAGTTGCGGGGGAGTTGAGACAATAGGCCCTTCTTTACAAATCTTTCCCCTCCCTGGGTCGTTTTTCATGCAAACTAATGAGACAGGCAATCTAATTCAAACTCTTCATTTATCAGCAGAGGAAACCGAGATCAGGTCATGTGAATGATTTACCTGAGGGCCCTGAACTGCTGAGGGTGAGAGTTGGAATTAGACCTCAGGTGTCCCAACTTCTGACCAGTCCTGATTGTCTCTTGCAGCACTCACAATTATTTCACGTGTGTGTGTCTTGTTTCTTCATATTGATATCAAGCCCTTTGTCTCAGAGTTCTTTCCCATGTTCTGCAGCATCTCCTGCTATGCCGGGCCCAGAGAAGGTGGTCAGTCCCTCCCACAGCCATGCTAGGTGCTCATGGAGTGCACTGTCCACACTACTAGGTGCTGCAGAAGATGTAAAAGAAGCCCAGGTTTTCCTGGCTTTGCTGGAGGAAACTCATTATCACCATCAAAAATTTGAGAAACTTGCAAATTTCTACTAAAATGTGCTCACCTTCTCTGAATTGGTAACTGACATCTTTCCTACAGGGCTGTCAATTGATCCCTATATAGAAGAGCTACATGAACTTTACAACACCTTTCTCCTCACTGCTGACAGTTGACAGAAAGATGCTGAGCTTACAAGTTATCTTCATGACCTGCTTTAGAGAAGTTTTGATCTAGAAAAGTGCTCTGCTAATCAATAGGGTGATGTACAGGGTCTTTTGAAGCCCCAATAAAAGTGAAGGTTCCTTGATTCATTTGGTTCTCTTTGGTGAGTTTTTAAATTTAGGGGTGGGCCAGGCACGGTGGCTCACACCTATAATCCCAACACTTTGGGAGGCTGAGACAGGAGGATAGCTTGAGGCCAGGAGTTTGAGACCAGCCTGGGTAACATAGCGACACCTGTCTCTACCAAAAATACAAAAA
>NW_012116143.1:1072672-1081478 GCF_000951035.1 Colobus angolensis palliatus | reverse complement strand
TTTGTAGGGTTTGTTGGGATGATGCAAATTTTTTCAGCTAGTGTGAGGCACAGCAAAACTGCTCTGGTTTAGTTTTATGATGAGTCACAAAATTGGGACCTTAATATCCACGTGATAGGAAGATTGAGAGAATTAAATGAGACAATGTATGCACAGTGCCTGGCGCACAGTATTTGCCTAATAACAATAAAACTGATAGTAATAATAATATGAACTAACATTTATCATGTGTTTGCTAAATTATATCTTAGAGACTTTATAAGCATCAGGAGGGGCTGCATCATTGTTATGATTTTGACCTATGGCTGTGTATTTGGACATTTGAGAGAGCTAGTCTTTCAGAGATTTGAGGACTGGCATGCATTTGTTCATCTTTGCATTTCCTTCCCGTCCTCACAATATCCTGCCTCTTCCACTCCCCAGTGTTGTTAACAGCAGTTTCCAGAGGTGTTTCGGGGAACAAACAAATGCAAGTTGTGGAATGAATGACTAATCCTAGATCATGGAGGAGTTGCAAAGGACCAACCCTCCTATTTCACCTCTCAAGGCTGTCTTCAATTTCAGGAGGGAAAATCGTTTATTGTTCTGAAAGATAAAACAGGGGAACTTGTCAGACTATCTATATAGACTGAGTCTTTAGAAATCTTTCTTTGATCATGAAACTCAAACCCAAGATGAATACTGGGATGGGGAGCCTACGTTTGAGCTTTGCAAGAACCCGCCCGGGAGGAGGTTGGGAACTTGTGGAGAGACATCTGTTCAACAGGGCTCTGCTCTCTTACCTCCTCCCCAGGGATTCCATTACCATGAGCTTGCCTGATGATGGATCACAAGGTGCCAAAGATCAAATGAGGATGGCAGGAAACACAGATTATAAACCCTAATGCCAAATCATAAACTAAGGGTGTCGAGAAAAATACTGCTCAGTGTGATGACCCTTCATTGCCTTTCAGACACAATCAATGGGAATTGATCACAATTAATTCACATCTAATGAGAAAGATTTTCTGGCTTCAAAGATCTCAGAGATAGCTTGCTGAAATGGCAGAGCATGAGCTTTGGAATGCTACAGTCGTAGATTTGAGTTCTGGCACCGCACTGAATAGCAGTGGGACTTTCAGGAAGCTCCTTTAACCTCTGACTCTGGCTCCTCGTCTGTAGAGCAGAACAGTCATCCCTCCCTCCACAGGGTTGGTGAGGATGGGAAGGAGGTGCTGCATGAAAGCACCTTCCGTGGTGTGCTACACGCAAAGATGAGTTCTAGACCCCTCGTGGTGTTCTGTGGTGGTCTTCTTTACTAGAGTTTTCTGTTTCTACTTTCATTTTCTGGCACCAGAACTGTGTTGCAAAATCTATTACTTTTAATGACATTGTTTCAATAGTTTCTCTATTACATGTCTTTTCTTGGCTAGAAAGAGCATTTCTTGCTGTCCCTCCTTGTCCCTCATCTACTCATGCCCAAATTCTCTTCATCCTAAGCTTCCTTTTGGCCTTTCAGGGACTAGGGCTTCAGATCTCTTGTATGTTTCATGGAATATGTGCATAACAGCTTCCCTGCCTCCATTCTCTTTCCACTGTATTACTAAAGTACATATCTGGTCATGTCACTGAACTTCTTAATGCCTAGAGGATGATACCTAACCTTCCCGGCGTGGCCCCCAAATCCCTCCTTTGAGAACCTTCTTTGTTTAGTGAATTATCTCAATAAATTATTTTGGTTGGGGAAAGATATTCTTTGGAGAATGACCAGGATGAACTTGGAGGGTGATGAAGAAATAACTGCTTGGTAGGATATGGACGGAGTTTTAGGGCTTGAAAATGAGCAGAGTAGAAGGTGAGGTTATGGGAGAAAGGCCGCCCATCCATGGGGCTAAAAGTTGGTGCCAAGAAGAAGAGAGGGTTGGTGGATGTTCCCTAAAGGCAAAGAGAATTGGAGTGTCCTATATTCAAGTGTGAGCTTGCTGTTTGCTAGGATTGACTGTGCTATATCTCCTATCTCTGGTCCAAACTTTCCATAAAGTCTATGGCACACACAATCTTGCATTACTGACGCTTTGTTCAGATGAGTTTGATAATGATGATAAAGAAAGGGGACAGCAGGTAGAAGGTAAAATGCAAAGTGGAAACAGAGACTCTGTAGAAGCAGAGACTTAGAGCCAGAAGAGTGAAGAGGAAGGTCAGCTTCACAACTCCCCACATTTACTGAGGGGGACCTTAGATTTTCCCATTGTAAATTGGGAATCAGAACCAATTTTATTTAAATATTGCAGAAAAAATTGACCTCAGCAAACTGGAAGGCTTCAGGATTTTGCATCCATTAGAGATGTGGCAGTGGCAGCCAGTTTTTCCTTTCCTTCCTATCAACGGAATTCTGTAATTCTGGAGTTGGCAAAATACCCAGTTAGAAGACTATACTTCTCAGCCTCACTGCTGTGGTCAGATGTCTAAGTTTAGGCCAATGTCAGTGGGAGAAATGTGGAAGGACTTCTAAGAAAGATTCTTAAAAAGAGGACAGAAAGGGGCGGGTGTGGTGGCTCACGCTTGTAATCCCAACACTTAGGGAGGCCAAGGAGGGCAGATCACCTGAAGTCAGGAGTTTGAGACCAGCCTGGCCAACATGGCGAAACTCCATCTCTACTAAAAATACAAAAATTAGCCAGGCATGGTGGTGGGTGCCTGTAATCCAAGCTACTTGTGAGGCTGAGGCAGGAGACTCACTTGAATTCAGGAGGTGGAGGTTGCAGTGAGCCGAGATTGTGCCACTGCACTCCAGCCTGGGCAGCGGAGCGAGACTCTGTCTCAAAACAAGCAAACAACAACATAAAAGGGGACAGAAAGGTAAGGAATCACCTGCCCCAACTTTCTATTTTTCTTCCTGCCTTCTGGAACTCAGACATACTGACTGGAGCTTCGTCAGTCATCTTGAGTCTTGAGTTACCTTGCAATGGAAGCCAAATGTCTGACTGGCACAGCAGAAAAATAAAGAGGCCTGTGTCCCCATGTCTGAGAGGCCACAACAGCTGCCTCTCTCCAGGCTTCTTGTACACAGGACAGAAATGAAATTCTCCCTTATTTTGGTGTTCTGTTGTCTGCAATTGAATGTAATGTAATCTGTTAATACAGTAGCAGCACAGCAGAATGATTAAGAAGTAAGCTCTGGAGTCAGACTGCTTTCACTCCATTCCTCATGCTGTCACCTCTTAAGCAGGAGCCTTAAACAAATTACCAAACCTTTCAGAATCCTCTGTTTTCTCATCTGGAATATGCAGTAAGTGTAACACTGTTTGTCATATAAGCTTGTTGTGAAGATTAAGTAAAATAATGTGTTAAGCACTTAGAACTCTTTTGGTACAAAGTAGGTACTCAATAAGTGGTAGTTGCCACTACGACTATTACATTGTTATGACTATTATTGCCATAGTCACTTATCAGGTTTGGCATTCATCACCATCAATAAGCAATGGGACCCAATAGCAATGGGTCCTTTGGAAATAGATAAGAGGCAATTTCTTGCCTATTCTTGGTGCTGCCCCAGGACTGATACATGGTAGGAAACCAGTACATTTTTACTGAACCTTATCTTATTAGATTTTTGCCGAATATTTCTTACGAGTAGATGACAAAAATTATAAGTATTGTGTTCCAGGGAAAGGACTGATGCTGTGTATGCATACTGTTGTTGAATCCTTACCAATAACGTTTGAAAAATGGGCTTGAAGGGTTACTATAGAAAGTGTATGAGCTTAGGAGTGATTCAGACCTATATTCTGTTTGAGGAACAATTTTAATAATGTTAAAAGAGAACTGGACATAAATTTACAAAAAAAGTTAAATCTGCCTCTCTTCCACTACTCATAAGAGCCTCTTGCAGCTTTAAATGATTGGATGTCACTGGCACGATGGCTTTGCTGTGTTTCATCTATAGCCAACTACATTAGAGAACCACTGTAAACCATCCTGCCTCTACCCTTCAGTCATTCCAAAAGGCTGTAGGTGGGAACCATGAATAAAAAAAACTATTTCCTCTATCTAGTTTATACAATCTGCAATATACAAAAGGGTTTTTAGGGTTGGCATGGCTATGGGCTCTGGTTGTGGTCTACTGAGCTATTGAAGAGTAGATAAGACCTTTTGGACAAAGCACAAGCTGCTTCCTCTGATAAGTTTTCTTCCATCTGTGACAGGGCAGTGGGCAATTATAATGTTGGGGTGGGACTAGTGGGAGGAGCTTGGCAAGTTGCTGTAACTTCCCAGCTTGACAAATTGTAAAGAAAATACATTGCTCTCTGAGTCAGATTTGTTTCATATTATAAGCTGGTTTGCATAGCATGGGGAATGGTGCCACAAGGCCAAAAACTCTCTTAAGATTGTGTGGTCCAAATAGTTTCCATTATGTTGGTGCAAAAGTAATTAGAATTAGAATTCCCTGGGGAACTTTAAAAAATTCCAATGCCTAGGCCAATTGAATTAGAAACTCTGGAGGTGGTGCCTGGGCATCAGTATTTTTAAAAAGAAATAAACAGAAATTGAAAGACAAGTCACAAACTGGAGAAAGTATTTGACAAAACACATACCTAATATAGGACTTGTCTCCAGAATATATAAAGAATGCTTAAAAGTTAATAATAAGAAAATAAAAAACCCAATTAAAAAAGGACAAAAGGGTTGGGCATGGTGGGTCATGCCTGTAAGCCCAGCACTTTGGGAGGCTGAGGTGGGCAGATCATGAGGTCAGGAGTTTGAGACTAGCCTGACCAATATGGTGAAACGCCATCTCTACTAAAAATACAAAAATTAGCCAGGTGTGGTGGTGTGTGTCTGTAGTCTCAGCTACTCAGGAGGCTGAGAGAGAAGAATCGCTTGAACTCGGGAGGCGGAGCTTGCAGTGAGCTGAGATTGCACCACTGCACTCCAGCCTGGACGACAGAGCGAGACTCCATCTCAAAAAAAAAAAAAAAAAAGGGCAAAAGATTTAAATAGACACTTTACCAAGGAGAGCACATGGATGACAAACCCATAGAAAGATGTCCAACATCATTAGTAATTAGAGTAATGCACATTAAAACCACATTGAAATATTGCTATATATCTTTTAAAATGGCAAACAAACAAACAAAAACAAACAAAACAATGACAAAAAACAACATTTGACAATTCTGAGTGCTGACAAGGAACTGGAACTTTCACATGTTCCTGTGCGAGTCAAAAATAATACAGCTACTTTGGAAAAAAGCTTGGCTGTTTATTCTATAGTTGAGCATTCACTTACCATACGAACTAACAACTTCACTCCTAAGTATTTACTTGAGAAACCACAACTTGTGTTTATATAAAAACCTATACGTAAATATTTGCAGTGAGTTTATTTATATCGGCCATAGACTGGAAACAACCCAGTTGTCCTCCAGCTGGTAAAAGGATAAACAAATGGTGGTATAGCCATACAATGGGAAGAAAATGGAACAGCATTCTGATACACACAACAACATGAATGAATTTCAAATGCATCTTACTAAGTGAAAGAAAGCAAACTTAAAAGGTTATATACTGAATGATTCTATTTACATAATGTTCTGGAAAAGGCAAACCGATAGGGACTGAAAACAAATCAGTGGTTGCCAGGGGCTGGGAGTGGGAGGAGGGATTAACTACAAAGAGGCAGCATGGAGAAATTATTTTGGGGGTGATGGAGCTCCTCTGCATCTTGATTGCAGTGCAGCTTACATGATTATATGTGTTTATCAAAGCTCATAGAAGTGTATATAAAAAAAGGATGCATTTTATGATACGTAATTATAATTCAATAAAACTGAACTCCAAAATCCATTTTTCATTAATACAGAAAAAAAAAGTTGCCAAGTGATTTAAACCCATAGCCAGGGTTGAGAGTTGTTGGCATTATCTCTCAACCTATCTATCAACAGATTTGAATGTGGGTTCTGTCATTTAAACTTCGGTTTGCACATTTTCCACTTATGTGAAATTGGAGATAATAAAACCTACTTTAAAGAGAGAAAGAGTTTTAAGGGTCATGCTCTCTGGAAAGCACCTAATTTAGGGTTTGGCACAAAATAATAATAACAACTTATTTAGTGCTATGTGCTCGGCAACATACCAGACAATTAATATGCATCTCCTTTAGTTTTGACAACAACCCTATGAAGTAGGTATTATTATTTTTGAAGTGGAGAAACTGAAGTTCAGAGAAATTATGGAGCTTGCTCAAGGTCTCATAGCTAGTCAGTGGCTGAACCAGGTTTCAAGTCTAAACTGAATGTTATTGATTGCTATACTACTTCTGAAATCTTTATTTCAAACATCCCACTCTTTATCATTTCCATCACTTCCTAGCTTTCTATCTCACTTTCCCAGTATTTTTATGGCAATGATATCTTGACCTCATTGACAATTCCAATTTCTACCGATTATACCACTTTTCATGAGTCGCCATCACTCTTGTGTTTTCACTTCCCTTCTTAGCCAGCCTAGATTATGTGATTCAGCACAGTTTACTCTTCCTTTGAAAATACCCTTAACCCCATTACTTTTTTCTCCCTCTTCTTGGAAAAAGTTAAATCTAAGTTAATCCCAACTTTCTCTTTACTTCATTCTTGCAACTAAGCAGTGATTATTGCTGGAGATAAATGCACAATTGTGGAGACTGGACTCATCCTCAGGTGAGCCAGGTTTTAATTAAGACCAGGAGAAAAGGACCATGTGTTTAAAAGGATGAAGACATAGGGAGTTTGATTATTGTGGTATGGAGAAGCAGTGGGAAGTTTTGCCAAAGGTGAGGCAATATGTGATGATGATGTGAAAGTGGAAAGAAGACACTTGGAGCAGCACTTCCTTTAGTTTAGTGACCAACAATCACAAGAGTGACAGGCCTGCTTGAAGAAACCTGCTATAAATATGCTAACACTGGCATAAGTTATAATATTTTGGTCCTGGCCTGGCTAGGGGCTCTGGGAGGATTCCAAATGGCCTCAGTGGCTAGATAAGTCAGTCATACAGTATAGAGAAGTGTTATGGATGGGGCAATATGCAGAGAGGGGGAATCCTGTTTTAGGGAGAGGTAGGGTTTTTTCTTCTTGTGCTTGGTGCTGTGGTGAAGGCCTCAGTTACTGGGCAGGACCAGGGTCTTTAATGGAGGTGGGCTCGTGATGTGCTGGTAAAGGTTTAACAACTGACTCTCTGAACAACGGTAACAACAACAAACACATAGTCCCTTCATAGCTGATTCCAAGTTAACAACATGACATCATTGAATGTAAAGTTGGAAAGAGGTATGCACAATCAGTACTCTTGGCAGCTGGTGTGAGCTGGCTCCAGCATAACACAGGCTGGGCCAATCTCAGGCTCTCCATGTAAGCAGTGGAAAAGTCCAGATTATATACTGCCCATGAGCACTGTGATGGGGTAAGGGGCAGGCTCTGATTTACAGATGTAATATATCCTGTGAAGAATAAGACACAGGTAATTCATTCACAAAAATCACTGTGGTCTGGGAGACTGGGTCAAAATAGGATGAGATCTATTGAAAACTGTGTAGTCTTCATTATCTGATGCATCGGCCCTGTGCCTTCCATGGAAACCTCTGAGTATATGGCTGCCTTTTGTCCTACTATCAACATTCTGTTCCACATGATAACACATTTAGATCTAGAAACTCATGGTAAGTCAATTTCTTTGTCAAAAAAGTTTGGAGGTAATTGCTATCACAGTAATAGAATTGCAAGTATTTCCAAAATTCATCCATGTGAATAATTTACTTTCATCAATAGGAGAGAAAACTCCTCAATTCTGAAGAAACCTCAACTATTAGGATATTCATGCTTGTGAGAGGATGACTTCAGGAGAGAAGGGGATAAATGGTAAAACGAACAGGAAAGAGAAGACATGACAGGAGGTTAATAAACTCAGCTTATTTTCCTTATCAAATTAAAGAGACATTAAATACAAACTGGCACACTTTCTGGTTTCATGTTTGTAGTCCGTATTTTATGTGAAGACTATTCTACATGTATGACATTAATGTAGTGCTTTTCTTATGATGGCACACATTGGCACACAGAATTCCCAATATAAGTTAGAATTCCTACTTCTCCTGAAATATTTGAAGAGACCAAGACATTCACTGTCAGTACATGGGTTGGCCCACATGATCTGCCACCCTAAAACCCAGAAAAGCCTCATGCTTTTGCAATGCAATCATCAAGAAGCAGGAGGTTTTCCTTTCTCAAGCTGTCCATTGGCCTACTCCAGCAATTCTGGGAAGATATTGTAGATCGCTACTCAAGAGAAGGGGAAGGAAAAGGAAAAGGCAATAGGAGAGCCATTTCTACAAAGTATGGGCATGTAAGTCCTGGCACCTTATTTTAAAAAATGAGTTTTATGATTCTTTCTCAAGGGGAGACAAGGAGCTGCTAGTGGACCTGTCACTGTGCAATATAAATCTGTGGAGGTGTTTGTGGCAGATGGCGCACTGTGATTCTCACAAGGGCTTTAAATCTCCTGGCCTGGCTTGCTTCTCCTTGGGGGCTTGATGCCAGTTTGAGGTTTATCAAATCCAATCATACCAGATTTATTGACTTGTCATTTTGCTGCTCTGCCTATCTTTATTATTTATATCTTAGCTGTATCCTTCCCCTCTCCCTCAAGAGGATTGACCTATCTTCCAGTGTAAAGGACAGTTAAAATAAAAACAGAGCCATTAGAACATGACAGGGAATGAGAAGCTGGGAGATGTATGAGAACCAGAATAATTCTCCGCATTGAAAAAATAGGCAGGGAGTGGAAGCTCACA
>NW_012116143.1:1055170-1072112 GCF_000951035.1 Colobus angolensis palliatus | reverse complement strand
AGCCTGGGCAACAGAGCAAGACTCCATCTCAAAAAAAAAAAAAAAAAAAAAAGGAAGCTACTAACTATAATTAAGTCAAAACTTGGCCCTAACCTCCCTGGAAGTCAAGGCAAAAAAGAGCATTATGATCCACTTTTCTGCCACTTCATACATCTCACCACTAAATACTCCGGAGAAGGGGTATGAGCAGTGACCAGGCTGGTAAGCACATTTTCCACAGTACTTCCTTGCATGGAGACACTTACCTGATAATATGGATGCGACGGCTGCAATGATGAAGGACACAATGACACCAGGTCCTGCCATTTCCTTGGCCACCAGGCCAGAGACCACATACATGCCAGTGCCCACACAGCTGCCAACGCCAAGAGAGATGAGGTCCACTGTGGTGAGCACCTGGGCTAGCTTAGTTCCATGTGCTGTGGTGGCCCCAGTTCCCTCTAGCATGGACTCCACTGGTTTGGTGCGTAGGATCCTGGAGTGCATTGCATACCAGGCAGCCCCCCACTGCACCCGCCGGGGGTCCAGTGAGGTGAGGAAGCCACTCATCTTGAGCGATAGGGGATGCAGTGAAGGTCAGCTGATGGAAGGGGGCTACAAAGCCTTAGTGGATGGTTCTGGAACTCATCTAGTGAACAGGGATCTCCCTTTTAGGAAAGGTCCAGAGGGACCCAGTGCAGCCTTCTCCTGGGCATGAATGTCTGCAGGAAAAACACAAGAAAGCAGAAGATGAGACCGAGTGAGAAACAAACCTTGACTTGGAGGGATGGTTGGAGGTTAATGTCCTGAACTGGTAGAACTGGTCTACCTGTGTGCTCATAACACAAGAGGGTTCCATGGTTCCACTCTCCTTGCTCTTCTCTCCAGTCCTAAAGGACTGTCGGCACGTGCACTGTGCTGCACAGTCATCCTGATGAGGATGGTCTGAGTTAGGGCTCTGCCACTTACTGCTCTGTGGTCTTGGGTAAGCCACATCTGTGTTTCGGTCTCAACTGTCCAATGGGACAATACAGTCTCTCTCTTAGTGTTGATGTGAAGATTAGATGAGCGACATCCATAAGGAGCTTAAGAAAATGCCTGGTATATGGAAAGTGCTCGTCCATCTCACCTGTATCTCTTACTTGACTCTGCCAACACTTGGTCTGTGATTCTTGGGCATATTTTGAGGGGGCACGATCTACATTTTTTAACATAAGGATGTAAAATTGATCCATGAGTCTCAAGAGGGGCCATGCCACCACATGGGTTATTTTGGCACTTGGCTCCCAAATGAAACAAAAAATGTTTTGGGGATTTTTTTTTTAAACTCTCAAACATTGGAATGGTGGGGAGTACTCCTGGCATCTGGGGGGACCCTGAGATGTGAAATGTGTAGGACATTACCACACAACTTTCAGATATTTTGCTTGACATTCCTGTAGATTAAAATCCTGGTTATGATAATCTGAGCCTGGAACCTCACTCTCTTTTACATATAAACTCATAGGATACTTTGGATAGCCTTAATACACAAGTAAATTGAATTTTCCAGTAATATAACTATAGAATAAATCAAAGGAAGATTATAATGTATTTAGTTTGGAACTTAAGAGGAGTTGTTTGCCCTTTCAGAAAACCAAGGCCCCTGTGGGAATGCCACCCATGGTATTGCATTTCTCATGCCGCACTCTAGAACAGCCTGCCATCTGGAACTGGCACATTTGCAGTGATTTTTCACATATTGCAAGCATCTGACACAGTCATTTGGGTATTCCTGGGTATTTACACACTGAAATATTTGTATATAGGTATATTATCAATAATTTCACTTCAGGATACTAAAAGGAGGTATGACAAAGTATTTATTATAAAAAGGGTGTTGGATCTGATAGAGTTGAGAACTACAGTGTTAGGTAATTTCTAAAGTTTAGTAAATTATAAACTGCAAATATATGAAGCTACTTTCTTTGGAAGCCAGAAGCTGAAGAAAATTTATAAAAACTGTATAAAATTTATAAAACTCATAAATGTATAGAATTTTTGAAATATAGCCAGACGTTGATTCCAAATACTGTACTGACAAGCTCAGGACATTTACATACTCAGTAAGTACCTGCCTACCTCATCTACTCAAAGTATTAATGAATACTAAGCACTTAATGTAGCACTTGTCTGCTTCTAAAGGCTTTTCAAACACTAATTAGAAGAATCAAGTGAAATGTGGCTGTTTGGTTCACAGGTTTGGGTGACAGCCTTTCTGGTTTAATTTTTTCCTAGCTTTGACAGTGCTGCTTAGTGCTGTGTTTTTGTTCTTGACAACACCTTAGATATCACTATAGTTGGATAATACACCAGAGATATTTAACAGGCTAGAGTGTCTGCATTCCTCCCTTCCATGTCCCCTTCCTCCTCTCCTCTTTCTTCTTCTAAAGATTTTTGCATTGGTAAGAAAATATACCATATGTTTACCAGGAAGGCTGCTAGAACAACTGCTTTGGTTGAGGTCTTGTGGGGACATGAATCCACGTATCTATTTATTTCCACTCAGCCAGCATATAAGGAACACCTGTTATGTGCCAAGCATGGCATGAGGCTTGTAGGTGCAAAAACCATGGTCCCTGCTCTCATGGAGCCTGCAGCCTGGGACAAGGGATAGTGGATGCCCAAATCACACTGGAAGTGAGAGGGTTTGTTTTTGTTTTTCCCTGAAAAGCTTCGCTTTTATTATTTCTCTTTTTACACAAACATCGCATAACTATTGCAGAAAAGTCAGACAATATAAACAACAAAAAACCACATGAGTGAATAAAATACCACCCAGCTAGCTACAATCTGATTTATATTCTTTCAGACCCTTTTCTATGTAACTACACAACTGTTTGAATGGACCTATATATGTGTGTGTGTGTGTGTTTTATAAATGTTATTATATCATTTATTCTGATTTGAAACTTTCTTGTTTTGCTCAACAATATGTTAGGATGTTTTCCCACATCAATAGTTATGGAAACATCATTTTAAATAACTGAATAGTAGCTTCACTATTGTGGCTTCAGTGTTTTTATTCAGAAAATTGGCCTGCTGCTTTAGTTTTAATTCATCTATTCAAGCAACTGTACAAAGCATCTTCTCTGTGTCAGCCCAGCCTTATGTAGCAGTTGCTGTGGTAAATGAGACATTCAAGGTCCTGCTGTCATGGTGCTGACGTTTGGTGAGGAGGGAGGAGGCAATACACAGGTTGACAAATAAAATCAGTCAGTTTCAGAGAGGGATAAAGACTGTGTTATGGGCTGAATCATGGCCCCCTAAATTAGAATGTTGAAGTCAAGCCACCACACCTCAGAATGTGACCTTATATGGAAATAATATCATTATAGATGTAATTAGTTGGGGGGAGGTCATACCAAAGTAGAATGGGCCCTTAGCCCATATGACTGACGTCCTTATAAAAAGGGGAAATTTGTATACAAAGTCACACACAGAGGGAGAACAGACATGGGGGTGATGCCTCTACAAGCAAAGGGATGCTTCAGATTGCCGTGAAACCACCAGAAGCTAGAAAAGAGGCAGGGAAGCGATTCTTCCTCATAGCCCTGAGAAGCCAATACTGCTGACACCTTGATCTTGGATTTCTAGACTCCAGAATGGTGAGACAATACATTTCTATTGCTTAAGCCACCTGGTCCGTGGTATTAAATTGGCACAAAAGTAGTTGCAGTAAAGCACAAATTGCAAAATCCACAATTACTTTTGCACCAACACAATACTTTGTTATGGTTGCCCTAGCAAATGTATTCCTCATAGAGCAAGGTAAGGAACAATTGTTTATAAAAATATAAATATTCAATAATAAGTAAAATATATCTAAACTAGTACAGGCTTAGAGGAAATAAAATGGGGGTGATTAAGGGGCGGGAAGGTCTCTGTGGACATGGCATTGGCTCCTGCGTGCTGCAAAGGAGCCAGTTGCACCAGGTGTCAGGGAAGTGCTCCTCACATTGTGGTTCAAGAGGGTAGAGCAGGTGTTGCATCTGTTGGGATCTAAGTGAGACTGGTATAGGGTAAGGAGGAGGATTTGAGTGTCGTGTCGACTAATTTAATCCTCATAACATAACTGCCTTTACAGATGAGGCAAACTAGGCCAGGAGAGGGGCAGTCACTTACCCAAAGTCACCAGAGCCAGAGCCTGGCCCTGGGCTCCGCAGGGCTCTCTTGTTTGAGATGCGCAGAGGTCAGACTGCCAAGGGGCTGATCAGCCAAGATAAAAGGGCTGTGATTTTGATATTCAGTGCGGTGAGAAGTCCTCGGAGGCTTTTATTCAGGTGAGCAATATGAGAGGACTTACATTTCTAAAAGCTCATCGTAGCTGCGGCAGAATCTTAGGCCCCGGGGCTCTTTAAGGCAGCCCAGGATGGATGTAAAAAGGCGAGGGGTGTGGACCTGCGGCAGCGGGGAGGCAGACAAGTAAGCAGAGATGTACAAGCCAGTGGGACTCTGCAGCCAGGGCAGTGCCTGCACACAGGACACTGTATGCAGGAAGGGGAAAAGTTGTCAGCCGGCCCCAGGAGAGCCTCGCAAGCCATGTGCTGCTGGAATCGAGGAGACGGGCCCCGTGGCAGGTTGTGGCTGTGGTAAATGCAGGTGGGCTTCATGCCCGCTTTTCAAGGGGTGGTGAATGGGTTTCCCGTCTTGAGACCCCTTGGCAGTGGCTCTCCATCTTGGGTGCACATTGGAAATGCCCAAGTATCTTTCAGCAACGCTGGTGCTCGTGCCCCACCCCAGAAATTCAAATGTAATTTGTCTGAAGTATGGCCTATATACAGGGGTTCTTTAAATGCCCCAGCTTATTCTAGCACAGCAGTCCTGAGGTTCCCTGCCTCATGCCAGGCATAATGACAAGTGCTCCATGTGGAAAACCAGATATGGCTGTTTTCCGCAGGAGGCCACTAGTCTGACAGGTACTTCCTGTTTCCTTCCCTGGGCAGGTCGTGGGCCTCTTAACAGCTCTCCTCGGCAGGCAATGACTATGGATGCAGCACTGTCTGGAGATATCCCCTGGGCTACTTGTCCTGTTCAGCCTTCATCAGAAACTGTCACAAGGACACCGAGAAACAAACCAGCCTTGTTATGAAGGTGATGGCTTCTATTTGCACTTCGTATTCCTGGTAATTAGAAACCGTATTGAAAATGTGGAGAATCAACCAAAAGCAAAGGGTGAGGGTGGCAAGAATGCCCCCTGGTCCTATTCTCTTCACGTAATTCCCCTGAGTGCTTGCTTTATTGATGCAAACAGGGAGTTGGGACCGTTTCCTTTCTTGGTAGGAAATGTACTGGAGAGAACAAAATATACAGAAGAAAACATGCTTCTAGGTGACTATTGGCAATATCCATATTCATTACCCCCAGATTATGTTAATCAAAGATAGTTTTGGAAGCTCATTGCTGTTGTCTTTCCAAGATGAGCAATAAATGTGTGTTGTGCTTTTTCTAGCACTTTAATTCAGGTTTCTCAAAATACTTCACAGCTATAACTAAGGAAGCCTTACAGGGCCTCTGGGACAAGAGAGTCATCATTGTGCTGCTTGCTGGCATGCCTGAGGGTTCAGTGGGCTCCAAGGATAATGATGGTAAAAGCAGGTTTGTTTCAGGATGCAAATAATTACAGTTTAGTAGTTCACTGAATGAGTAGGATTATCGAATTAAGTTAGAGACTGCCTTTGGAGGTGAGGAGAGGAAGGAAATGAAGGCTAACAAAACAGTAAACAGCCAAAAATCATTCCTGCCTCACTTTGCAAATATGCTAAGGGACTACAAAAATCCCCTCATGACACACCCGACGAGCAGTTGTCCAGCTTTTTCTGGAACATCTGGGCAGCAGGAAACATTGGCTGATAGAAGCAACCCTTTCACATGGTGGGACGGTTAGGATTGCTACAAAATTCTTTTAATTGATGTCCCCAGGAAAAATGAGGCTGCAGTTACAGTAAACGTTGCCTGTTTTCTGAGCCCCATCTGGTGACTGTGAGATCTGTGGACCCTCCTGAGGTCTCTGCCCACTCCCCTATCCAGGTCTTGGCTAACCCTCTCACCACCTCCCTGCTTTTCTTCCTCTGGGCTGAGCTCCTGGCTCTGGGTTAAGAACACAATTCAGGAACCAGGCTCCCTGCCTGCAAATTCTGGGTCTGCCTTTACTAACTAAGGGACCTTGGGTAAACCTCACTATGCATCAGTTTTGCCATCTGTAGAATGGGATCACAGTGGTACCTAGCTCACAGGGTTGTGGTGAGGAGTGGAAGAGCTAATACGTGTGGAGCTTTTAGTACCTTGCCTGGCGTATAGTGCATGCTGTGAGAGCATTAGCTAGCATCACCCTGCTGTGGCCCCTGACACCAGGTGTTGTTGTTGTTGTTGTTGTTCCCTACTGCTGACACCCTTCCCACCACTGCCACCTCCTTAGACAGCGCTCAGAGGGCCTTTGGCCTGATGCCAAGTCCTTAATCAGGGCTTTTTTTCTGTTGAACCTCCCCTGGATTTCTCCTGGCTGCAGACTGTACACCCTGGTACTTCCACTCCAAGGGATTCTTATTTACCTTTCTCAAACTTGTGAACAATGGCTTTCCTCTTTCCTGTTTTCCTTTATCTAAAGGGACCCTCTGGCATATTTGCTTAGGCCTTTGGATGTTATGCCTCCTCTCATTCTTCTATACCTTTGACTTTTTTCCCCAAGATGCACACATACCTTTGGGATGGCTAGACCGTGGTAGGTTCACCTTCAGTTACCACCGTATCCCTGAAAACACGACCCCTTCTGACTTTTATGCCTGTGGCTTACTCTGGCTCACTCAGCTAGTGTAAGCTTTGATGGTGGATCCTCTCCTGAAGATCCCTCCTCTCCGCAGATCCCTTGCTTCTGTTGCTCTTCTACTCCTTCCAAGTTCACCGGATATGGCTTTATGTTTGCACCGCAACTGGGGATGTGCTTGCATGTCAGCCGCTCTGACTTTATACTACGTGGCCAGGTACAGGCCAGATGCGCCTTAATCTCAGGGTCTGCTCAGCTCTGACAGAACACTCTAGTAAACTGAACTGAGATGTGTGTCCCAGTAACTGTCTTCTGTTGTCTGCAGTTTTGCTCTCTGTATCTATACAGATGACAGTTAATCTGCTTATGGGATAAGTCTTCAAGTTTTTGATAGCAACTAACATATATCTTAGAGTCTTATCTTTCCTAGACTAAACATTCTCAATTTCTTCTGTGACCAACAGTGCCTCACATGTTATAGCTTCTAGATCAACCACATTCTGATTTGTATTTCTTAAACAGGCTGCAACTTATCATGGTTGACAGTTTTGGACCATGACAGAGTGGTAAGGGAGATGTTTTTGATCCATCTGGCCCAGTGTGTGTGTGTGTGTGTGTACGTGCATGTGCACATGTGCACAAGCACGTGCCTCTTAAATCATGCAATGTTGGTGCCTGACAAATTCACTCAGATGTACGATTGGCTGTAAAACCAGGGTTCCTGATTTTCAGATTGCTAATTTTTTCAGTTGTATCTTTGCTAAGTGTTTGATCAAACCCATTTCAAATATTTGTTGATCATCTACCATATTATTTAACGATGTGCTAGCCTGTTTATATTATATGTGGAGTCTCAGACACAACCAACTTTGTTTTACTTGGAATGTCTTTAAAGGGGAGTATGAATCCACAATGACTGCATATTTTAGCTATGCAAATAAGGTTGCACCAATTAAGCCTCCTTTTCACAGCTTGTTGTTTTTTTTCGTTTGTTTCTAAAAAGTTATTGAGTATATTAATCAGCTTTTGCTGTGGTAATAAACAACCCCAAATTTGAATATTAGGTGATGTTTGTCTCTTGCTGTGGCTCTACTCCAGACAGTGGATCGACTTCGGATTTTCCCCAATCTGGACTAGGGGTCTACTCCACATGCCTTCTTATTTCCAGGATTCAGGCTGAAGGAGCAATCACTATCTGATGCATGCTGCTCTTTCATGGCACAACTGGTGGAAATGTAAAATGTCTCTACTGCTTCTGCTGGGAACTGGCAGTTCCATTGACTTTCCATTAACTAAAGTAAGTCATACGACCGAGCCCAAAATTAGTGGGGTGAGTCATAGAAGACAGGTGAGTCACATGGCACAGGGCGAAGTTGTGCACTTTTCTTATAAAGGAAGATGTACGTAGTTTTGATTATATATCACTGACCCCTTATGCACTAGGCAAAGCAATTATATTTTTCTTCTGAGGCTGTTTTCTCTGAAATGGGCAGGTATCTGTACATCTGAGGTAGAAACTGAAAGACTCTGATGTGTTCATTTCTGCGCTTCCACAATTAATTCTTTGAAGATATAAATAATGATTGCCTGTAAATGGGTAAATTAAAAAATTCATCTGCTTCCAATACCAAGCAGGACAAAATAAAGATAAACCTGTTTAATTCTGTTTGCTTGAAATAATTCTTTAAAAAAAACCTTATGAAAATAATTGATCTTTACCTGGTCTGGAACAATATTTCTACTTACACAAATAGTTTCCCATTCTGCTCCCCTGTTTGTCAACACTCCAGGGTTGCAAATACTATCTGTGTATATATTTGTTGGAAATTGTGGTGAAAACACTCTCAAGAGCATCTACTTGGAGAAGCAAGGAGGGGCTTGTTCAGAGATCGGTTACTCAGCGTTGAGACACCACGTTTCTCCTTCAATGCCCCAATCAGGGAGGGCATCACAGTTTGACATCACCTTCTCCTCTCCTTCCCCATGGATCTCAGGTCTGGGGCCTCAGGTCTTTGCTTGGGGCCAGGTATCCTCGCGTGTGTGGCCACAGTCTGACATCACCTTCCTCTCTTCTCCCACGGATCAGGGTCTCCCAGGTCAGGGTCTCAGGTCTCTGCTTGGTGTCGTGTGTTATTCATTGTATATGTGATAATATGAACAAAACCAGAGTTCAGGAAATGAAAAACTCTTCATTAATCAGCTATTACTGGGAAACCTCTCTGTTAGAAGGGACAAATAACACCAAAAACTAGTTAATCCTTCTATGACACCATAAAAGATTAAGAATTTGTATTAATCATTGCGAAAGTATTTAATGAGTTCCTAGTGTGTGTTTAGTTCAATGGTAGCTGTTATGGCCATAAAATAAATTACTGTAATCCACAGAATATCAGGAATTTAGGCACAAGGCAGCTTCAGGGAGTGTGAGTGTCCTCTGCTTGTCCTTCCAGATCCACCCAGCAGCCCACTGGCTGTGTCCTGGGGAGCTGACAGGCTCCCTTGTCCTCTGGTTGGATTGGTCAATGGGAGGCGCCAGCAGGTGATCAGGAGGATGGAAGAGAGGGAGGCCAGGTGTTTGTCCTTAGCTTCCCTTGCCAGATCACTGTGGGTTAGTTATGGCTCCAGCCAGGTGGCCCTCTCCACATAGCCCTATCTCTCTCTGGTTCTGATAACTCTTTCTTTATCCCCACTGTCATTTCAGGTAGAGGGTGGTACTCATGTTTCTAGCCCTTGGAACTGCATTTTGTCTCATGATTTCTCTACCCACTGCCCTCATCTTTATATATATTAACAGTTCTTTTCATTAACTTTCCTCAAAATACCAGACTTGAGTGTGCCACGTGCTTCCTGCTGGGATCCTGACTGATACATGGGTATATTCCAGGGCTGAGAATGATTCAGGAAATCAACCATACTTGCTGTGTCTACAGAGATACTGGGTTTGAAGTCAGAACACTGAGGTCTGGACTTTAACTCTGCTGTGTGACCTTGGGTTTGTATCTTAAAATCCCTGAGTGTCAGTTTTATTATCTGAAATACAGGAGAAATAATAGTTACCTTGTAAACCTGTCATGAGGATTTAATGAGATAATGCTTGAGGATGCAGTTTGGAAACCACAAAGCAACCTATAAGGGTAGGCATTGAAAATGTGACCTTGCCCCAAATGTAGCTAAGACACCGTAAGAGACTTGGTATTAGCAGAAGTAGATCATAAGCTGTTTGCAATGCTTTGCTTACCATAGAGGAAGAGGGAAGCATTAAAGTTTAGAAAAACTTTGAATGGAAGACTGATATAACAATATTTTTTCTGAGGCTCACATTTGGTTAGCCAGAAAAGTTAATTAGTTAGAACATATTTCCCAAGCCTTCCAGTTGCTTGGGGTTTAACTGCATACAAAAGTTATTGGGAAGTATGATGAGTCCATAGGTCATTTCTAACTACATGCAGATTTCCAAAATTAACACTGTGAAAAGCGAGAGCACTCTATCATTCCATGAGTATAGTGTGAATACTCTGTACTCATGAATCAGGAGACTGGAGGTTTTGTCCCAGTCCTGTAGGACAAGCTATGGATGAGACTTGAGTAAGCCACAGCTTGCTAAGGTTTCTATTTTCTCATTTAGAAAATGTTGATAAGGACTTTTTAATGCAACACTCAAAGTATACTCATGAGAGATGCAGAAGGTGGCTTTTTGCACAAAAATTCTGGTCTCCTCATCCCTAATGTGATTGTAGAGGCCATTCTGAAATGATGAAATCATATAATATTTGTATTGAGATCATCCAGCCTGGCACCTTCATGCCATGCATAATCTGAGCCCCCAGAAGACAATCTGTACCCACTCTGGCTGGATGCCCATCTCAGCATGTCCTTACACCCAAGACAGAACACTAACTGGACTCCTAAGACACTGAAGGAAATGGAAGCCTTTCTGGCAAAATAGAGAAATGCTATTACATTTCTCACAGAATTCCCTCCTATATTAGGTTCATCTGGCTGATGTAACAAATGGCTGCAAATTTAGTGACCGAAAACAACAGATTTGATATTTTACAGCTGTGAGTCTGCAGGGCTGTGTACCTGCTGGAAGTCCCAGAGGGCAATCTATTTCCTTGCCTTTTCCAGCTTCTAGAATGTAGAGGTCACCTACATTCCTTGACTTATGGTTCTTTCCTTCTTCATAACCAGCAACATAGTATCTTCTCTCCTCTCTGATCCCCTGCTTCCCTCTTCTAAGGATTCTTGTAATTATATCAAATCTACTCTCTAATCCGGGATAATCTCCTCATCTCAAGATTCTTAACTTAATCACATCTGCAGAGTCTCCCTTTGTCATCGTCACGAATTCTGAAGATTAGAATATGGACATCTCTGGGGAGCATTATTCCATCTTCTAAGAACCACTCTTATCTTAGACATATCTCTCGTCATATTTCTGTACTCTATGGCAAACTGCCACCTCTCTCATCTCTCTTTTCCTGAAAACACTCAGCTGAGCATTTATATGCTTTTGGAAAAATTCTGTCCCTAATTAAATAAAAACTTAACCCAAACTACATATACCTATTGTCTGTCAAGAATACTCATGGTAGAGTCATTCTCAGCTGCTTTCAGAGGAGCAGCTTCAGAGCCTGAGCACTGAAGTGGCTTATATGAGGCCACACCCAAGTGATGGCAGGTATCCTGACCTCCAAGCCAGTGCTTTCTGTACTGCTCCATATTTAAGAAGGTGAATGCAACAGCCTATATTTTCTCCATATAATGTTATCCCAGGCTTGGGATAATCTCCAGAGGAGAATTAGGCTTTTGCCTACTTGTCTATATGATCCTTCTAAACATATTTTTTCCTTGCAGGATCTGAGGGAAGAAAGATGACCTAATCTTGAAAGTCTTCCTAGAGATTTGGCTTCAATAGGAATTTTCTCATCCTGATCTGGAGAAGCCCAATTCTAGCAGGAGTCTCCTAAATGAACTTGTTCACATTAATATTAATAAATTGGCCTCCCCAGGGTTGTGCAGGAAAGTCTTTAAGTGGATGCATCCCTGCAGCTACTCACTCTGGATATGCTAAACAGAGTTGTCCATCTGAGATCCTTCCTCCCAAGTCAATAACTGTGATTTGGATGACTGGCTTTGTGCCTCTGGGTTTGGAGCTTATATTTGAAATTACTTTTGTTTTCTCTGTTCTCTGTATCTTAACCCACAGCCAGGCTTCTCTTGTACTTTAGATTTTGCTCTTGTGGGGGCCGGCCACCTGTTTCTTTGAGATTTATTTCATTGCACCCAAAGGAAATTTCTATTATTAAAAGAGTCTGCAGTTTAAGTCTGATAATTCCAACTAGACCCTTCAAAATGTCAAGAACTGCCATTTTATGTGATATAACAATAAATGGACAAATATAACTTTATTTTTGTCGATATAGGTTATTATACATGCTCCACAAATTTTCAATTCTCAACAAAGCCTGACTCCAACACACCCAGCCTCACTCTACTCTTGGCTTTACTGCTCTCAACACACACCATCTGCAGTGAATTTCTATAAATATGGAGCACCTAGTTAATGTCTGCACTGTGTGTGCAAAATGTAGAGGCAAAAAGAAGAAAAAGATAGCCCCTGTCCTCCAGGAGCTTTCAGGCTGGCCTGCGAGATGGACACGAAGTGAGTGACCATCCAATGTGATACAGGGAGGTCTCCCCACTGACTATAATGATTCCCACTTCTTAGCTCTTCTTTCTGTTTTCCTCACCTTTTTCTCTGAAGCTATTCACATTTCCATGTTCCTTTTGGACTCAGCTTATAACCCATCTCTCATTAAATATGTGTTAACCACTTGAGCCTCCTCTTCTCTGATTTCCTACAGGACCCTCAACTCAACATGTATTCGTCAATTGCCTTGTGTAGATTGTTAAACACTTGAGAGCTAGGATCTCTTCTTAAAGCTCTCTAATGGTTTTGTATTGCAAATGAAATGAAATCTAAGGTCTTTACAATGTCCTCCAGGGCCCTACATAATCTGATGTCTACTTCATCTCTGAGTTCATCTCCTACCACCCTCCTTCTTGGTTCAGCCACACTGACTTCCTTTCCGTTCTTGAAATACATCAAGCTCTCTGTTGTCTCAGAGCCTTTGTACTTGTTTCCTCTATCTGGAATCTCTTGCCCCAAGTCTTTGACTCACTGTTCATGCTTCCAGTCTCAGCTGGCATGTCGTATCTGCAGAGAGAGGTCCTCCCGGACCACCTGAGCTAAAAGTGGCCCTGGCCTCTCTGTGGTCTCTTGTACTCTTTTCCTCATTATCTACCTGTGTATCTATCTATCTATCTGTGTATCTATCAGTCATCTATCTATCTATACCTGTTTATCATCTATATATCCATCTATTCACTTATTTACTTATTCATTTAGTTTTGAGTAATTTATCTTGATTTGACATTTATTTGTTGATATTTTCATGTCTGTCTCTTCCCTCTAGATTGCAAACTCCTTGAAGGTAGGAATTTTGTATCTAATTACATATAAATTATCTCTATTTTAAGAACCCTTTTATATTCATTAAGTTAAGGGAAACACAAATTTAAAATCTACAATATCATATAGTATTTTCCCCTTATCTGCAGGGGCTACATTATAAGACCTCCCCAGTAGATGCTTGAAACTGCATATAGTACTCAATCTTACATATACTGAGTTTTTCCTATATGTACATACCTGTGATAAAGTTTAATTAATAGATTAGGCACAGTAAGAGATTAACAACAATAACTAATATTAAAATAGGATAACTATAACAGTATTCTAGCATCACTACTATTGTACTTTGGGGCCAGTATTAAGTAAAATAAGGATGACTTGAACACAAGCCATGTGATACAATGTACAGTCGATCTGATAACTGAGATGGCCACCAAGTGACTAAGTGGTGGGGGTGGGGGCAGGTACAGAATGTGGATACCTTGGACAAAGGAATGATTCATGTCCTGGGTGGGACAGAGTGGGATGGTGTGAGATTTCATTATGCTACTCAGAACAGTATGCAATTTAAAACTTATGAGTTGTTTGTTTCTGGAATTTTCCATCTTATATTTTTGGACCTCAGATGACCATATGTAATTGAAACCATGGAAAGCAAAATTGAGAATAAGGGAGGACTACCATAATATTAAAATATTAAAATTTAGTTAGGTTTAGAGCTGTACTTATTGATATAGAAGTTCCATGTAGCTCCTTGGAGACCTCAGTCTTTTACTCAATCAGAGCAGTGAAAACCTCATAAATCATACAGGATGCAACATAAAAGGTATATTTTTAATTTTTAGTTTGCTTCTTTTTTTTTTCATCTGGCAGGAAATTAGTTGAGACTTTTGACAGTCTGGGAATTTAAAACGTTTTTGGAAAAATAGAGATTTGCATTGCCCAGGAGTTCACTGATCATTTCTATCATTTCTAGCTTCTGGTGTCTCCTTTGAGGATGGTGCTGCACAGGCCCTCAGGGTACATTTTGGATCCATGGTCCAGAGAATTCTTCTCCGAGGCAGGTTCCTTTCCTATCATCATGTTTTTCCATTAGGAAATCTGAAAGCTAGGAGAACATCTTTCAGTGCTAACAGCTCTTGCTCACAAAAGAATGCCAGATGTTGTTTGGTGACTTTTTAAATGAATATCCAGCCTACAAGCTATTCAACTGATGAGTGCTTGCTTCTGAACTGTTTAGTTAAAATTTTTCCAGACTGCAAGCTCTTAAGTTTGAATGTATTCCTCATAGAGCAAGGTAAGGAACAATTGTTTATGCAAATATAAATATTCAATAATATGTAAAAATATATCCATTATCACTAATATTCAAGGAAATGCCAAGAAAAGGAGGTATTTTCACTTATGGACATGGCAAAGATTAAAAAAATAAAAATACTCATTGCTAATGGAATGTCAAAGAAAGGATACATCCACACAGTGATAGTGGGAATATAAACTGATATAAATGTTTTTGGAAAGTAACTACATCATGTGGAAATAATCAGGTGCAGAAAAAGATTTATTTCAAGGGCATTAATTGCAATATTACTCACAGTGGTAAAAGTTGGAGACAACCTACATTTCTCAATATGGTGACACAGTTAAATGGATTATGAGGCACTCAAAGAATAAAATATTAAGCAATTGCTAAAATATTTGTTAAAAAGAATACTTATTGGCCTGGTGCAGTGGTTCATGCCTGTAATCCCAGCACTTTGGGAAGCCAAGGTGGGAGGATCACTTGAGGCCAGGAGTTCAAGACCAGCCCAGGCAGCATAGCAAGATCCCATCTCTATCAAAATAAAAAAATAAGGTGGCATGGTGACACAACTGTAGTCCTAGGTACTTAGAAGGCTGAGACAGGATGATTGCTTGAGCCCAGGAGTTTGAGGCTGCAGTGAGCTGTGATTTACACCACTTTACTCAAGCCTGGGTGAAAGAGCAAGACCCTGTCTCTGAAAAAATAATGTGTAATTACATGAGAAATTACTCGGGATAAAGTAAAACAACTACAGCAATAAAAAATATGATTTAATTTTATTCTCTTCTAAAGGCAGTATGGTAAAATGTTAAAAATGGGGCATCTATGAGTGATGGGATTAGGAATGATATCTATTAGGTTGGTGCAAGAGTAATTGCAATTAAAATTGCAAAAAACCGCAATTACTCTTGCACCAACCTAATATTTTTACCTTTTCTGTGGTCAGGATCTATTCCTTTAAAATCAGAAAAGAATTACATAACTAAAACCCCAAACAAAACACAGAAGCTCCCGGAATAACGTGCATGCTCCTGTTCCTGACCATGCAGAAATATCCTTGGATTTTGTGGTTATGTTTCTATGCATCTCCATTATGGCGAACTGTTTTAGGGTCTGTACCACTGAATTAGATTTGCCTACATTATCATCGGCTTTCTTTTCATTTTGGAGATACAATTTTTTAGGCCTAGGGAAAGCTCTTACTTGGTTACAGAATCAGCTTTAAAACAGCAGAATCCAGTCACCATGAGCCAAAAGACAGGATTCTCCCAGTTGCTACACAAGGCTGGAGCCAACATCCTTACTGGAAAGATGGAATCTGCCCCTGAAGCAAAGACCTCAGTTCCGTGATGTTGGTTTCTAATAGCTTGGTTTTCTTTCTTCTCTCATCGACTCTCCCAGAGGCAACTAATTGTGTTAATTTCATGGACTGTCCTAAGAATTCTAATTATCCTCAACAGGTCCATCTCCCAAAACTAGCAAGTGAAAGCACCCACCAGCACCGGGCCACACTATAGCTACTCTCTCTCGGACTGTGTCCACTCTCTCTCAGCTTGTCAACCATTGGCCTACCCCATTCTGCCTCTTGCATGTCCCTTGCCACTACAACTCCTTTTGCTGAGGTCATCAACAGCTTCCATTCTGCTAAATCCAATGAACATATTTCAAGCCTTCATCTCTCTCACTTGGCCCATCTGAAGCACTCAGCAGTGTTGTTCAAGTCCTCCTCAAAAAGATTTGGATTTTGTCTCACAGCAGTGAAAGCCGTGGGTTGTGTGTGCATGTCCACATGCAAGGTTGACGGTGACTTCATATCATTCTTTTAGGAATAAGCTATTCTGATTTTTTCTTCTTTAGTATGATATAAGAAGATTTTAAAAGATCTTCAGATGGACATGTCCTTTAGAAGATTTTTAATGCTGCTACATTTTCAGTCCTTAACACGGTTTCTACTACTAGATGAAATCACAGAGTGATATTTAGATGTGAGTATGCGGAGGACAGTGTGAGTCATCATCAAGGAACCAGTTTGCCATGATGCCTGGAATGTCTTTACTGAAAAAGTGATTTAGAAGGGAAAAAAAAGAGGTTCGACCTGAAAAAGAAATGGGAAACTCTGCTCGACAAACTTGAACAAGAATAAAAATATTCTTCAAGGCAGAGGGCTAGATGGTTTATAAACTTTCAGGTCTATCTGGACTGTTGGGTGATCTTTGCTCTTTGAGTCATGTGTGGGATTGACCTGTCTGAGACAGTCCCTCTCTCTGAGATCTGAAGCTCAGGTTGATGACATAAAATCCCTGTGCCAAGCCAGTCTGCTGGACCTGCTGCCATTGTTTTACACCTCTTCCAGAAGAGAGGGCCAAGATGCCTGGTGTCT
>NW_012116143.1:1049984-1054205 GCF_000951035.1 Colobus angolensis palliatus | reverse complement strand
TAAAAAGGGGTGAATTTCTCTCGGGACACATTACAGGACTGAAACAGCCTCATTATTCTGAACTCTGGGTGTCATTCTGTTACAAGCAGAAAAAAGGTAAAGGTAAAATACACACATACACACACACACAGACACACACACAGAAGAGAAGAGCCTCTTTTTGGGAGGCTAAAGACGAGATTAAATGGCTATATATCTGAGATGCAAATTATAGTGCTTAAACAAGTCTAGATAATCCTCACCTAAATAACAGTGTCACTTATATGATGCTTTCTATGTACTCGCCATGATTTCAACTGATTTACATGCAGTTCTTGACTTATGATAAGGTACCTGATAAACCCATCATAAGTTTAAAATATCCCAAGTTGAAAATACGCGACTGACTGGGAGCTGTGGCTCACAGTCACTTCCCAGCATTGTGGGAGAAGTATGGTTTCTATTGAACATGTATCACATCTGCACCATAAAAGTGGAAACGTCATTAAGTAGAACCATCTTAAGTTAGAGCTGTCTGTATATTCTAACAACAACCCTGTGAGAGAAACACTATTTTTAACCACTCCCAAGGTAAAGATGAGAAACTGAGACACAGAGCAGTTAAGACATTTGTTAAAAGTGACACAGCTACTGTTAGAGCTGGCATGTGACTCCATTCAGAACAGCTTTAGAGACTGGACTGTAGGGCAGCACTGTCCAGTAGACTTTCTGTGATGATGAAAATATTTTCTGTGCTGTCTAATACAGTGGCCACTAGCTACATGTGGCTACTGAACACTTGAAATGTGGCTAGTGCAACTGAAGAGCCGAATTTTAAATTTAAAATTAATTTTAATTAATTGGAATTTAAATAGTTAACATGTGGTCAGTGGTTATTATACTGTACAGCATAGCTGCAGAGTCTGCGCTTAATAAATTTTAGAAACAACACCAGAAAGGTGTGGTATCATTTACAGAAGAGGACATTGGGTGTCAGGCTAGCTGGGGAATTTATCCAAGTCTCTGAAGCTAGCATGGGAAGAGCCAGGATGCCAGCTTCCATGGCCATGTGCTCTGGTCACCAGCAGTGAACGCCTCCCCCAACCCCTCTGCAATCTACTCTTGGCTCTTCATCTCTTTCCAAATAGGATCCGAAAGCCTATCTTTCCTCCTTCACCCTTATCCAGAGTCTTTTTCCCTTCCTCTATTATTAATGTAGTAACAGGAGAACAGTGCTTGGTGATGAACGTCATGCTACATGTGTGGGTGATGTGGGCTGTCCCTGTAGAGTTTAATTGGCCAAATTGGAACAGCTTAACTTGGTATCAAGTGTGTACTCATTCTTAACATCCTTAAGAGCTTATCCCAAACTACTCTTTGCTGTCTCTTTCTTCCTGATTATCTTTCCCTCCACCCTACCCCAGTTCTCCCATCACTGGTAACAAAACATACGCCATATAAACAAAAGTGCCTTTGGCTGAAAGTCTTACAGTTATAGCCACCTCCATCTTTGCTATTTAATTTTAAGTCTTCTCCTGCCAAGAAAACTTTTCCATTAGGTTCACATTAGCTGATATTCTTATTAAAGAAAAGATATATAATTATTTATGGTTTGGGAGACTGTCACTTTTTCCTAAGCACAGTTTTGAATACATCAACTTTATGTTAACTCATAACAAGCTGAGCACAGTGCCTTGTGGCCAGCAGCCTCCCAAAAACTGTTAACATTTTATGGAGTTGCCTTCCTCTGCTGCCCTTTAATGACCTAGGACTTATCTGAGCAGGAAACCCTACTTTAACCACTGAACATGAACAGAGAAAACAGAACTGTATCTAACCAAGAAAAACCAAATTGAAATATTGGCCTACCAGGCAATCCTTTTTGGCATTAGAAGAGAAGAAATTCTGTTACTTTGTCAGCTAGCAGGCTGCCCATCTAATCACAAACGGTGATCACATCTCATTTGGAGATGAAGACTCACCCAGCTCTCAGACACAAGCAGACAGAATCTAATGTTACCTGGTGGAGAGGAGCACACCAGGATTTCCAGTGACCTGGAAAGTAAGAGTCTATTGGAAAGCAGGTTGAGAAATGACTGAGGGGGACTTTTTTAGGACAGTGAAAAATATGCAGAGAAAGGGCATTTGTGTTGGGGTCTCCTCGATGCTTCCAATTTCCCTGTGACACACCCTGGACTTTGTAGGTCTCAATGGTGATTGGCCTATACTAGTACAGCCAACCTGCTGGTACTAAAACAATCCAGAACCTTGATGTAGTGTTTCCATTTCCACTGACTTGTTTAGTGGGAAAAAGTTTATATGGTGGTATGAACAGAGAAGGAGAAAGAGATGAGGGAATTTTATAATTTTTCAAGATATGAAACCTAGCACTGTACTTGTAAACAGAAGTTCTTCCTGCTCCCAAACAGTCAGATCTCCAAGCTGCCTCCTGGAGTAATCCCGGTGTCAACCCATGCTGGTTCCCTGTGCTCCGACTTTCAGAGCAATCAAGGGGAGGCCCTTCATACTGATGGACGGCTTGCCTTAGAAGGTGATTTGATCAGTCTTTCACAACTCCAGTTTTTTTTTCTCCCTACAGGGTGCACTTGAATTGGTATTGTTGGTGACAGCTGTGGCACCATGAACAACATCACATGCAGGTAGATGATGGACAGGTCTCCTTGGTCTGTCAGGCCAGTTTCCAAGGACTCACAGCCCTGATACACGTTAGAATCAACCAGGGAGCTTTTAAAAATAATAATGTCCAGCCACATTTCCAAGAGATTCATGTTGAATTGGTCTGAGTGGGAACCTGGCATCAGAGATATCAGAAGCCTTCCCAGGTGATTCTAATGTGCAGCCAGGGCTGGGTCTACCTGGATGGAGATGTAAGACTGTCAAGACACCAACCCCCTTCCCCTCTTTCTCTTCCTTCTTCTCCTTTTCCTCCCTCTTCCTTATCACTCTCTTCACTGTGTCCTGCAGATTCTGTAAGCCAAATAGAGTAGTTTCCACTGCCTGAAGTGGAGGGTTTTGTTTTCCTTTATGAACATAAAAATATTTTTTATCTCCTATAAACAAAAAATATATGCCAATTGTAAACACAGTTGACCCTTGAACAACACTGGGGTTAGGGGTGCCGACCCCTGTGCAGCCTAAAATCTGCATGTAACTTTTGACTCTCCAAAAACGTAACTACTAATAGCCTACTGTTGACCAGAAGCCTTACCAATACCATAAATGGTCAACACATATTTTGTATGTCATATGTATTATACACTGTATTCTTACAATAAAATAAGCTAGAGAAAAGAAAATGCAATTTTTAAGAAAATAATAAGAAATAGAAAATATATTTTCTATTCAGTGGAAGTGGATCATCATAAATATTTTCATCTTCATGGTCTTCATGTTGAGTAGTCTGAGGAGGAGGAGGAAGAAGAGGGGTTGGTCTTACTCTCTCGGGGGTAGCAAAGGTGGAAGAGGTGAAGGAGATGGAAGAAATACAATTACAAAACTGAGATATTATTTTATGACCTTTTTAAAACTTAATGTATCAGCGATATCACATATCCAAGAGAGTATATGTCATCTGTGTCATCTTAAAGAGCTGCAGGATTGTTCATTTTATGTACAACAATGGTTTAATTGCCTTTTAATGGAAATTGAAGCTATTCTCATTATTTTTCTCTCATAAGCAATGCTACAGTGGACATATATTTTGCAGACATGTCTGTGTAATTCCTTAGGCTAAGCTCCTTGGAGGGGAGTGACCAAGTTAATGGGCATGCATGTTTTATGTTCTAGTGCCCTTTGCCAGACTGCCCTCTCAAAGGATTGTGCCAGTTTCACCACTCTTCAATAGAATATGTCTTTGCCCATTTCCATATGAAGAAGGATTAATTTTTCATCAATCTTAGTAATCTCTGAATTTGGCAGCTCCCACAAAATAAAAATGTATGTTTGTGCACTTTGATTTAAGCTATATTTACCAAGTGCCTTATATGTACTAGGAGCTAAGGATATCAGAACAGATAAGCCAGGACTCTTCCTTCAAGGTTCTTTCAATTCTCCTACCCAGTGCTTCTAGGTATTTTAACAGACATTAAAAAAAAAATAAAAAATAAAAATAAAAAGAAATCACTGGAAGTGGAACATGTGGCTTGAATAAATAAATGAAAACCCACCTGAGAATCTTGTGAATTTCTGCCTCCTTAGGTCTAGAATGGGGCCTGAGGGTCT
>NW_012116143.1:1017739-1049584 GCF_000951035.1 Colobus angolensis palliatus | reverse complement strand
CGCCCGGCTAATTTTTTGTATTTTTAGTAGAGACGGGGTTTTCAGTAGAGACAGGATTTCACCATGGTCTCCATCTCCTGACCTCAAGATCCGCCTGCCTCTGCCTCCCAAAGTGCTGGGATTACAGGCATGAGCCACCGCGCCCGGCCCACCTTCAGTCTTTTGCATGTGTGTATCTAGTAGACTCAGCACCATTTGTTGAAAATACTGATCTTTTCCCTATTGAATTGTCTTGGTGTCAAGACAATTTGGTGTCTTAGTGTCAAGACAATTCAACAGGAAAAATAAGAGTCTAGAAATACACTCTTACATTCATAAATTTAATAAAATTGAAAATAAAATAAAATTAAGAGTCCAGAAATACACCCTCACATTGTTGGGCATTGAGATCAGTTGCCCAAGAATGTAAGGATGTATTTGTGGACTCTCAATTTTATTCCGTTGATCTATATATCAATCTTTATAGCACATATAAAGTTTATACATAGTACTTTATGTTTATATGCAAAATGGAATTATGTTCTGGGCTGCTGAGATCATTATTAACAGGTTTTTGACCTGTATGATTGTCTGGTGGTATATTTGAAAGTGAATTCTTCCTCATATGTGACTGTGCTGCTCATTGCAGTACATCTAACATTGTTAGCCTCTGACAACTAAATGACACTGTGTCCCCCAACTGTTTTGATAGTGAAGACATCTCATACATTTCTAGAACATTGCTTAGGAGGCAATACCACTCCCATTGAGAGCTTCTTTTCTAAAGTTACCTTCTGCATCCTTTTGCCTATTTTCTTCTCTGCCTTTTCTAGCCCATGTCCCATATGGTTAAAATAGGAATCTGTCCAGGTTATTCTTTGCTTGAAAGCTTTCGATGACTCTTTATGGTCTGTAATATGAAGTTCAAACTTCTCAACATGACTTATCAGTTTGATCACCTTCCAAATCCTTTTCCTGCATGCCACCTAGCCTATGGCTGTGAGATTATTGATCTCCACATGCACTGCCCCTCTACCAGGTATACCTACAGCTCTTTGAAAATCACATTCATCTTTTGGAACTAGCTGCATCAGCTCCTATGAAAGCCTTGCTGTTCTTCTCTTCACCTAGATGTGCCCTGCCTTGAGCTCCCCAAAGTGCCTTTTGGGGAGTTTCATTCTGGCATTTATCATTCTGAAATGCAAGAGCTGGATTCTCTTTCTGTCACTGACTGTAAGTGCCCTGTCTTGTTCACCTTGGCATCCCTGGCTCTACCTCAGTCCCAAGCACAGTGCCTAGCATATCATTCAGGTCAGTAAATTTTGGTTGAAAGAGAAAATCTTCAGTATTGCCATATGTTCTTACACTTTAGGAAACTAACTGTTCTAGCTCTCCTGAGACATTGATTAGTCTTGCAGCTTATAAAGATGTATTGCCATTTGTTTATATACTACATATGCCCTTATCTGAGATGGTAGGCAATCTGTATGTGTAATTTTAGGGAGTAAGGGAAAATCCCAGTTCAAAACAGTAACATTGTCATCATCATCATCATCATCGTCATCGTCATCATCATCGTCATCGTCATCGTCATCATTGCAACAATGGAAAGCCTGCCAAATAGCAAGAATTCTTTAATGGGGCAAAACTTTTTTGTCCATAAGGAAAGAGGCAATTTAAAACTCAAATATCCCACGTGAGATGTTCAAGGATGGTGGAAATGTCTGGTGGAGGATGAGCTGAGGCTATGAACAGATGAAGAAGCCCTAGGACCTAAAAGGAGTCATAGTGCAGGGGCCTCTGAAATGAGAACAGGTGGGAGAATAGGATTGTCTGAATTGCAGCTGCTATGTTTAAACAACTTGCTTGCCAACATTGGCACTGGAGTCAACCATAAACACCAATGCTCCCATTGCAGCTCTGGTGCCCCAGCCACTGTTAAAAAAACTCTTTTCTTTTGTTTGCATGATTTGACATTTTAACATTACCTTTTTTCCTCTTTCCAAAATTAATACACATTAATTGGAAAAGTCTTGAGAAACATGGCTAAATAGAACGAAGCAATACCCATTACCATGAATTCCACTGCCTACAGATGGCACTATGAATATATCAGTGTGTATATTTCCAGTAGCTTTGTTTCTCTCCATATTTTTAAGACCTCCTTGGTGTGACTCTGATAGTCAGCTGTTAGGGAAAAGTGCAAATTGCAGAGCTAAAAAAGAAAAAAAAAAATGGGCAAGAGCAAGAAGAGGAGGAAAACAATAAATGTTGAGACATTTGCCAGCTCTTCTTTTCTGTCTGGGAACCATGCTGGGCATGGCTAGGAGTGATTAGAGTATTGATTCTATTACATCTTCCACTGCACAGCCATGATGTCAGTAATGCAATTCAGAATGACCAGAATGAAATTAACCATGAGTCAGATGGCAGCTCCTGGCTTGTTAAGCTAAGGAGAAATAGTTCTTGTAGGAGGTTTATTAATTCACATTTTGTCTTCCATGCCTATGTTTCATTTATTCAGTACAAAGTCCCAGGGGCCATGTTGAAATTGCACTGTAACTGACGTTCAGCATTTCCTTTTCCCAGCTGGGTGGTTTCTCCCTCATCTCCACAAACAGCCAGCACTAGGCCTTTGTGATGTCTCTGACACAGTCCCTTTCTCTCTCTCCACAGCATTCACCTGCTGCAGCCTTCATGAGCCACCAGCTGCCCTGACCACTGCAGTCACAGCCTGATTGGCGTCTGCTTTCAGTCCCTTCCTCCCCATTCTCTGCCCCACGGCAGAGGTTCCTCTGAAAGTCCAACTGTGGCTATTATCCCTTTGCTCAGGAGCATTCAACAACGCCCTGATGCAAAAAGAATGAAGTTTATGTCCTTAGGTTATTTGCCCTCATCTATTTTTCCTTACTTACAGTCCCTTACTTGAAGATGGCGCCAATGGAAAGTAATCTATGAAGAGGTTGCCAAGCACTTTTAAAAAAATATTGCTTGTGGGACGAGCGTAGTGGCTCACACTTGTAATCCCAGCACTTTGGGAAGCTGAGGTGAACCGATCACGAGGTCAGGAGTTTGAGACAAGCCTGGCCAGCGTGGTGAAACCCTGTCTCTACTAAAAATACAAAAAGTTAGCCAGTCATGGTGGTGCGCATCTGTAATCCCAGTTATTTGAGAGGCTGAGGCAGAAGAATTGTTTGAACCTGGGAAGCGGAGGTTGCAGTGAGCCGAGATCGCACCACTGCATTTCAGCCTGGGCGACAGAGCGAGACTTTGTCTCAAAAAAAAAAAAAATTGCTTGTTTGGCTCATTATGAAAGTTATACAGCTCATTGTGGACAATTTGGAAAATACAAGGAGCGTGAAGAAGAAAATAATAATCACCATATTCCACCGCCTAGAATTGGCCACTGTTAACATTTTGGTTGAAAATGGTCTGAAATTATGTTCAAACTGTATATACAATATTGTATCCTGCTGTTTTCACTTATTATATTAAGAACATTTGTTCAGATGATTAAAATATTCTTATAAAATGTGATCTGAATGGTTGTTCAGTGTTTCACTATATCCAGTCATGCATTACTTAATGATGGAGCTATGCTTGAGAAAGACTTCCTTAGGCAATTTCATCATTGTGCAAGCATCATAGAATGTACTCACACAAACCCACGTGGCACAGCCTACTATACACCTAGGCTACATGGTACTGCCTGTTGCTCCTAGGCTACAGACCTGTACAGCATGTGACTGTACTGAATACTGGAGGCAATGAGAACAGAGTGGTATTTGTGTATCTAAATGTAGAAAAGTTATAGTAAAAATATAGCATTATAATCTCACGGGACCACGGTGTTGTATATGTAGTTTGTTGACTCAAACGTCATTACACAGCACATGACTTTAGTGACATAATTGATATAATTATCTATGTTGGTATTGTTAGACATTTAGTTTTCTATCAAATTTTTGCTATTATAAATAATACTACAATGAACTTGTTTGCATATAAATCTGACAACATCTTTGATGTTTGCTTAGAAGAGATTCCTAGAAGGAGATGGTGCCTTACAACTCTTCTGCTCATTGCTTTCATAATTGGCATAGTTTCTTTATCTCCCCAACTAAATGTGCAAACTGGCACAAAATTCTGCCCATAGTGGGTGTATCACAATGTTGGTTGTGCTAAAGTATGGTTTACCTCCCTGGGCTTTAGTTTCTTCTTTAGTAAAATGAAGATGTTGAATTATATCACCTTTTTGCAAAGAGATGCTATGTTTTTTGTACTTTCAGACCTTAGCTAACATGTATCTAAGATATGATACTCGTAAATAATTGTGATCACAGCCCATTTCTTATATTGCGAACTCATTTTCTGTGGGGCTTAGAATGGCCTACAGCCTGGATAAGGACTGGGGTCTCGCTGTCCAGAGGCAATATGGCAAAGGGGGAAGTCTTTGGCTTTAGCTTCGGCTTTAATTTCCTCTGTGCAAACTTGGGTAAGTACCTTAGCCTTTCTAAATTTCAGATCTTCTGTAAATACCATTAATCATGTCTACTTTGCGGATTTGGTGGGAGGACTAAATTGGATGATATATGTAGGGCTCCTTGTAATAGTAGGGTTTTAATAGTCACAGCTATTATTGTAAGGTATATCTCAGTAAATCACTTAGGCCTTATGTGGCCTGGATGACAACAAAAATGTTAGATATGCGGGGTTATTCTTTGAGGAGGGCACTAATACATTTTTTCAACATCAGCACAGAGAACATTGAGTTGCTGTAAAAGCCTGTTTTCTGCATGTGTATTTTATTAGCAGAATCTCAACACAGGCCCTATTTAGGCATTCCTCAGAAAATCTAGAGGAACTAGGCATTGATTTTTGCCTACCATAGACAGACATAGACACACTGAAGGAAGCCACTTCATTTTTTTTTTCATGTGAATTATTTCAAGATCTACATTATTCTTACTAATATGTGGCCCACCAGGCTCTGCCCCACTCTCATCACGTTTGTAACAAAAGTAATAATAAATCAATGAATGGAAGTCTCTTTAAAAATGTGGTGCTCATGAGGCTTTTTTGGCCCCTCAAAGAATTCCTTTCTCTTGCACCCATTTCTCAGTCCTAATCAGTCAGAGGGCAGATCAGAGTTCTCAGAGTCAGTTCTTTCCCATGGCTTCCAGGTGGGTTATGAAGCACAGTTCTACTGAGTGTATTCTGTGGTAGCTTCCTGCCTTGTTGATTTATTTATTTTTGGATAAATTGATTGGTCTTCTTATTGGGTATAGGCCATCCAGGACTTTCTAACAGGATGTGTTATGGGGATCCACTGGTAAGGCCATCCTTTGGAATCTGGAGCCCATTTTTTTTTCAGAAACCTCACAGTGATGGGCAGTTCTGTTGCCCAGCTGAGCCTGGTCTCCAGAAAGCAAGGTGGGAAGTTGGAGTTGTCCAATTTTGTTACCTAGAGTCGCTCAATTCCATTCATAAAACTTTTTTTTTTTTTTTCACAAATAGCACTTTTTATTTGACACTAATTGAAGTCTGAACTTTAAACAGATTCTTGGACTGGTGGTTCATATCCATCAGCTCGTTCAACTTTAGTACCTGTCTCGTCCCCAGTGGCTTTTCCAGAACTCCTGCCTTCATCATGAAGCTCCATGAGCTTTCCCAATTCAAACTTGGGCTTCTTCAGCATTTTTACTTTTCTAACGAAGACATCATGGAGAGGATAAATAGATTGGCAAGCCTTTTCTATGTCTTTTCCAGTGCTGTCTGGAATCAACTTATTGACCACTTCTTTCAAGTCATTTGTCTGCACCTCTCGGGTCATGATTTCCATCCTCTTCTTCCGGATTTGGCGGACCTGTTGGTGCTGAGCATAAGAGGTCTTCCGTATCTGATTGTTGCATTTTTTAGTAAAACCAACACAGAACAGACAAAGCAAGTAACCATCAGTAGTCTTGACATCAACATGAGCTTCAATCATTGTCTGCCACTTTTTGACCATGGAACACATTTTGTCACGGGTAAGATCCATGCCATGGAAGTTAGGCAGTTTTTGCCCTGAACATCTTCAGTAATCAGCTTGAATTTTCTAAATGCAACTTCATCATTCTGCAAATCAGCAAGACTCACTTCAAACACACGACCTTTGAGATCATCAGATGCAATTTTGGTTCCTTGGGTCCTGGTGACGAGCATCTTTCCAATATTTCTTATATTGAACATAGCAGGTGCTTTCACATCATACCAATCTTTCTTAGAAAATGGATCAACCACTTTCTTCTTGGCTCCCTTTTTGCCGCCTTTCATAAGGTGCTTGTTCTTGCCAACCACCATGGTGCTGCTCAGACAGCCAAAATGGCCATAAAACTCTTAATAAATACTGATTCTGTGTCAGGTGCTGTGCCAGAGCAGGAGATAGAAGGGAAGATGTTCCTGCCCTCAGGGATCTCATATTCAGTTACTTTTAGCTTATGAAGTGAAAATATCATTGAATTGGAAGATGTGGACTGACCGGAAGGAAGCAGTATGACCTAGTGTGTAAGAGTGGAGACCTGGCATCCAAACCTTGGTTCAAATCCCAGCTCTTTCACTGACCAGCTGTGTGATCTTGTTACTTGAGCTCTCCACATCTTGGTTTCATTTTTTTCCTTTTGTAAAATGGGGATAATAATAGTATCTTCCCCAAAAGTATTATTGTAAGGATTAAAGGAGCTGCTTTTTGGAATGTGCTTGGAAGATGTGGGGTATATAGTAAGCATTTGTAAATAGTGTTTATTATTATTCAGAGGCAAGGACCCTGAATTCTAGTTCTGTTTCCCACTGAATAGTTTAGTGATCTTGAGCAAGACTTATGCCTCCGAATTAAAAGGCAAGGAAAGAGGTAGAAAGGGAGTTACTGTATTTAGGCCAATTGGTCCTGATTATCAAAGGGGAAATTGGGTTACACTACACACTGGGGGCAAAAAGTCTGTCTGAGATACAGAGATTTCCCTAGGACATCCCAGTACTTCCATGTCTTTTGGTTAAAGTCAGTGGAGGCTGGGCACGGTGGCTCATGCTTGTAATCCCAGCACTTTGGGAGGCCGAGGTGGGTGGATCACTTCAGGTCAGGAGTTCAAGACCAGCCTGGCCAACATGGCAAAACCCCATCTCTACTAAAAATGCAAAAATTAGCCAGGTGTGGTGGTGCACACCTGTAATCCCAGCTATTCGGGAGGCTGAGACAGGAGAATCACTTGAACGTGGGAAGAGGAGGTTGCAGTGAGCTGAGATTGTGCCACTGCACTGCAACCTGGGTGACAGACTGAGACTTCCTTTCAAAAAATAAAATAAACAAATAAAGTAAATGGATCACCGCAACAGCCCGTTTCAGGCAGGACTGCTCTGAACCTTGGTATTCTCAGTTTAGAAAATAAAAGGGCAGAGTAGAAGGGGTTAACTACTTAAACTCCCTTTCAAGTGTACACTTCTCAAGTTCAAAATCCCCATTCTACTTCTGACTTGCTGTGCTTTGTACACCAAGGTATCTGGGAAAATAGTCAGTTTTATTTTCAGATTACCATGATAGATGTAAGTAGCTCAGTAGTAAGACTGTGCAGCTGAAATTCAAATACAAAACACACCTACTTCATATGAAAAATGTCAAAAGACAGAGTGAAACAAGATGTTTTTCCAACAGTGTTATTCTGAATGGAGAATTGCAAAGCTGGATTTCAATGACTGGGCTCTTTTGCTCACTACAAATGTAAGATTATAGTTTAAAAATGGCTTGTTTAAGCTTCTTCTTACACCTAAGCAGAAGAGGTGGTCATTCCTTCCTGTTGTAATAATGCTGAGTCCTGATATCAATCGTTTTCCTTGTGTGTGGGCCTGCTTAACTGAAGAAATGTGAGCTGTTGATTTTCATGTGGGTAACCACCTGGCCAAGTGCTGTGTTGGGAGGTTTATGTAGGAATCCAACTGCATGAAAATCTGCTTCACAAAACCTACAATACCAGACAGGGCTTTCCAAACTTTTTCCCCACAAAATTATTACTTAATATGTTCCTGTCAATTGCCGCCAGTATTAAACTGATAGAGGACAAGTTAAACAGCACACTTGTGTTTTCAAAGGGTCGTGTCAACTTTTAGATTTTTTTCAGGGGACAAAATATAAAATGTAATTTTCTTCTGTTTCAGAGAGGTGAATTGTTATTAAGTTAAAATTGATTTCTTAAGTGATTGTCTTCCAAATATCAGAAAAGATATTTCTCTCAATCAGAAGAGCTAATTGATTTCAGAAATATAATGCTACCTGTTTTCCTTAAAGGTATTGTTGCTATATAATAATAATTGACTATCATTATAGAGAAAATTTATTAAGTGGGAGAAAGATCTATAACATCACTTTAACAGTATTAGTTTGAAAATATTTTTATATAAGAGATGCGACAGTCACAATGTGATTTTTTGTTCAGTTTCTTTTTCTCTGGCAAATTTATTTTCACCCTTGAACACTCATTAGTTTGCATTATTCAAGAAAAAGATGTTGATTAATCCATGTTCTAATTAAATGCCATAGTTTTTCTTTTAAAGTTATTAATTCTGATACTTGGATTAAAAAATAACCCAATAGACTCAAGTGACATAATACAGTTTATCTGTCACTCTCTTTTCCTCTCCCTCTTTTTTATCTTTCACTTTCTCTTGAATCTGGGAAGTTACACTGTGGTTGGCTTTAGTAAGTGGGACCCTAGTCTCACACAATGTGTAATTAGCAACTAAATAAAACCAAACACTTTCTGTCCACTGGACTTTCGCAGGAGAGGAGGACTGGATAGACTTTGCCACCTCTCTAGCCTGGTTGTCTTTACCAAATGTTTTTGGAAGGACACAGCATTATTGAATAAAGAAAATACCATAACTCTTTTATTTTTGGTAAATTTTTTCTCATCAATAATTTTCTAAAAAATGAGTGACTTAAAGCATAATCCCAATTAAATTCCCTTTTGAAGCAAACCTTACATTAGCTTTCAGGGGTGGAGAGAAACAGCACAGGAGGTCTATTGCTCAAGTAATTCAATCATTTTAAATTTAAGTTTCTGAAAACCTACCTTCAACAGAAAAATTTCTTTTCTTAAGTTTAGAATTCTGTTAGCAGAGTGGTAAGTGTATTAGTTGTAAATCTTGACATCATAATAAACTGAACTTAAAAGGTAGGGGGAGGAGAGAAAAAAGAAAAAGCCAGAGACCTAGAGAATAATATTCAAAGCATATAATGAACAAAAGATTAGTATAAATAATATGTATTTAAAAATTCCTACAGATTTTTAAGAAAAAAAGCAAACAATATGGCAGAAAATGGGCAATGGTTAGGAGCAAGCAATTCACAGAAAAGGAAGTCCATATGACCAAAAAACACATGAAAAGTCCTCATGAGTCATCAGACAGATACAAATTAAACCCATTTGAAGCTACTTCAGACTTATTATTTAAGCAGCAATTTTAAAGTTTGATAACACTAGGCGCTAGCAAGGATGTGTATAAAAAATAAACATTGCCTCTCTATAGACCCCCTCATAACCTGTACGTAGTGGACCAAGATTTTGTTTCATGGAAAACAACAGTGAGAACAAAATGTGGCCTGGCATTTGCAACTCTTCTCAATAACAGAAGAAAATCCTGAGCATAGTTGGACAGTGTTTTTCATTTCCAATGAAAAATTATCTCCAATTAATCTTTGACTTATTTTAATTCAGCCTATGAATTGCATTGCTGTGGTCACATATATAACCACTTTCACCACATGTCTGGAACTTACAATAACACATAGCAGAAAAGAAAAGACAGCCCTCCTTCCCCACATTAGTACCCTTTCCGGGGTCTTGTAACTCATTCTTCCCTTCACCCTGATTGGGAGCAACCTGCCTCCACTTCTTCCTTCTGACTCTTTCCTCTCCTCATTCTCTAGTTCTAAACTGGTATGACTACTACTTCTGATAATGCATTTTGTGGCCTGAAGTCCCTTCACAGTCTAGGCTCCACCTAGAGTTGTCAGCCCCCTGAGGACATGGCTCATGTTTCAGTCTTTTTCAGGGTTCTATATTGAACCTAGCAAGCTTCTTGCAACAAGTATTTTTTAATTGATCCACAGACTCCTCAGTCTGGGTAATTGCTGTGTGTGTATCTTCTTATGAAATATATGTGCAGTTTTCCACTTAAACTGCTTTGGTTAGTGGTGCCTTAAGCCTCAGGTCTATTGGGGTGTCATGAAGAGAGTACTGGATTAATAGTCACAAGTCCAGGGCTTAGACTAATCTGTCGTGGATAAATTGTGTGTCTTTAGACATATCATTCTACCTTTTGGAGCCTCAGTTTCTTTGTCTACAAAATGAGGCTAGAATATCTGCTCTGCTTACCCCACAGGGTTATGACAAGGATTAAATGAAAAATGCTACATAGAAAAGTGGTAAAAACTTTAAAAGCCTACCCATGGGGTATTGTTGATCATGTGTTGTTTGTAGAACAGGACATGGCCGCTGAGTAAACAGACAATCCACAGAGTGGGAGAAAATCTTCACAATCTATACATCTGGCAAAGGACTAATATCCAGAATCTACAACAAACTCAAACAAATTAGCAAGAAAAAAACAAACTATCCCTTCAAAAAGTGGACTAAGGACATGAATAGAAAATTCTCAAAAAAAGATATACAAATGGCCAACAGACATATGATAAAATACTCGACATCACTAATGATCAGGGAAATGCAAGTAAAACCACAATGTGATACCACCTCACTCCTGCAAGAATGGCCATAATCAAAAAATAAAAATATAATAGAAGTTGGCATGGATGTGGTGAAAAGGAAACACTTTTACACTGCTGGTAGAAATGTAAACTAGTACAGCCACCATGGAAAACAGTGTGGAGATTCCTTAAAAAACTAAAAGTAGATCTACCGTTTGATCCAGCAATCCACTACTGGGTATCTACCCAGAGGAAGAAAAGTCATTACAGGAAACAGATACTTGCACACGCATATCTAGAGCAGCACAATTCGCCAATTGCAGAAATGTGGAACCAGCCCAAATACCCATCAATCAACAAGTAGATAAAGAAACTGTGGTATATATATACAATGGAATACTACTTAACCATAAAGAAGAATGAATTCATGGCATTCGCAGCAAACTGGATGGGATTGGAGACTATTATTCTAAGTGAAGTAACTCAGGAATGGAAAATGAAACATCATATGTTCTCACTCGTAAGTGGGACCTAAGCTATGGGGATGCAAAGGCATAAAAATGATTCCATAGACTTTGGGGACTCAGTGGGGGGGTGGGACAGGGGTGAGGAGTAAAAGACTACAAATTGGGTTCAGTGTATTTTGCTTGGGTGATGGGTGCAACAAAATCTCATAAATCACCACTAAAGAACTTACTCATGTACTCATACCACCTGTTCCCCCAAAACCTATGGAAATAAAAAATTTAAAAAATATAAATCAGGATAGTAAACCACAGAGGCAGCAATGAGATTTCCCAATGCTTCTGCCATTGTTTAGCTGCAGTCTTGCTACAAGAAATATTATTATTATTATTATTCCTTTTTTTCTTTTTTTGAGACAGAGCCTTTTTCTGTCACTCAGGCTGGAGCTCAGTGGCACGATCTCAGCTTACAGTGACCTCTGCCTCCTGGGTTTAAGCAAGTGTCATGAGTCAGCTTCCTGAGTAGCTGGTATTACAGGCGCACACCACCACACCTGGCTAAGTTTTGTATTTTTAGTACAGATGGGGTTTTGCCATGTTGGCCAGGCTGGTCTCAAACTTCTGGCCTCAAGTCAACTGACCGCCTGGTCTTCCCAAAGTGCTGGGATTACAGGTGTGCACCACTGTGCTTGGCCAAGAAATATTATTCACTTGTAAAACTCCCATTAATGGTTAATGTGCTGACCAAAGGAACCCTATTGATATTCTAGATGGTTTAGATGAAGCTTCTTTTTGGTCGTTTAACTTGAATAATTGCATCTCATTCTCTATTCTATTAACACCCTTCCATTTAAAAAAAAAGTCAATATAACATTTGCCACCATGATGCCTTTCTAGGCACACATCTGCTCTCTCGTATCTCGCCTTCACCTTCCTCTCCCTCTCTTACTGGTGTGCACCCCGCCCATTTGCAAAGATTTATATTGCTGGGCCTCCTGCTGCAAGAAAGATGCACTCACATCAGTTCAACAAACACTGTTTTTGTTTTTGTTTTTGTTTTGAGATGGAGTCTTGTTCTGTCACCCAGGCTGGAGTGCAATGGTGCAATCTCGGCTCACTGCAACTTCTGCCTCCTAGGTTCAAGCAATTCTTGTGCCTGAGCCTCCCAAGTAGCTGGGATTACAGGCACCCGCCACCATGCCCGCTAATTTTTGTGTTTTTCAGTAGAGATGGGGTTTCACCATGTTGGTCAGCCTGGTCTCGAACTCCTGATCTCAGGTGATCCACCCACCTCAGCCTCCCAAAGTGCTGGGATTACAGGCGTGAGCCACCGCTCCCGGTCCAACAAACACTGGTCTTAAAGGTTGTGTGTAAAGCAAATTTTTGCAAACACAGTATCCAGTTTTCACATTAAATAATACATGCACCCTCTTCGGTTTTCATCTGCATTTGGTTAGCTTTGATTCATAGTACATTAGATTTAGTATTTATCTCTCCACCACATTCAGCCTTTGATGAGCTGTGGACACACTACTGATAGGGATCCTGGTGATTTCTTTTATTAAATAATGAATCCTTTTCAGTAAATAATTCCATCCTTACTACTATGTTCTAGTGATGGATTTTCATATAAGAGCTATGTGTGGGTGTGTAATATTTATCTTTTCTCCCCATTTCACTTTTGAGTCACTACCCCTTTAAATCCATGTGTGACAAGTATGGAGCACAGATCCTCTCTCCAGTGTCGTCAGAGTGTCATGGAGTGGCGGAGTAATAAGCAGCAGTGAATGTTACTTAAGCCAGCCCTGACCAGTGGGGAATTGCAGTCATAGAAATTATAGGTTCTCACTGGAGAACAGAAAATAATTCTGAATCATTTCCAGAGGCTCTGCAGAGGCACTTCCTGTTTTTAGAGATCTGTTGTGCTGAGGTTAGATTGTAGCTGCTGGTCTCTTGCTCCCTGAGGAGGAATGCAGGGACTAGAACACACACTCTCCAGTTCTAGAGCTGGAAGAAATAATTGGATCTGACACTCTCATTTCATAGACAAAGAAACTGAAACCCAAAAGATGTGCCCAGGGTCATGCTGCTAGTTAGAGGCAGTAGTCCCAGGACACAGGGGTCTCTCTCCAGTTCACTGACTTTGGTTTTATTTCATGAAGTTTATGTTTTAGCAGTTTATCCTTTTGCAGAGGCAAGGTAGCTTTCTACAAAGCCTCTAGTCTCTGAAGCCAGACAAATCTGTGTTACAGTCCTTGCCCTACATGTTACAAGTGTATGTTCTTTCTAAGCACTGATTTCTTCATCTAAAAAATGAGGATAATGTCCACCTTGTAGGATTGTTGCCAAAATTTGTGCTAATGTATATGAAATGCCTGGTGCATACTAACTAAAACGCAAAGTGTTGTCAGTACTCTAGGTGATGGGGGTGGACCAACTGCTATCTCTAATTTTAATGTAACTTGCACTTTCTATAGCACTTATTTGGCAACTAAGTCTTTCCTGTCTTTCCTGCTTTGGGCTTTATGTGGATTCAGGCCCTGTAGGCCTATTTTGAGAAGTGAGTGGGTTTTTGTTTTGTTTTGTTTTGTTTTAGGACTTCTAGAAATTCAATAATCTGGTTCTTGCTATGGAAACCTTGATTGTTAGAAGGAAATCTCTAGTCTCTTTAGGCTCTGAAGACCAGGATAAATAGATTCTGTGTTGTGCCCTTACTATTTCAAGGCAACTTCAGTTGTTTCACAAGAAAGAGAATCAAGTTGGCATAGGAGGTGAGACCTACAAGCAGTAAGTAGAAATCCCTGGCCTGCCAGGGGTGGGGTAGAGTAGGGTAGCATGGTAGAAGAGACCCTACCTGGGCTCTTCGCTAACTGAGATGAACAATGCAAGGAGGTGATGGTTAACTGCAGTGGTAGCTAAGGGAACTAGAAAATAAGTGACTAGTCAGGGTCTAGTCCTCTCCTTGGGAGTGGGGCTGCCATGGTTCTGCTGAGCTGCTGGATTTGAGCAGGCTACAGTTAAATAGAGGCAGTTGCAGATAAAAGGCTGGGGGCTGCATGTGTTCATGTGCATGTGTCCATGGTGGCTATTTTCAAGTTAAGCTAGAACAAGAGTTGTGCAAATTGTCTCCCTCTTTGATACTTTTCCTAGGAACAGGGAGTGACAACAGCTACCTTGATGGGTCTATAGACAGTGAGGAGCAGAGCTGTCTAAACATCCAGAACCCTGCAGCTTGGTGAAGAAAGGAGTGGAAAAAAAAGTCAGAGGGAGGCTGAGGTTGGCTTCCTCTTCTTGCTGGTGTAGGGTTGAGGGTCACCAGCAGAACAGTGTGGGAAAGAGCTGGCTAGCTGGGCCTTGGTTCCTCCTTGTCCTGTGGATAAACAGATGATCTCAGCTTCTTGTCCTATTGAATGACCCCTTCCCTGCTATTACTAGAAAATGAAGAAACAAGTGGAAAAGGGGAAAAATACTGCACCAGAAGAGTAATGGAAAAAAGCAAGAAATGAAAGTATAAAAGTAAAGTGAGGAAAGTTGCCCTTAGGAGCTTTGGCATTTTGTGGAGTGGTTCATACTGGAATTGGATTGAATTGAATACGATTCATGTAATGCATCTTTAAATTAATAATATGCTGCTGATATTATAAATTTTCCATCCTGAAGGAGCCATGGCAATCATCTGTGGTTGCCCTTCTGTTTTACAGAAGAGGAATTACAGGCCCAGAGAAGCAAAGGGACCTGTGTGAGGTGAGGCTAACACAGTGAGGGAGGGCTTGTGCTGAAACCACCGCCCAGCTCCATCCCTCTGGGTGCTTGCTTCCTCGACATGGTTTTGGTTCCAAGCATGCAAAGCTCATCTGGTTTTTCTTCCTCTCTGTACCTCTGCTCATTTCTGCCAACCCTTTTACCGTAAGTGAAGGAGTCCTTCCAGCTGAAAATAAAAGGGCGGGGGGCGACTGGAGTCAGGTGAAGAACTAAGAAGAGGAGGAGAGGTCACCTTTCTCCTTAGTGTTTGAAGTTGGAGCTAAGTTCTTCTCAAACAAGATTTCAGTGACATCGTTAAACATTAACCAACAAATAGCAAAAATGGACCCTGATTCTACAGCAAAGAAATGTTCTTTTTCTTGAACAAGTTTCAGTTCAGTCTCCTGACTTGACTTTCTATTTCCAGCTTCTCTCCTCTGTCTCTTGCTTCTCTCCTGCTGCATCCATCCCACTCACTGTTGTCAGAACCTTCCATCATTGTCCTGGTCACAATCACCTTTGGTGGCTCCCACTGCCTGTGGCTTAAAGTCTAATCTCCTTACTTCAGCAGTCAAGGTCTGGGAGAGATGAGTTTCACTCATCCTACAGCCACCGAGCTTGTCATAAAATGCTTCTCTAAAAAAACTGCAAGCAGCGGAGCCCAAAACAAATTCTGGTGAGGATCACCTTATAGTTCAGTAAAAAAAAAAAGAAAAAAAAGAAAAATGAAACAAAACAAACCCCAAAGCCAAGACTTTTGCTTTAACATTTAAAGAAAGGTGAAATAGACCACCCTGAGAGATATGATGCAGTCATGCTACAAGTTACACCTTAAACATTCATTGACAACTGATATTGTCCTACTTTTAAACTTAGAAATTGGCCCTTGCATTCAAGCTGAGATTTCAAGCTGAGATTAAGCTGGTAAATTTATTTTATTTTCTAATGACTGATCTCCTCTTGATTTTTTGGTTTGTTTTTGGTCTTATGCTAGGAAAGGCTTGATGTTCTTTGCCTAAAGAGGGGAAAATCACCTTAAAAGTCCAAATAGTAGGCCAGACACAGTGGCTTATGCCAGCACGTTGGGAGGCCAAGGCAGATGACTGCTTGAGCCTAAGAGTTCAAGATCAGCCTGGGCAACATGGCAAAACCCTGTCTTTACAAAAACAAAAAACAAAAACAAAAACCCACAAAAATTAGCCAGGTGTGGTGGCGCATGCCTATAGTTCCAGCTACGCCGGAGGCTGAGGTGGGAGGATCAGTTGAGCCCCACTAGGTCAAGGTTGCAGTAAGCCATAATTGCAGCACTGTACTTGAGCCTGGGGAACAGAGTGAGGCACTGTCTCAAAAAAAAAAAAAAAAAAAAAAGAGAGAGAGTCCAAACTCGGCCTCTAGGCTTGGTGTGGTTGGGATCCATTAGTTAATGGCTTAATGATGATATCTCTTGTAAGTGATTTCTGAAAATTGGAAACAAATAGAATAATTCAAAACTGAGAAAGAGGCAACTATTTATTTATCTGTACTTCTCACTCCCAAGCCCGGACACTGGTAAAGTCTTTCATTGTGGGGAATGAGATGCATTTTCACTTTGTACTGCTCAGCAGATGCCCCCAGGCCTTCTATCCTAACTTTCCCTAGGATAAAAAGTATCTAAAAATGAATGTAATTTCTTTTCTCTTTTTCCCATGCTTTTTTTCCAACTCCCACCCCCAACAATAGCTTTAGGAGTACAAGTGGTTTTGGTTACATGGATAAATCGTGTAGTGGTGAGGTCTGGGCTTTTAGTGCACCCATCACCCAAATAGTGTGCATTGTACCCAATAGGTAATTTTTTATTCTTCACCACTTCTTTTATTGTTGACTTAATTTTCTTTTTCATTCTCTCACTCAACATTTCCTTAATATACTCCAGTGCATCATCCAGATTAAACTTTAGTACTCTCTAAAACTAAACAAAATGGCCTTTCAAATTACTTGCCTTCCTTTCAAAACCCCCATTCTGTTTTGCTTAATAAATATCCCTTCTGCCATCAGTTCTCCCATTACAGCTTATTAGTCTCTCTGTGCTATGCCTATGCTCTTGCTTTGGGATAATTAAACAATCTGAGCCTTCACTGAAAGAAATGAGTTCCTGGCACATGTAGATACATCTTGAACTTCTAGAATATTAATTTAACTCTAGAGATGTAGTGTGTGTTGCTGACAGTTTAGGGCAAATCTCTCTTTCACAAACCACTCACAGGAGCCTTGAGGATCTAGGCCTTTGTTTTTGTAAGCAGTAAGTTATATTATGTTGGCCATTAGGGCCTGTAATTTTGTTTCCTTGACAGTTACATGAGACAAATTCAAATCACTTCACTGTGAAGAAAACTAAACCAAAACAACAAATCTTGAACATAATCTTCCACATACCTGAGTCAATTGGGACTTCATATTGTTTTTATTTTAGCAACAATATTGTTTTTATTTTAGCACCAATACTCAAGACAGTGGTTCCTATCTTTATTAATGCTTCCTGGTCTGTTTTTCTCCCACTATAGCTTCAGTTTTTAGTGTATTTGTTGAATGATTTAATGAATAACTAAATGAATAAAAAGGTATTATTTCTTTCTTAGATGTAGTGACAGTCCTAGAAAAAGTAAGACTTGGCGTGGCGCTGTGACTCACGCCTGTAATCCCAGCACTTTGGGAGGCTGAAGCGGGTGGATCACGAGGTCATGGGTTCGAGATCAGCCTGGCCAATATGGTGAAACCCCATCTCTACCAAAAACACAAAAAACTAGCTGAGCATGGTGGTGCATGCCTGTAGTCCCAGCAACTCGGGAGGCTGAGGCAGGAGAATCTCTTGAACCCGGGAGGTGGAGGTGGCAGTGAGCTGAGATTGCGCCACTGCACTTCAGCCTGGGCAACAGAGGGAGACTCTGTCACAAAAAAAAAAAAGAAACGAAAGAAAGAAAGGAAGGAAGGAAGGAAAGAAGGAAGAAAGAAAGAAAGAAAGAAAGAAAGAAAGAAAGAAAGAAAGAAAGAAAGAGAGAGAGAGAGAAAAGTAAGACTTATCCAAAGTCCCATACAAAATCTTTGAACTCCTGGGCCTAATTCTCTGCTAAGGCAATGAAGATAGACCTCCAAAGTCACTCTTATTATCCATGCACTTGTATAAGATCCATTAGGATTGATCAGCTTCAGAGAGAATTTTTAAATTGCAGATGGGCTGTATAGATGGTGAGGATTATGGTGTCGGGTGGCATGGTCTTTGAATCTTGACTCTAACCTTCACTGGCTGTGAGAACTTGGGCAAGTCATTCAAATTTTATAATCCTCATCTGTAAAATGAGGATAATAATATCGACTTTATATGATTAAATGAGTAAATGTGATTGCTACTATTATTATAAGTATTATATTATAGCTGTCTAATTATTCTTGACTTTAAGAAGAGCACACAATAAGTTGCTATATTGGAATCATATGTGTAAAGAGATGATATCATAGTACTCAAATGACAAGTTTTCTCTAGATTCTTAATGTGTTGTAATGGGATCAGAATATTTATTTATAACTTTAGGTTGAAATAGACTTGGGGGCAGAAAGGAAGAACAGAGGCTATTCACTAAGACAGTATTGAAACAGGGAATTCTTGTTTCTGTTTTGATAGTTAAATTCTCTACTGGCATATTTCAGTTGTCTATATTAGGAATTTATTTCTGGCACGATAGTCTCTACTCATTCAGATATTTTCTTCCTCTGCATTGTGATGCTGGAATAGAAAGTGTGTCAAAAGTCTTTGTGACTAGGACAGAATCTAAAATGAATCCCAAACTGTCTGTGTGGTTTGTTCCTACTCAGAATCAGGATAACCAGTCAGCTCCAGGTGAAAATAAGAATAGTCAAAATGGTTGTTTGGCCTCTTTTAGAGGTAGAAATGTTGCGTGATTTAAAAAAAAACCTCTTGGGAGTCTATTCCTTCAGCGTTTTGTAGATGAGTCACAGTCGCCACATGACTGTTTTCTGTAGTGAGAGTGACTAACAGATTCAGTTTCAAATGTCAGGGTGCACACATGGAGATTACTGACAAGGATAAACCAGACTCAGGTGCACTCAGAGCAAGGCCAGATCATAGTGCTCTCTGAAATGACACAAACAGAATTAGCACAAAATACAAGAGATGTGTCCCTTAGAGAAATAACCCAAGCACTTGAATGGTTTATTTATTATTGGTGGTTAATCAGTGGCATCTACCAGAACTCTCTAAAGGAGACCAATAAAAGATCATCACTAATGTAAGATTCAAGTGCCATGCCATCTGAGACCGTGATTCTCACAATCTGTACAGCTCATCCACAATTAAACAACTTTCTCAGAAGCAGACTAATCGTAATGGATCTTATACAAGCACATGAATAATAAGAATGATTTTGCAGGTCTATCTTCATTGCCTTAGCAGAGAATTAGGCCCAGGAGTTCAAAGATTTGGTAAGGGGCTTTGGACAAGATGCCACTGACATAAGTAAGATAGGGTTTGAGTTGAATATTATAACATGTCTAGAATAATACCCTAAGGAAGATGGCAGCTGCATAGAGACTAGATAAATCCATCTTTTACCAAAATAATTTGCCAGTTTCTTCACCACTAGGGAAACAGAGAGAACAAGACCCTTTTTTTGAAGAACACAACTATTCTAGTAATCTGAAAAGTGTTCTTAGGTGGAGTTTGAAACAATTCTCTTGTGTCTGTTGCAGTCTGAATGGCACATTTCATGAGATTGTCTGTCCAACTCCATTAATCCTGATGTTGTGCCCACAGGTTATCTTTGACCACTCATTTGGTTTTCTCACGATCCCACTATTAGGAAGGAAATAGCCTGGGCCACACTTAGAAGCATCTTCTATTGTATGTGGCTATACTGGCATCTAGCTAACAAATCCATCTCTTGGGACCTGGGGAGCATAGCCAGATTCTTCAGAGCTGGATCACTCTTGATAAAACGGATAAAATTAAGTTTCTGTACCGAATTAGCCTGATCAGCCTGTGAGACAATCGTGACCTACAAAGCCCTACCTGAGAAGCTAGCTCTGGGGTTTCTTTCCCCTGTTACTTGCTTCTCTTTTCAATATAATCTTTACTGAAATCCCATCTGGTTTTGTCTTAAAACGATTCCTGAGAAGTTACATATAAATGGAAAATTTTAGTTCAATTGATTTAAAAAAGTCTTTTACCAATGTGATCTTTGTCTATACTAATGAAATGCATCATGGTGATCAATCCAGGCAAAATACCCTGCCCCTGAAGTAGAAATGGTTTGGGAGTTGTCTTTTTTCACTTTCTTGGCCACTCCCAATCTTGCTTAAATCCATCTAATTGCCCAGTTGGCTGGTCTGTGAGATTATGAATCTAATATCCTGCCACTTACAGTAAACTCTGGGTGAGCTTTGCCTCATTTTCAAATGATAGGAGCCATGGACTCTGCCCTCTTTCTTCCTGAGCACACTGTTTTCTATGGTGATCACTACCTGAGTGGTGGCATTGATCATAAATATCTTCTAGACCAGAAAGTATGTCAAATTCTGCCCTAACCAGCCTCTTAATGTGATAGATGGACCAATACAGCATGAAGGATAACAAGTTGTGGGCATTCTAGATAAGGTCCTGGAATGAGCCTCAGAGCACATGCAATCAGTCATTTCTATCCATCCTGTGGGGTTGTTCAAGGAGTGAGGGAGCCTGAGAGTGGGAAATGCCATGTTATTTATCCTTGGGAAATAGCAGTATTAGTGTGAAGGACAAAGCACTGGACTGGGAGTCAGGGAATCTAGTCCCTGTACTGCTTTTAACTGAGCAAACCTGGGCAAGTGGCTTCACCTCTCTGGGTCTCAGTTTCTATTCTCATTAACTGAATGGATTAGCTTAGATGATTTCTATTAAATGCTCATTGAATGAAGCGTGGAGGAAAAGTGGCTAGAGAGAAAGGGAAGTAAGAAATAACTGATCTCAGAAACCTAAATATACAGAGACTAGATTAACTTGGCTATAAGGTGAAATTTAAGACCATAAGCCTGGATAAATTATTAGGAGCATGTAGATGAGGGAAAAATTCAACCATCTTACGAAGAGGGCTGAAACTCTGGGGTCTGAAATCCTATCTCTTATATGCTCTGTGTGCAGGCGTCTTCATCTTTCCGAAGCCTCCCTCACCTAGAAAATAGAGAGACTGTGATAATTTATATGCAAGCATGAACAGCATATTATTTACAGAACCACCAGAGATTAAGATGCCTTCTGTTCAGGCTGTGACTCCATAATCTCTGGCAGTTTGAAATGAGGCAGGGGAGGATGTGTGTGGCAGGCAAAGGATGTCATGCTCATGTGTTGGTGTACTGTCTGTCTGTGTTTCTGAAGAGTGCTCTCATGTAGAAGCAGCTCAGGGTCTTATCTATCACCTGCCTATAATGAAGGAACAATGGTATAGCTTCACAGTGAACAATGGAAAACTTGAGCTTCATGAATATTTAATAGTCACTTTGTGTGTTACATTAGGTTATGCTCAAATGATGGCTAAAATTCCCGAATGCAGTACAGAGGCAGGAAAAAATGCTATGAACTGAGAGGAAGGACTAGGCTCTAGCTCTTATACTGCCACAAATTTGCTAGCTGACTTTGGGCAAGTCATTCAATATCTCTGGGTTTTAACTACTTCAACTATAAAACACAGGGAAAAGAGAACACTAGGGTGATTTCTGAGATTTGTTCTAGTTGTAAGATTGGACTCCATGAGCCCTGAATTCAAATGATATTCCTAAGATACTCATAAAAATCCTGTTCAAAGGATAAGCCCCTGGCTGAATAAATACATCCACCTGTCTGTATTCAAGTTTCTTCAGTCCTTCCAATATGACCTCCCACCAGCCAGGTAAGCACATCAGCCTGCACGTGTATCATTTCTTTTCACACCTTCAGCATTTGCTTATGCTAGTCCCATTTCTGCAATAGCTTTCTCTCTCATTTATCCATCTGAAAAAATATTATATGCCATTCAAGATACTGTTCAATTATAATTTCCTCTGTGGAAGTGAATTGTTTCCTGGTGGTCTCTCCTTGGAGACTCCCTCATAATATGTTACAGCATGTGTCATGTTGCATACATAATTAATGGGGATAACATCTGTGGAACTTTCAGATTACTGGTGACTTGAGGCAGGGATTATGTCTCATATCCAGTGCCTAGCTAGGCCAATGCTTGTCATAAAACAAGTGCATATTACAATGTTTCTTCAATAAATTGCAAAGATAGTGGTTTTAGAATTATGATTTGCTGATTTTACATCCCTAAATGCCATGCTTTAGGCCAGCCTTCACATTATAGGCATACTAACCTGCTGGAATCCTTGCCCCTGCAGAGGTTGGAGGAGGCTTTTTGTGGAAGCTTCTGAGGGCTAATTTTAAAATCACTGATCTCTGACCCCATTGTTTTATTTACTGGTGAACTTACTGGAAGTCCAGTCATGCTTCTGAACTACAACTATTACAGATCTCACATGAGCATGGCAGGATTTCATCTGTGGGAGGAGATGAAAAGTAAACTCTCTCTGTCAGTATCAATTGGAGAATTAGGGATCAGGAACAGCACATTACTTTGAGCAGTATTTTTCAGTGGGGGTGTAGTGCTATTGTCATTTTGGGCAGGACATTTTTTATTCTGCAGGATTGTTCTGTCTAGTGCAGGATATTTAACATTCTAGATTCCAGTCCACTAAAAGCCAGTAGTAACACCCCTCTCTTCCAGTGTCTGTGCCAATACAAAATACCCCTTATTGAGATGACATTGTCCCAGGTTGAGGACCACTAATTTAGAAGAAACCAGTAGGCTTCTCCTATTGTAAGTGTCATTTGCTAGATTTACAAATTTAGATCCAAGCTCTTCTTAACCTTAAAGACATTGATTTAGCTGTTAACCCTGGTTCAGAATTGGGTATCAACAACTTGAGAGTAATTTCTGACTGAGAAAGACTGAAAGGATAGCAAATCCATCTCTTTCCTTTGGACACTCTATGGTTAACAAGGAGCTTCAGTGAATGCCATCTCATTGGCCCTATTTGTAATGTGAGGGGCAAGATCTATTACCCCTATTTTAGAGGTAAGGAAGTTCAGCCTTGAAGCAGTGAATGGTGCTGGCCCAAGTGTCACAGGTAGTACATTTCAAAGCTGAGTCTGGAAACCAGATCTTCTGACTCCTAGGCCATCTCACTCCCCACAGAGTAGCTAGAAAATCACAGAGGAAGAAGTAGAGTTATGCATTCTATAATTGGCCTTAGTGTTGATGGGATATGTAGCTAGTTTAACAAGCCAGAAACTAGAGCTAAAGAAGAAACATATTTGACTACTGTCAGAGCATTCTCAGCTGGTTAGATATACCATATTAAGAGCTAAATGCCCATTTGTATATTCAATACATTGAAATCCACAGTGAAATAGATGGGTACTGTGGTGTACTATATTTATGACTAATTTGTTAATATAGGATTAATGAGAAGAAAAGGATTTTTGCAACATGATTTTGAAAGCTTTAGTCTTAGCCTTGACCCAAGCCTACCTGCAGGAAATGACTCTCTGGGAGCTCTCCCTCTCTACTGTAAAAGCTGTCTGGATTGTCACACTGAGTCAAAAACCTAAAGGCAGAAGCTAGAAGACTCTACTGAACAGTGAAGATGTGGGGCTGACTTTTATAGCATTAGAAGGTGCTGGATCGATCCTGCATCAACATCCATCTATTTCTGGTAGTATGGCTGGCCACACATTCTGGGAAGAGGCAGCAGAGTGGTCCTCACCACATGCAGCTGCCTGCAGAGCACCAACATTCAATGCTGGACCATGTAAACAATTGGTCAATGACATCAATTGCAAAAGCACAAGAGCCATCTTACAGAAAGACAATGTGGATTCCCACACACAGGCCTGGAGTTCTATTCACCCTCTTGATTGCTCTTCTAGTAAAAAGTGGAGGTAAAATAGAAATTCTCCAGAGAATTGGCTGGTGTGTCCAGTGGCTATAAATGGCACACATCAGCTATCTATCTGTCAGATTTGTGGTTTTTATAGAGGCGGTATAGCATGGTAGCACAAACTTGTTACCTGTGTGAATTTGGGCAGGTAATTTAATTACTTTAGTATCCAGGTTTCTCATCTGTAAAATGGCAATGATAACATTACCAACCTTATAAGGTCATAGTAATTGTATATAAGTATTAGCTATCATTATCGTTATTGTTACCAGGTAAAGTACTAGCATGAAATTCAGAGCTTCTGATAAGTAATGATGTAAAAATAAGAATCTTGGTTTATGTTCAGTTCTTTGGGCTTAAGGAGGCAAATAATGGATTATTCAAGCTCTTGGCCCTATTTCCTTGAACCATAGAATGTTATGGCTTGCAGGATGTTGTACACTATTTAATCCAAATATCTTCTTTTGGGGATGAAGATTTAAAAGGTAAGAGGAGTTAAATCCTTGCCTAAGTGCTTGCAACATGGATGATGCTGAGGTTTTGAATCTTTTCCTCTGGCTTATAGTTCCACCCCTGAAATTTCTACCTGCTGACCGTCCTTGACCAGTAGTTCTTTCACCTGGCGGTACCAGGGGAAATAATCTGAAATCCAAACACATACTCTTTCCTACTCCCTGAATCTTTGATAAAAGATAAACCTGAATCTTTGATAAACTCATTGACTAAACAAGTTTTCATGACTAATGAAATGATGTTAAAAAATGCAAAAGAGTGCATTCTATAATTGACTGAGAGAGAGGAGACTCAAGTCATATTCCTCTGACATTAACTCAGGTGAGTGCTCCCAGGGTCAATTTCTCTCCAAAGTGAGAGAGTTCAGTTATGTGATTGTTATAAAATATTGGCATAATAATATGTTGTATAATCTCTAACAAACAGTTAAGCCTTTCCATTTGTGAAGACCCTTTTGTCATCAGAATGTTTAAACACCTGGGTGGAATTGTTTTTTATTTACTGATTATTTTTTAAAAACATGGAAAAATTTTTAAAAAATGAAGAGACAATGAGAACCTGCTTGATTGTTCGTTGTTCATCGGGTTGGAATATTTTGCCTTTGGCACATAAGAATCAGTTAATTCTAGGCATTTTTATTGACTTGCTAGAATAGAATGAGCTGTTTTTCTTTCATTTTTGTCAGTAATCACCAGTTAAAACTCTTAAAGGGAAGCCTTATTATTCCTGGAAAAGGATAATATTCTGTAAATCATCAGACTGTGATGTTCTCCTGTAATTAATATATGTGCTTTCATTCTAAGCTAAGTTTCTTCTGAATTTAGGAACAATAGCAATTGCCTGCTGCTACCGTGAAGGCCAGCCAAATACTTTCTGAAGGAAATGACAAGTATCCCTTCAAGATAAAAGTGGAAAAGAACACATAACTCTGTTTAAACTTTGAGTTTCTGAAGTTGCCTCATCACAGTGAAATGCAAGGCCCTTGGGCTGATGTATGCTTTGTTTTCTGGGTAAAGCAGCAAGACACAATTCTCAGGAGTAGTCTGTCTTGGCCATCACTATTTATGCCCTGAGAAGGGCAAGAAGGGTGGTTATTAGGGTAAAATTTGATATACTGTGTTTGCCTCATGTTTTATTTGCTAAAGGAAAATGCCATAGGGAATACTGAATTCTAGGTAGAGAGAGTCGGCTAGATGAGTGTATGGCATGAATTAAACTGGAACAATGGTCTGAATTCAACAAATATTTATTGATCATCCACGTGTTCCAAATATCCTTGACTACAGCATTTTCATGTCAATATAGGACATTCTTCAACTATGTTACTGATTAAATGGATGATTGTATGCTAGAAGGATTGGTTTCAAAGCTACATTGTCAGTTCTCTTTATCTCTTGGGATATACAGTTAGAGAAATCCTTTATGCTACAGACAGAGAAAAACTCTTTTCCGTTCCAAGGTTATGGCATTTTCCCCTTTCCAAAATCCAGGCCCTTCCAAGAGGTAAACAAGTCCAATGAAATGAACAAATCATGACATCCAGCAAAATATGTTTATTGTTAAAGCTAGCATCATCTACTAGAGGCTAGAGTTGATAACTTCGCTTATTTTTCCCTCAGTAATATAGTCCTATATGCAACAAAGGCTTGAGGACAGCATGCTTGACCAGAAACAGTGGCTAAGTGTATGTCTCAACTATTTACCTGAGAGAGCATCTTACAAGGTAGTATCTATGCCTTTGTCAACTCTTAACAAAGGTAAACTAGATCTCTGGAACTGGAGATAAAATCTCATGCCCTTGGTCATACTCAGCTTGATTCTCAGGTGCTTTGTTAATGAATGAATGAATAAATAAAGTGACTTTGTTGAGCTTTCAAGATGATAACAACCTAATAAATGCAGTGAAGAATCATCTGATGGAATAGCTTCATTTCCAGGCTTATTTTCTACAATATCTGAGCACTGTGTTAATCTTTGTGTTATAAGAGAAAAATATTTAAGTATCAAAATGGTGAGCCATTATAGAAGGTATGGCTGCATCTGAAAAGCACTTTTACTTGAAGCATAAATAGCATACACAGATCAAAGTGCAGGAGTAGATCATAGATGCCAGGTTTGGGAGTAAATGTTAGCCAGATGCATAAGGTTCTCCTAATGACCCCAATAGATTTCAACTTAGAGAAGGAATAAAGACTCGTTATTTAAGGTTAGAATCCCTAATACAAACTCAATAATTCAGTCAAGTTAATGACTTTCACTTTTATTTTGGTTTAATCAATGCATGAAATAGAATTATTCTTGTTCAATTGATCTATGAAAATGGATAGAAGCTCATTTCAATTTGTAAATAGTAAGAATATATTTAAAAAATTATCCCTCTCATCCACTCACACTGAGGAATATCCACAATCCTTGTATTTTGTTATTTCTGAAGCCCTATTACCTGATGGGATCATTACTGATGATTACTTAAAAACTATTAGTTAAAAGGTAAAAGCTGTTCCAAACAACTTAGACTTCCTAGTTACTTTTTTTAATCCTGAGAAGAAAATGTTCAGGACCAAATAAACTAAACCACAAGGAATGCACAGTATTTCAATTAATAGAATCTAACAAACCAAAAATTTCAACAACTAATTTTTTTCTTCACCGTTCCACTTTTCAGTGAAATAAATGACAACGGGGCAAAAATACAGTCATATGAGGATTAAAACCATTCAGAAATGCATTCAGCCTGAACTACCCTATTTGTACATTGTCTGTACCGTATCTGTATAAAATAATAAACCATTGCAGATTCAATCATGCTCCTTACAAAGTACTTTCATATACCTACACTTTGAGTTTCACAATAGTCCTTTGAGGTAGTTATGGCAATTCTCATCAACATCTTACCGATGGAGAAATGGAGCTCTAGGGGGCCTCATAATGTCACCAAGTAGTAAGTGGCACCTATATTACTGACTCCAAGTCTTATATTCTTTCCATGTCTACCATACTATGATTACTAAGACAAGATAAACACACACACATGTTATTACATATCCACGTAATCTATAAACTTGAATTTTGAATTGAAACTTTCAGGTTATATCTAAGTCAAAATTCAGGAAACCACCAAACCTCACTCATGGAATATTTTACTTTATAATAACATAGAATTCATATGAAGCAAACTCAAGAGGCTACCAGCTCCTTAAGTAAGATGTGCACACTCCTTCATAGCCTAATTGTCTTAGGTATCTTTGGGCTGCTGGTGATGTACTAGGCATAAGTGGCTTTTTCTGCCTTTCTTGGCAAAAGCTTCAAAGAAGAGTAGGTCCTTACTTCTTCCCAGTTCCTAGTTCTTGGTTGCTGTGAGGGTATGTTTAGTACTGTCTAAAGCAGCATTATTCAACACAACTTTCTTAAATGATAAACATTTTCTGATGTCTGCCCTGTCCAATATAGTAATCATTAGCCATATAGAGTTATTGAGCACTTGAAATATGACTAGAGTGACTGGGGGACTAAATTTTTAATTTTTAAAAGTTTAATTAAAATTTAAATATAAATAGCTACATGTGGCTAGCATACCATGTTGGACAGAGTAGTTCTAGACAGTTTAAGGTTCTGGTTCACAGGGCCCAGAGCACCTCAGCAATAGCATTCTTGACAGATCACCTAGTGGAGGTACAATAGAAGTTGTGTATTTAATTACAAATTATATCTTAATTGACTCTAGAGAAGATTTGAAGCAGAATGTTGGCATTATCAATAAGGAGGCATATGGGAATTTTAAAATAAGGAATAACAAATGGGGAGAATATGTTTGGTAAATATTAAGAGATGAGAGAGCAAAACAGTGCCATTTGAATTGAATTTGAATTTCTAAATGCTAAGTTTTGGAGCAGGATGGAACTATCAATTAAATACAAAAATCCAATTAATGAAGATGAGATTTTACTATGAGCTGGAAAGAGAAGAAAGAGGAAATGAACAGAACATCAGGTTCCAGTGTATGTTAGAGTGAACTAGAACTCTATGACCATCTATAATTGAGATACCTACTTGACAGAATTGTGATAATTCAGTAAAATGATTGATGAAGAAACTTCGCATAGTGCCTCACATATGATAAGCATTTCATAGATATTAGCACTTATAATGCTTTTTATTTATAAAAATCCTTAAGTCTTATTAGGGCCTTTTCCAAGTCCTTGTGAGAACATGGGCAGCTGCTTAGGGTAACCAATTTTGGGAAAATTATTTTTTGGGGAATAGGTCATAGAAGAGGAGATATAGACAACATAGAGCAAGTAAAGAAATGCCACACCACCATTCTTATTTCTGCATTGCTGCTGCAGAGAAAACTGTTACTGAGGAAGGTGGGTCATATGTCCCAGGTATGTCGGGTTAGACAACACTGGAATAGTAGGACCAGAGGGGAAAGAGCTGGAAGACAAAGGAACTGGAAGAAAGGTAAGGGGAATGCTTATATGTTAAGTCTTTGTATTTTTGGTATGTTCTTTAATATAGTTCACTGATGTTGACGTTTTGTCAAATATAATCAAAGAAGAAATATGGAAGAGTATTTCAGACACCAGGAAATAGTGGGAAAGGCACTGGGCCTGGAATCAGGTTAACTGGGTTGTAATTTTTCAATCATGTGACTTAGACTAATGACCGTCTTTTGGTTTCCAAGTTTTCTTTCATGTAAAACAATGGTGCTAAATGTTATTCAAAGCTATTCTAGTCCTAAAATTCAATAGTATAATTCTTAATATGAAAGTACATGTAGACTCTAGTTCTCCAGACTTCCTGCAACTCTGCTACTCTTCTAGAAAAGCCTGCTGGTTTAGTTCTCTAACTTGTTTCCATAGTATTGGAGCTGAAGTTGTGTGAAAAGTGGTATCTCAAGCGACATGCAAAAGCAGTTGGGAGGGTAGGAGTGCATGACAGTGAGTGGGTGAACCAATTAAAGAGAAAAGGGTTGGAAGAGAGTAGAGTATGTGAAAGAGAAGATCAGGCCTCCCTCCTTTGTCATTCTCCTGGTATAATCCCCAATAATAGCTATTCAGAGCCAAATACCAAAATGAAGTCATGAAAATGGCTTGGGCTTTGAGTTAAATAGATCTGAGTTTGAATCCAATCTCTGGAATCAAGTTTCCTTTTCCTTCTCTGTGTGATACTTACGGTTGGCAGCTATTGTGAAGTTTAAATGAAATATTATTACCTAGCCGACAGAGGTGTTCAGTACAAACCAGGCCTCCCAAAGTTCCCTCAATCCTTTCCCCATCTCATCTGTAATATAAAAGACTAGCTAAAGAAACAAACATACAGGACTGCTTAACGATCTTTTTTTTTTTTTTTTTTTTTTTTTTTTCGGAGTCTTGCTCTGTCGCCCGGGCTGGAGTGCAGTGGCCGGATCTCAGCTCACTGCAAGCTCCGCCTCCCGGGTTTACGCCATTCTCCTGCCTCAGCCTCCGGAGTAGCTGGGACTACAGGCGCCCACCACCTCGCCCGGCTAGTTTTTTGTATTTTTTAGTAGAGACGGGGTTTCACCGTGTTAGCCAGGATGGTCTCGATCTCCTGACCTCGTGATCCGCCCATCTCAGCCTCCCAAAGTGCTGGGATTACAGGCTTGAGCCACCGCGCCCGGCTTTAACGATCTTTATCTAAAGCATGTAAATAACATGCGGTGGGGAAAGAAGTGTTCTAAGAAGAGGAAAAAGCTATAACCATGAAGCCCCTCCTTTGTGTAGCCTAACAATTCTCTGATTCTTGAAAGCCACAAAAATGTTTATTATCAAAACAGCATCCCTAACTGCCTTTCAACACTTTACCGACAGGAAGACTCACTGCTCAGGTACAGGAAGTAGAACGAGGAAGCTCCCCAAGTTAGCAAAGCTGGATCCTGAAGTGACACCTGCTTCCTGCACTTCCACCCAGGAAAGCCGAGAACCTTTACCCAGGCGGAGTCCCGGGGAAGCAGAAAACCGGGAAAGGCAAAGCCCCTTCTTTATCTGTTTCTCTAGGTCGCTTGCTTAGAACCCTTTACATGGTTCTAACGCAGTTTCTGCTTGCAGGGAATGCGGGTCGCGGCGGTATTAGCACCCAGCCTCCGAGAACTTTCAGCACCGCGGACAGCGCCGTTTTCTGCGCTCAGTCGGGGGAGGAGAGCTACCTTACCCCGGCGCTCTCCTAGACCCTGTACCTAGGGGGAGAGGCAGGTTGTCATCCTGCGGCCCTTGGGCAACTCGAGCCAGTGACGTCCCCCGACACTCAGGCGGGGATCCCTTCGCCAGAGCCAGTTCCTTTGAGTCTCTCCTCTTAAAACCTCAAGGAAACGAGCTTCACACAGGTGGGGGAATGAGGAGTGCCAGGAACAGACGCGAGCTCCGCGGCTGCCTTCCTGCATCTCTTCCCTGCCTTTGCTTTGCTCACTCTTCAATTGCAATATAAAATACTCATTTGGGGAGCGGGCGGGGTGACACAGGAGAGAGAAGGAGGGTGGGGGTTCCTCCCCGGTGGCCACGGAGCCCTAGCCTGACCCTCTTGGATTAGAGGGGAACTGATGTGCTTTGGAGTGGGGGAAGAGAGGAGACTGAGGGGTGAAGCAGTGCAGGAGAGCTCCCCTTGCTGGGGCTGTCGGCTCTGGGCAGGGAGCTTCCCTGGACACCGCTCCCGTCACGTTCTCTTTGCCGCCCCCGGGCGAGTCACCACTCTCCGGGACAGACGCCCCTCGGGGCGCCACCGGCCTGGTCGGGGAGCTGGGCTCGGTGGGAGTCCCTTTGAGGAGTTTGCTCCCAGGCAAAAGGGCAGATGTTGTTCCCGACCTCCCTTCGGTCTGCGGCCGGAAAAGCGTCTCCGTTTCATGGGCTAGGTCAGAGGTAGAGAACGGAGCTGCCCGTGCGGGGTGCGCACCAAGGCAGGGGACAGAACGGGCCCGGCGTCTGCCGAGTCCCAGGCTGCCCGGACGCCGCTAGCGGCTCCCGTTCTGCCTCCCGCTCTGGCGGCGCCGCAGCCCCGCTGGTCCCCGCCCGGCCCGGCAGCTCCCGCGAGTCAGAGCCCAGTGCCCCCAGATCGCGGGCGGTCCCGGCCTCATTCCGGGTGAGAGCCAGAAAGAGCCTGACCCAGCTCCTCCATTCTTTCAGGGAACCCCTTCCCGGAGGGCGCCCTCGGCCTCCGCGCCATATTCTTGGTCCTCCGCTCCCGGTGACTCCGGCTCCCTGGGTCATTCCGGGAGAGGCGGCCATCCCAGTTGCAGGGGTCGCGCTGGGGCGCGGGGGTCGTGGAGGGGGACAAACTGTAGCAAAGGGGGCTGTTCACTCACCAGGGTGGGGGCTGGAGGCGACGGGCTGGCTGCCGAGGTTGGTAACTGGCCGAACGCACTTCCAGCGCGGAGCTGTCTCTCTAGCTGGGATGGGAAGT
>NW_012116143.1:991072-1017353 GCF_000951035.1 Colobus angolensis palliatus | reverse complement strand
GGTGAAACCCCGTCTCTACTAAAAATACAAAAAAAAAAAAAAAAGAAGACAAGACCCACCTCCTTCTCCAAAGCTCAAATTTATCTTTGGGTCCACAACATCTTATGGGTGCATAGATCATAGACTTGAGATTTGAAGACACATTAGGATTCCAATCTGTATGACCTTGGAGCATTTAACTTTTTAGCTTTTCTTCTCTGATCTGTGAAATAACCACTTTGCAGGATTGTCATGAGATTGAGAAATCATCATGTTTTTAGAATTGCCTAGCCTAGTGTTGGACACATAATTGGAGCTCAATAAAGGAGAGTTCTTTTTCCCCCACTTCCGTTAAAATAAATTTCACAAAGCAAGAAGGAAGTGATGTGTGCTAATGCAGTGAAAGCATCTTTTTAAACATGGAAGGAGGCATCTGTGAGGTCAGGTTAAACAGGTACCTGTCTAAGTGGAGACAAGAGAGAGAGAAGGCTTATATTTTGTATTGGCTTCTTTAAGATTAGTGTCCCAGAGCCAAGTTATGTCCCAAAAGGATTTGGACTAGATGAGACCAACCCAGGCATGCTTGGCCACATCACTGCATGAATTATTTAATAAGCATTGAGTAGACTGATTTGGATGAAAGTTATCTACATAAATTCTTGCACTTTGGTCCAAGCCCTCAAAAAACATGGGAGGCAAAAAATGTAACTCTCCTACCCTTGGAAATAAATTCACTGAGCTTGTGTTTGGGGAGAATACTGGCTGATTGACACTCCTTCTCTAGGGTGGAGCAATTCCAATCTAGCTCTACCTTGTGGGTCTGCCCTGGGTTCTTCCCAGAAAGTTGCTTGATCAGTGCCAGGACAGTCTTGGTTAAGTCCACCTACCTCAAGTTAATTACTTCCTTCAATGAGCATCTAAGCCTGATAATATCCCCATATTTTAAGCTTTGAATAGTTCTGCAGGATATAGTAGACCTCCTGGGATCACCAAGAAGCTGTGAGACATGGTAGGAAAAGTGTAAAGTTAAAAAATCAGAAATTTGGAAACTTAGTGCAGGCTCTGCCAGCTGCTTATCATATGATCTTTCACAAATCACTTAAATTCTCAGACTCTCATCTTCAGAATGGGAAAGGAATGTCTACCTGCCTTCTATATAAGATGGTTGTGATGTTTAGATGGGATAGTGCATAAGAAGTCACTGTAAAAGGTAAGGAGTATTAATATTACAGACTGAAGAAAACCCTGAGTCTATTCTAGTCCAAATGAATTATGAGGGTGATGAGATTGGAAGATGCGATTTGTCACAGAATACACAGCTCCTAAAATGTTGGTGTGTTTCTTTTCTTTCTTTTTTTTTTTTTTTTTGAGACAGAGTCTCGCTCTGTCGCCCAGGCTGGAGTGCAGTGGTGAGATCTTGGCTCACTGCAAGCTCCACCTCCCAGGTTCACGCAGTTCTCCTGCCTAAGCCTCCCGAGTAGCTGGGACTACAGGCGCCCGCCACCATGCCCAGCTAATTTTTTCTTTTTTCATTTTTAGTAGATATGGGGTTTCACTGTGTTCACCAGGATGGTCTTGATCTCCTGACCTCATGATCCGCCCGCCTTGGCCTCCCAAAGTGGTTGGTGTGTTTCTTTAAGTCTGCATGTATGCCTGTAGCTCAGGGGATGTGATTATTGAACTGTGTTCTTTGTTTCACCTTTTTCTGTGATAAATTTCTGATTTAAATCTCCGTTTTTTCCTGGTCTTTTATTTTTAGAACACCAGCCACAATCACAATAGTTATGAATATTTACTATCTGAGAGAAGTTTGTGCCTATATTTCAAGACAGCAGGGTTTAGACTTTTCTGCCTTTACTCGGTAAAATTGACTTGGGTTGGTCATTCAAAAGGGCTTGATTTCAAAGAAAAAACATGTGGAGTCTAGGAACGAACTCTAGACATTCATCAGCAGCTTGAATGATGATATGTGTTTCTAACCCACTGCCAATAAGCTCAATGAAATCTTCACACAAACCAGGAACCCCTGGAACCCCTCAACCTTAAGCAGATTCCAGTCCTATCTCCCGGTGTACTTCCCTTTAATATTCTTTGGAAATTGCCAATCTGGACCTCTTTGTATTTAGGGAGACTAAAAGACCAGAAAGTGTCAACCATGCTCCTATCTATACCACTGAAAAAATTGTCTGGGCTAGGTAAAATGCTGCTTCCGACTCCTACCTACCTCTCCACAGACATCAAGAAACATGAGAAAGGGAAAAATAAGCATGGAATCATTTAATTTGGCCATGATGCCTTTATGAGCAGTTACCTAGACAAGCATAAATTTCAGAAAATTTTGGACAGTTTCACCAGAAATTGCTCAAGGAGTCTGAATATATATTTTTTCAAAGCAGTTTTAAGTGTCCAAGTCAACTTTACCCATGAAGAGCAGAAAAGGAAGCTTAGAGAACAGATCTTGCATAGGTTGCGGTAGAAAGTTATACCCTATGGCCGGGCGCGGTGGCTCAAGCCTGTAATCCCAGCACTTTGGGAGGCCGAGACTGGCGGATCACGAGATCAGGAGATCGAGACCATCCTGGCTAACACTGTGAAACCCCGTCTCTACTAAAAAATACAAAAAACTAGCCGGGCGCGGTGGCAGGCGCCTGTAGTCCCAGCTACTCCGGAGGCTGAGGCAGGAGAATGGCGTAAACCTGGGAGGCCGAGCTTGCAGTGAGCTGAGATCCGGCCACTGCACTCCAGCCTGGGCGACAGAGCGAGACTCCGTCTCAAAAAAAAAAAAAAAAAAAGAAAGTTATACCCTAGCAATGATTTCTTATAACGGTTCATCTTGGGTCCTCCCTTACTTATAAGCTCTTGTCTTTCGCATGATGATTGTTGACTTTATCATAAGTCACTGCAAACACTTTCCAACTGTAAGTAGAGCATTAATGAACAAAGAAATAGAAATGCAGCAGACAAAAATTTGTATTTAGAGCCATGGACGGCCGCAACAATTGGTGAAAATCTCAGTTCCAGAGTTCAACAATGATCTTACAAAGTGACTACCAACTAGATCTTTAAAGTACACATCCTCATTTTCTTGTTCATACAATTGGAATGTGGAAGTGTTGATTCATGTACTCAACATATTCTAGACACTTAGGATACAGCCATGAACAATGCAGAAATAGTTCTGCTCTCCTTGAGCTTACAGTCTAGAGCAGGTGATCAGATCACAAACAAGTAAACAAAGCAGTGGAGTTAAGTATCATGGTGGAAATACAACAGAACAATATAATGAAGAATAAAGGGGCACCACTTAAGTGATAGAGAACTAACATAAGCAAATGTGGAGCTCAGAGACAAAAGCAATTACCCTCCAGGGAAACAGCAGAGCACTCTTATCTAGGGCCTTTTGCCAAAACAGGGTCATGAAAAGGTTAATGACTACAATCCCTCATGACTGACCTGCTTGAATGGTGGTTAGGCCATGAGGGAATTGGCCAGATGCCTTAAAAACAATTCTCCATTTTTGTCTCATGATTCATGAAAATGAGTACCTGATGCTTCAAGCTCATCAGTACCCCTGACTCTTGCCTCTGAGCAGATTCAGAAGCTGAGAAACCAAAGACACTGTGATAGCCTGACTAGAGGCTGGTCTGGAACTTTTCAAACCGAGCAGTACCTTTGAGCAGCAGGAAGACAGAAAATAAGGCACACAACCAGAACCTAGCGTTACCATAGGCACACCATAAAGATCTATTAAACAAACAACCTGCTGCTACGATCCTACCAATTGGACTGGAAATTTATAAGCAAATTATCTATGAGTAGATTATCCTCTAGGTATTTAAATTTCAAAAGGAAGAAGGAGTATGCGGACCTAAGAATGCTCATTTTATTCCTAAATTTACACTTTCCCCACCCCTACCCCATGCAGAGTAAATAAAGTTGCCTAATCAGTGAAACTATGGAGGCAAGATAGAGGTCAGGATTGTCAAACCAATGGAGTTCCTTTACACGGAAGGAATCACTAAAGCAAACAGTTCTTCCCATTTATTATGTGTTTCCTTCCTTTAATTACATTCACTTTTCTAAATTAATTTATTTTAAAGAGGTTTTCATCACTACCTTAAATAGAAAACTGGTATCAGTTGCCATGAATAGAAGGCAACCATTTAAACAAACACAATGAGAATAAATGCTATTATAGTCAAGATAAATACCTTTGCCTGCCCAGGAATCTAAGGCTTGCTTTCTCCTTGTTAAAAAGGATATTAGCAGCTGTTACCGAGGTGTTAAAGATATTGACATCAAACTGTCTTTCTCCATAAAATAACCAAAAAGTTGAATGATAACTGAAAAAGGAGTAACCTTCCCACTATGTGATTACAGGCCATTTAATGTTGAGTCCTAGTACCATCTAAATGATTATTTCTCTAACTCTAATGTGCATAGAAATTATCTAGGGGATCTTGTTAAAAATGCATAATTAGATTCAGTAGGATGGGGGTGGGACTCAAGAGCTTGCATTTCCAGCACAATCCCAGTGATGCTGATGCTGCTGATTTTTGGACTACTCTTTGAGTAGCAAGGATCTTTGAGTGGCAAGTGCCTTTGATGATATATTTTCCATCTTTTGGGAGGTACTAGCTCTTATTTTAAAGATGAGAAAAGTTAGGACTCAGAGGGTTTGACTAACCTCAGTAGTTTTCTTGTTCTAACAATTGGAATGTGGGAATGTTGATTCATTTATTCAACATATTTTAGATACTTGGGATACAGCCATGAACAATACAGAAATTGTTCTGTATTAGAACCATTTAGTCGGTAGATGAGCCAGAGCTAAAACTCACATTTCACAGATCTGTCTTCCAGTCTGGGTGCTCCTTCCTAAAAGATCTGTAAAATATCTTGCTTACTAAGGCCAAAACCCCACCCCTTTTCAAGGGGCCACAACATGAAAATCAAGGCTTAGACTGCTATATTCTTTAGATTATTCTGTGTTAATACAAAATGAAAGCCAATGATTGGACTGTTATATTCAATCTGTTATTCTGTGGTAATGTACATGCTCAAACTTTCAGTAGTTTGAAATAACACAAGTGTATTTACTGTTCACATTATGAACCCACTGTCGGTCCCACTCCATGTAGTCAATCAATAGTATTTTATGATGTCCTGTCTCAACATAACACTTCAGAGTTCACCTTGGGTGGCAAGACCAGGGCTGAAGGACCTTGTACCAGCAACTAAATGCTCTGTGCTGGAAGTGATGCAACATCACCATGGCCCACAACTCATAGTCCAGGATGGCTCACATGACCCCACTGCAATCACAAGGTGAGTAGGGAGGAATAATACTTTCTTCTACATGGAATGAGAGTAGAATCAGATAAAGCAAATGGTAAAAGTCTCTACCATATAGTTTGTTTTTTTTTCCATCACTAACAATCCTTGATTCTGTCTTCTCAATTACTCTTCTCTTAATCTTTCCTAACTAAGTTCCCCAGAACAACAGGCCACCATTAGTCCATTCTTAACCCAAGTTCTCATCATACATAGGGAAAAGGCAGGCCAATAGCAGAGGGAATGCAGAATGTCACTTTGGTGACAGCAGGGGCATCAAAAGAGGTAGGTCAGTAAGGGAAAGTGATCAGGGTGATTGCAAGGGAGAGGGAGCAGAGAAAAAGGGAAGAAAAGAAAACTATCACTTCTTGAGGGCCTACTAAGTGTTAGACCCTGTATTAAGACATTTAAATAATTTTATACTCATAATATTCTTGTCAGATTGCTATTATCCTGCTTTACACACAAGGAAACAGAGGCTCAGATGGCTTATATAATTTGTTAAGGTCAAAATAGAGAATAAATCATGATCAACTCCAGACTACAAATTTAGAGTCTCTCCCAGGAAGTCTAAGAAAGGGAGCCAGGCAGCACTAGCTCTGGAGAATGTTCACACTGACATTGGAATTCCTGAGATTTGGCTTTGCTGTATTAGGTATGTACAGACAAACAGCTGAAACATCCAAATCCGACAGTGGCTACTACATGAGATGCCACAGTCTTCCACTGAGGAGAGATGTATACATGAGTTCCCATCATGCTACAAGTTGATTCCACTCCCCATTCTTTTACACCACATGAAAACATCTCTTATGTCAGTATATCTGACATAAGAGCAATGGTTGCAGTAAATAATCTAAGGACATGATAAAGCATGCATTTTATAGTAAACATTAGGAAAAACTTCGCAATATATTAAGAGACCTATCTTAATACAGTATAGAAGGGGATTGATGCTTGGAAGTTTACCCTGTCTGGGCTGTAGGAGGATATGATAGTCACAGCTAGCATGGGTGCTGGAGAGTCGTTCTCTGGAACCTGAGAGTGGTGGGGTCTAGAATTGTCCCATATACTGCTGAGATCATGGTGGGAAGGAGCAGGGACTCAAACTGACCTAGGTTTGTATCCAAACTCAACTATGAATTAATGATGTGTTATTTGGCAAACCATTCAAGTTTTCTGAGGTTCAGTGTACCAACCTCTGAGAGGACATAATAATGCCTGACTGTAGAATTGTGAAGTTTGTAAATAATATGCGTAAAGTGCCTGGTGGTTATCATTGTTCGATATTAATGACTATTCTTTGTGTTGTTAACAATAAGAAGATGGATATGAAGGGGACTAAAGAGGCTCAGCCACTACCTACTTGAGTGAGCTCAGCCAAGGCAGCTCCCCATGCCGAGTCCCATTTATTCTTCACAAAAATGAGGGAATAGGAACAAGTTTCTTCAAACAGTTCTTCCATTGACTCAACACAACAATCCAAGAGTTGTGTGGTTTTCCTGGGGCAGGATAGGAAGCAGTTCTGGTGAGTGGCCACACTGAGTGCAGCAATGAGGACAGTGCCAGCTCATGCTGAATAAAGGAGACCCTGGGCCCCCTGGCAGAGTTCCCAAGCCTTAGGTGAAGCAAACTTCATTTTCTGGCCATTGCCACCAGCCAATGACTCATTACAACAAGAGACAATGAGGAAATGACCACAGGTCAAGGAGTAGCCTTTCTAGCCAACTTTGCATGTACAAAAGGTCACATTGTTGAGGCAGCATTCACAGCAACAGCTTTGAATACAAAACAAAAATATCAACAAGCACAGAGAGAATTGGAGGGAAAGAAATGATGCTCCCTCTAATGGGATTGTTAGCTTGCTCCAGTCTCAGCAGTCCATGTGATTGCCACCAAGTGCATAATGGATTATACTGGTAGTGGGCCAATTATGCCCGCAGCAAATTCCCTTTATGAGATGGGCAAGCAAATCACTACCCTCTGAGTAAGCATCCGTCGTGTAAAACAGTGATTATTTTATTGTCAGCCTTTTAAGGATATGTATTCACCTACTGTGTATAAGCTTTCTCCTATTTAATTCAATGACTTTTAGAAAATGAGAGTATTTTATCTTTTTACTCATTTCTTAAAGCTCTTAAGAAGACCAAAGACTCTGCAAAGTGTTCCAGTACATTAGATGAAAATGATGAGACAATTTAGAAACAGGAATTAAGTTCCAGTCTTTATCTCTGCCAGGTCCCAGCTGGGGAAGACCTAAATCATTAACCAAGATGTCTCCTTCCAGAATCCTCAGGGAGGGAGAGTTCACAGCTTGGCTGCCCTACTCCCACTCCTTCACAAAATGTTGTAGTGTTGAATCATCCTTGCATTAAGGTTTCCTAAGTCTTACTGTTTCAGATACCAAGAGTGCGTTTAAGATGACTGAGGGCGAAAACCACTGTGTTCTGCTGTGAGGATTCAGTCATTCCACCTGAGTAGCTGCTCCCTGCAGCCATCTGTCTTCAGATTGGCCAGTCATTCTGGACTTTGACCCCTAGCTCTGTGGTCAACTTGGTTCAGGCCATCTTCCCCATGTGGCTTGGAGGAGTTTCTAGCAAACTCCTGGATTTTGAAACATGACTTGGCCTCTTTGACCAAGTCCTGAACCAGACACCAGCTCACTGCCTTCCAGGTCTGACCCTGCAGATTCCATATTTAATCCTGCAGCCAAGCCCTGTGTTATTGTAGAGGAGGCACATTGAATTTTATCTTATTTCAGTCTATGTTTATATACTGGTATTCAATCGAGGCTTTATCTTTTAAAATGGTGATCAAATAGGAGGCACTTATTTCATGGATTATGCTGTTGTAAGAAATAACTATGGCTTCACTTACACTTACGGTCCCATAATCATCATTGCAATGGCTTGCTTCATCCACAAGGTCTGCTTCCAGTGTTATGCTTCTCTGTGTGTTCTTCTGGATCTCCACCTTCTGATTTGAAGATATGGTGAGGATGGTGATGATGACAGCGCAATAATAATGCCTATGGCTTCCTTCTCACTCCTCATTCCCTAATCTCCACACCCTGGCTTTATTGACTGCTGCTGTGTTCACTATGTTTAATGTTGGGAACATTTGTATCAATTAAGCTATCATTGGAAGTACTTTAAACTATAATGGGAAATGAGGCAAACTTAATCCTGTCTCACAGTAGCTTAAAGGTTGTCATTGTTTTGTCCAGAACAGATGCTGACAATGACTGGTTTAACAAGCAAATGCCCATCTCCTTTGAATTCTATAAGTAAGATTTGCCATCCCTGATTCTTTATTAAATGAACTCTGCATAAAACTTGGATCATCTCTCACATGCTAATGCTTTCAGCTTGTTGGGAATCCTCATCAAACCAGAGAAATTGGGTCAGTGTGAAAGAGAGCAATGATAGAATATTTGCTTTACTCAGAAAGGTGACATGACCTCTGGCTTTGAAAAGGCAGTGTGTCTATCAAGGGAGTAGCATTGAATATGTTTGAGAATTAGGCCTTTTTTCATATCTGGTAAGTGAATTACAAGATAAAGGAATCTCAAATTATATATATTGTGTATATGTTGGTTTAGGTTGGAGGAGTGATGGCAAAATAACCACCAATGATGTGAAAAATGGAAATAATTGCTGTGGCCAGAGGCCTCCCCTGAGTAGGCTAGGGCTAGTTTAGGATCTTTGTGGAGGAAATGCTTATGTGAACAAATGGAAAAAGATGCAAATTAAAAAGCATTTCTTTTTTTTTTTGGTGCATATTATTTCAGCCTCAATAGGAAGGCTAGAAGACTTAATTTTAAAAAAATTTTATTGTAGTAAAATATATATAACATAAAGTTTACCATTTTTAATCATGTTTAAGGATACAATTCAGTGGCATTAACTATAGTCATATTATTGTGAAACCATCACCACTATCCATCTCTAGAAATTCATCCCAAACTGAAATTCTGTACCCATTAAACAAAAACTTTTCCATATCTTTCTCTCCCAGTCCCTGGTAACTAGCATTTTACTTTCTATCTCTACGAATTTGACTGCTTTAGGTCCCTCATATTAGTGTAATCATACAGTATTTGTCCTTTTGCGATGGGCTTGCTTTACTTACCATAATATTTTCAAGGTTCATCTATGTTGGTAGTATGTGTCAGAATTTTCTTCCTTTTAAAACTGAATAATATTCCATGTGTGCATATAGCACATTTTGTTTATCCATTTATCTGTTGTTGGGCACTTGACTTGCTTTCACACTTTAGCTATTGTGAATGGTGCTGCTATGCACATAGGTGTACACATACCTCTTTGAGATCCTGCTTTCAATTCTTTTGGGTATATACCAAAAAGTGGGATGACTGAATCGTATGATTATTCTATGGTTAATATTTTGAGAAACTGTCATATTCTTTTCCACACTGACTGCACCATTTTACGATTCTCCCAGCAATGCCCAAGGATTCCAGTGTCTCCTTATCATTGCCAACACTTATTTTTTTTAATAACCATCCTAAATGGTGTCAAGCCAAAGACTTTAAAAACAAAAATTATATGGCTAACACTTATTGGGTGCTCACTAGGTGAGAAATGCTCTTCAGGATGGTCATAGATCTCAGTCATTTGTCGACTAAGCCAAAATAAACTCTGAATGACCAAATTAAAGGTAGAATATGACCTATGCATTCTCCAGAGAGAAATTCTCAACAGTTATCCTGTGGCTATTTGTTCAACAGACATCAAACAAACACTTCCTGAGAGCCTACTATGTGTGTGTTGGCCAAGTTGAGCCTTTGCAATAAAAGAAACGAGAGGAGGAGTAGAACTACCTAAAATCCTGAGTTGTTTAATAGAACTGAGAAATTATTCCGTAGTGTAGGCTCTGGGGTTGTGTGTATGAATGAAGGGTACACAGAGTTGGGAGGACGGTTGGTGTCCAGCAGTTTGCCAGTCTTAATGTGGTCTATAATTGAGTGGGCAGTAAGGGGAATGTGGCTGTGACCTGGACTTTTTAGTCTTCCCTAGAAATGGTCCTCTATATTGGAGGCACATGTAATGGAAAGGTCAGGGACTTCAAGGGACTCCAGGTGCTGAAAGAGCATGGCTAGGTATCTGCCTTCATCTCTCAGCTCTGTTTCTGAGTTAGCTTCATCCTTAGTCAAACTCTCCTCTAAGGTGGCAAATGGCTCTGGGCTCACTTAAAAAAACAACCAGATTAACACCTCCAGTGGAAGGAGAGTACCTCTTTTCCGACGGTACTAGCACAAGTCCAGAGCTGACTCTCATCGAACTGACTGGGGTCATTTGCCCATTCCTTAAGCAATCACTAAGTTCAGGGAAAAGGAATATGATAATTGTCTGTTTTATGTCCTGTGCCCATCAAAGTTCTGGGAGGTGGGGTTAGTGTCACATAAACCACATGGAGTGGGAGTGGGCTTGGAACGTGTTACCAGAAGAAGGAGGAAAAGATCCTAATCAGGTGAAGACATTCTCCAAACTTTATTGACCATGGAATCCTTTTTATTGAGGTTACTATCCAATAGAATGCAGTCTTAAGTTACCCAATTCCGGAATCATTTTGCATAATAATCATTGTCTTGTGCTTAGAGATTCTTACCTGATCCCATTAATGTTATATGTAAATAAGGACAAAAAGTGTATTGCCTGATTTTTGATACCCCTAAGAACTGCCATATTGATAATAATAATGAATAATTTTTTTCTTATAGCACCACTCTGCATCATTTCTTCAGTGCTTTATACTTTATCGAGTTTTTCTCCTGCATACGATCTTATTAGGTCTTAGATGACATCAACTGGAGTCAATTATACAATAACCTTAGCTAACAGACATCAGTTTTCTTGTCATTAGTTGACAAAATATCATACCTGATTCCCAACTCCCCTTAGCTCAACCTGCCACCTTGTTGGAGTACAAAACTCTTAATGAAGATGTTAAGTGTCCTAATTAATTTTGTCTTTGTGAAAAGGTTTTTATTTTAGTGCTATAAAAAAAGAAAAAAGAAGAAAAAAGAGTTCCCAGCAAACATCTTCTCCACTCTCTTTGACCTGGACTAGGTTATATACCCACTCCTAACCAAAAGCTCTAACCAGATGTTTGAATTATGTTGATTAAGAGTCTACCTACCCCTGAAGGCAGATGGGGGATTAGTTTTCTCTAAAACATATGGGTAGTGAGTCAAATGGGGTATTTACCAAGGAATGGGAGTTGGATAAGGAGGAGGCAACTTCAAGCAAAGTCCACCAGAGTAGGTTAGTATTACTGTATTCTCCTTCTTTTTCTTATCTTCTTTGAGATAGTATCTATTTATCCTCATTCTACAAGAGATTTCAGGCAGCCATGGGCCATCAGTAGGAGGATGTTAGGGATAACAGAAAGATTATTGGATTTGGAATTGAGTGTTTAAGGCATGGGTCTGCCATATCCCATCTCCGTGACCTTGGGGAAGTTCCACATCTCATATCTGAAACTCAATGTCACTCATCAGATAAATGGAAATAATATTTACCCTATCTACCTCACAAGGTTGTTATGATCAAAGAAAAGAACATGAATTTAGTAGCATTTTCTAGTTTATAATGAAAATGTAAGTTATTACTATTTTTTTCATGGCCAACATCATTTAATGAGGAATAGAGATTTCAGAGCAATCCCTCGGAACAGTAGATTTGCTTAGGAAAAACCTCCAGTTGCAGAAAACGCAGCAGTAGTGGCTTTTATATATATGGTGCTGAGTACGAGAAACAATGACTTTGGAATAGCTGGAGAAAGACCAGATGGATGCCTCTGTGATCAAAGGAGTTATTTTTGGAAACCTTTTCAGTATCCCAGGACAGTGTCATGTGGGGGAGAGATTATGCTCTGCAGTGTAATGCACTGCACTAGTTATTCCGCTTGGAATATCCAGAGGTAAGAAGTAGGGGCTTTGGAACAGACAGATACCAATTTGCCATGCAGCTTTGAGCTAATCATTAACCTCTTTGATCCTCAGGTTTCTCATATGACAAACAGAATAATAACAATGATCTCATAATATCTGGGGGATGGTTATATAAGTTGGTATCTACCCAGTGCTCAGTGATGCCTATCACACAGTATCTGCTTACTAAGTGGTAACTTGCTTGGCTACCCGCAGTAACTAGTAAAACAATTGGACAATAATAGGAACACCTTATCTCGGAAGCTTTCTTTATGCTTCATACATACATAAACACTTTGAATAGAGTTCTTTATATGCTTAAAGAAAATTTGGAGATGGCATTAAGATATTTAAAACCAGACAGTGATTTCTGAACCTCTGTAAGTGTCTTAGCATGCTTGGTTTTATGTTTTAAAATTGATTTCTATTACCAGAATAATTCGGATATAAAATACAAACAAGTAGTCATCCTTAGCTATCGATACGTTAATTTATCAATGCAGTCTTTACCTTTTAAGATTTTATAAGACCTCTTTTTAGAAATATAGCTATGCTTCATTTTAAAAATCCAAACAATTTAATGGTTCTTAGAAATCTGGAAAATCAATTTTGGTCTTTATATGCCAATTTTTGTTTTTATTTGTACTTGCCAGTGAATTCATAAATTAATAATTCAGTGTTAGCATCTATAATGATGATTTTTCAAAACAGAGCAAGTGTCTCTGAATCACTGGACCTAGGCTGAGTAACATTCTCTTACATTCATACATAGTTTTAGTACTAAATATATTTTGTTCTATTTGAATTCTTTGAAATCTGTATTCATGGCATAAACTCTACCTTACAATTAGACATTTTTATAGGTTAAAATTGAGAACTTTGTTTCCGGACCTGGAAATATTATAGAAATGTCAATCCACTTGGGAATTCCAAGTAGACTTTGTACTCTAATAAAAACTGTAGTTATTGTGCAAATGAATGAAAGTTTACATTTAATGATGATTGTAATCATTTATAAACAGTGGTAATTACCCAACACTGTGGTTTAGTATAATAGAAAGATCACAGGCCAAGAGTTAGGTGTAGGTTCTAAATGCTAAGTTATCTTCATTACCTTGGGCAAATCACTTAACCTTCCTGCCTTCAACTTCTTTTTCTGTGAAATAAGGGAGCTGTATTTGATGATTATTGAGTTGACATTAAGTTTTAACATTTTATGTTTCTACCCTCATATATAACATGTAGTGTGTGTTTTGAATAAAGAATAAAATCAGGTTACAGTTGGAAAACAGAATAGCTTGTAGCAAATTTATTAACATTTACTGCCCAAACGTTATTTTTAAGTTTAGGTAAGACATTCTTCCTTTATAAAAAACAGTCATTGTTTAAAACTATTGAGTAAGGACAGACTTCAGAGAACAAACTCCAAACAGGTAATTTATGATTTTGTCTGAGATTAAAGTACATTGTTTTATTTAGGTAGTTATGACTATAGCAAACTATATTGATAACTGAGATGTAAGGAGGTTCATTTTGAGTAAATGTGATAATGTTCTTTACTTTCATAAATATTACATCGAATGCTTTCTTCCTTCTTGGTGTAAATGAATAAGTTTAATTATAGACATTATTATCTATTTATGCATATTCTGTTATAGCAAATGACCATCAACTGGATAAAATTCATTAATAATCTCATCAATATTTGTCCATTTGTTGACACATGTGCTTACATTCTCTAATGGCCTGTTCTTTACTTAACTATCAATCACAAAAATACTTAGCACAGCTAAAAAAAAGCTTTAAAAGTTCAATAATGATAAGCATTGGTATCAACAAATGTTGTTGGATGTGTAAACAGCTATCAGTAAAGACAGCTTGTGTACAATTCTGAAAAGGCAGTCATTGATGGTTGTTAACCTGTTGGTGGACTTTGGCCATGGTATGTTTACTCAAGCTGCAATAGTATTTATGATACAAACTCCCCTCAAATGTAGCAGCATCAATTTCAACCGATTAGATTGCTTCCATAAATATGCACAAGAAAGTAACAATTTAAGGAGACAACTGACATGCTGCAGGAGCCAGAGATCAGCCACAGTGAGAAATATATTCAGGCTTAAGCAATGGGACGTCAAGAGATGCCTGATCTGTGTCAAGCAGCAAGGCTGACATGATTGTTGAGGTAGAGAAGACATGCTGTGACCTTTACTATGATACCAGGCTTTGGTAGAGAAAGAAAACATGGCTTTTTGTGAAAACAGAGAAAAAGAGGAAACTTTAATTATAGTTACTGTGGTGAATAGCTAAATATGGAAGTATCCTTAAGGTTAGTCTAAATTCAAACAAGAACTTGTTGTTACTTACATGGCCTTTTTAATGATACTTCCAAGTGCTGTCAGGCCCTAGGATGTTAGTAGAATGGCTACCACTATGGAAAGAATGTGGATGCAGGATGTTGGAGGCAACCAAGCAGGAACCAGTGTCAAACCAGGTGTGTTTGAAAAACCGACAACAGTAAGAGCCACCAAATCGAAATCATCCTAAACAATAGGAAAATTTACCTGGAATGCAGAGGTAAGGTAGACCACTATGTTAATGTATTTTATTTTATTATTTTTTTAAAATTTTTTTGAGATAGAGTCTTGCTCTGTGGCCCAGGCTGGAGTGAGTGGCACAATCTCAGCTCACTGCAAGCTCCGCCTCCTGGGTTCACCTCATTGTCCTGCCTCAGCCTCCCGAGTAGCTGGGATTACAGGTGCCCGCCACCACGCCCGGCTAATTTTTCTGTTTTTTCAGTAGAGATGAGATTTCACCATGTTAGCCAGGATGGTTTCCATCTCCTGACCTCGTGATCTGTCCGCCTCAGCCTCCCAAAGTGCTGGGATTACAGGCGTGAGCCACCCCGCCCGGCCCACTATGTTAATTTAATCAATTTACTCCAACTTTGTTTTCTTGCCATTTTCCTTTTTTCTTTTTCTTTTTTGAGATAGTCTTGCTGTGTTGCCAGGCTGGAGTGCAGTGGCGCCATCTCGACTCACTGCAACCTCTGCCTCCCAGGTTCAAGAGATTCTCCTGCCTCAGCCTCCCGAGTAGCTGGGATTACAGGTGCACCACCACACCCAGCTAATTTTTGTATTTTCAGTAGAGACGGAGTTTCACCATGTTGACCTCGATCTCCTGACCTTGTGATCCACCCCGCCTTGGCTTCCCAAAGTGTTGGGATTACAGACGTGAGCCGCTGCACGCAGCCACCATTTTCTTATTCTCTCCTTCTTGTGTGTTGTTTACATGGGTGATATTGAAGGGTTGCCCTAGAACGTGACCTCATACCGACTAATAAGATAATTGAGGGAGTTAAAATATTACTTCTGGGGATTTCTTCTGAGAAGATCAAAGAAAACTTCCAGAAGCCATGGAAAAACCCCTTCTGTGTCTAATTGACTCATCTGACTTCATGTGACTGGTCTGGAGCTCATTATAGCAAAGGAGATGGGATGGCCTTTAAATGAATCAAGCCCATCTCTGGGGGTAGATGTGTGAATAGCTTTGACTCTGTGTGTAGAAGGAGTGAATACCTGAAGAAAATCAAAGTTCTTTTTAGGATGACAGAAGAGAGAAATGAATGGATGCCTGTGAAAATTTTCTGGAATGTATCCTTACCAGTTTTTTTGAGGTTGGGCAAGACAGTCAGACACTTTGGGCTTTATTTTCCTTGTCCATATAATGGGGGCTACTCAGGTACTTGATATTAATTTTCTCTTTCCTTAGTAACAATACTTCCTTTTTGTTCTGGTTGGAAAAGTGCCAGCTAAAGTCTACCCTTCTTAGTCTACTTGGCCTCTAGGGCTTTTGGGAAATCTGCTTAAAACATGAACTTACAGCTGTGTGACTTTTTGGTCTTTGCCTGTTTTATCTTGAATTTGAATATGATCATTAGAGCCCAGTCGGCCATTTTGGGTGAGATGGTGGTTTGGGAATGGAGACCATGAGCCAAGGATGGTGGAGCAGAAAGACAGAAGGGCTCTGGGTCCTTCATGAGTCTAGGGTTGCCAGTTCAGCCCTGGACTTCTTACCTGGAGCCTTCCTTTATGTGTGAGAAAAATTAACTTATAAATTCCTTAAGCCACTCTTAGGCATGTTTCACCAGCAGCAGAATACTCAAATGGTCATCTCCAATCATCAGTGTTTATTTGTTAGTAAAGTTGACATTATCATGGCAAGTCATGGCCACTTAGATGGGTGACCTGTCAAAGCTTTCATATGGCCATGCAATAAATTGTTCTCTTTCAATGCAGATATTTAATGAAATAAAATAAAAATTTGATCAAATTAAACTATGCTTTTTATTCATTGCACAGATGAGTAGTTGAAAAGTAAGATCATGCATGAGAAACTGACTTTCTGAAAAATGAGTGGAATTTCTTTTCCATATTGCTTCACTCTGCAACAGTATGCATCAGAGCTTATGAATCATTAGATACTTCAGCATCAACTTTTTTCATGGAAAAGTGCATCATTTTAGAACACAGCACTTCTGTGTTGTTGTAAAACCAAGTGAACAGTTCTTTAAATATCTTACGTCATATTAAATTTGAACTGCTGTTAAATTATGTCTGGAGCCACTCAGTGATGGCAGAAATGACTAAGTTCTTTGATTGGAAATTGTCTGTGTTTATGCTAGGGGTTATTTGTGAATTTTATTTTGGAAAGTTACACTAAGAAAGATTTGTATTCACTTTATCTTAAACTATCTTGATATGTAGCATCCACAAAGGGAGCATGAATTGCTCTCTCCTTCGTGCCTCCATGTTAAAAGACAATGACTTTCACTTATGCTTGCTCTTGCTTTCATCTTACCCACTTTAAATCTTTACTCTGTACTCTGACTTCAATGCCTGCTTGTGGCCCCTTTGGCTTTGGATGATCTCCTGGCATTTTTCACTGAGCACTCTTGCACGCTTTTGTTTCTTTTTTGATTTTTCTTTTGACTTTGGGAGTTGACATTACAATGAGTGAGATCATTCCCCTTTAGCTCCTGGCTCGTAGAATTTCCTTTCCCATCCCTCCAGCCATGCTTAGCTCCTAGATAATATTTTTGGGTGCATAAAAATGGCTTTCTTCTTCTTCTTTTGATTTAAGATGGTAACCTGAGTGAATGGGATGGGAGAGGCTTGGAGTTGGTGAGGATGCCAAAGGAGGAATGAGGAAGTGATAGTATAATTTCGCCCTTGATTTTAGTTCTGAAGCTTAATACATCCTCTAGGTTTTTATTTAGACTTATTGTCAGCTTCTACATATCACTTATTTAAGCAACCATTTATACAGCCTTTATGTGCCCAGTGCAAGATGCAAGTTGCTAGGAATGATCAAGTAGAAGTTGTAACCTCTGCCTTCCAGGAGCTTATTGTATAATGGGGGATGCAGAGAAGTTATCAAAAAAATTACAGTTCTTTGTGGTAGGTGCTACTGGAACACTAAGAGAACCGGGGATTGCTTAAAACAACTATTAGTGTTTCTGGCTTTCATTTCATGAGCTGGCCTGAAAATAATGCAGGGGTTGGTCAATTTGGCAGGAATAATCAGACAATATTTATGGGACCCTTCTTCCCAGCTGAAGACATTTTCCTTAAACGTGGTACAGTTCTTAGAATGGTATGTTTTTCCACTCATGCAACAGAGAAATAGAGGGTTTCTGTCCTTGGTGCTGAAACAGATATTTTCAGGTAGGAAGAGTGGATTTTGTAAACAGCACTGGTTTCTAAAATTGGTGATGAGGGGCAGAGAAGAAATCATTTATCTAGAGGACAGATTGGACAGAGGGTGAGCAGATTCCATTTTGGCAAGTGAGGATGACAATGCTGATGAGCAGTCAGCACAGAGACAGAGCATCAGTCCTTCTTAGTCTAATCCATTTTATAATTAATTGGCTCCAAGGAAGGCTCCCCACACAAGTATGGGGGCAGCACAGTGAGTAGAGGTGCTCTCCATCCCCATGTCCTGATGCAGCAGATGCCATGGCTATGTGTAGGCAGTAAGGGGTGGGTGTCTGAAAACATGCAGTATAGCAGCTGTCCATGGCCCCACTTTCCTAGTGGCTGCTGGCAGGGTTGTGGCCAAGACCATCTTCATAAATGCATCAATTCTGGGGACAGACTTAGAAAAATATTGCTTAAACATGGGCTTCTTTGCATCCCCTAGTAATCCTAGTTTGAGAGGCCTAGGTGGGTAGATCACTTGAGACCAGGAGCTCAAAAACAGTCTAGGCAAGATGGCAAAAACCCATCTCTGCAAAAAATACAAAAATTAGCCAGGTGTGGTAGCACGTGCTTGTAGTTCTAGCTACTTGAGAGGCTAAGGTGGGACAGTCATCTAAGCCTGGGGAGGATCAAGCCAATGGTGGGTAGCTTCTTGACATTATCATGTAAAGCTGCTCACATGTTGGCAAATAAGGGTAAGGGAAATGTATATCTATGCATGTAAGCTGTTCCAAAAGCAAGTTAAGTTCTCTCTTCTTTTCCTAAAAACTTAAAAAAATCATAAATAGGTGTTGAATTTATTAAATAACTTTTTGATGTCTGCTGAGGTAATTACTTACATGTAGTGCTATAATGTGGCATAAATACATGATACTAGTACAGATTTTTAAATGTTCACTGCATTTCTGTGTTAAATCCTACTTGAGCATTATGACATTCTATTTAATATGCAATTTAGTTAGCTAAAGTAGTAGGTGCTTTTGCGTCCTGCTCATGCTGACTTGGTATGGACCATTTCTGTGTGTGACAAACTAACAGCATCTGTGATTCTTGGCCTCAGAGTTTTCTGTGGTCACTGGGCCTCCCCTGCCTGTGTGCATGCCAGACTGTAAGTACCAGACAAATAACACTTCTTCTATCTCAGGAGTAGCCATCAAAGAATGACTGATATATTGGGAGAATAAAGGACCCAGTTTCCGTGTTCTTCAGGAGGAATAACACTAAAGCATGTGTTCTACACTGGCTTTCAGTTTAACTCAATAGATTAAACTCAAGTTACTCACAGTGGTAACTTGTTTGAAAATGTATTTGCTTCCTTCCTTTTTCTCTCTCACCTCTTCACTCACTTACTGGTGTTTCCTTGTGTCACCTTCCAAATAAAATCATTGTCCATGAATCCTTCTAATAGGATCTGCTTTGAGGACTCTCAAAGTAAGACAGTTAGCATTTTTTTGGCTTTTGTATTTTTGTTCAAAAGTGAAATTGGCCTGTAAATTTTCAAATCTTATGGTGCCCTTTTCCAGTTTAATTACCAAGATTATACAATCCTAATAAAGCCAGTTGGACAGCTTTTCTTTTTTACTTCTTAAACAACTTGTATCAGAGAGTGATTATCTCACTCAAACTTTGATAGAACTCATAATATGAAAGATAGAACTCATAATATGAAATCATCTGGGTGTGATTCTTTTTTGGAGGAAAGAGGGAGCTTTGATTGCAATTACAACTTCTTGAATGGTAATTGGCTTATACAAATTTCTTATTTCTCCTTATGTTGATTTTGTCATTTTAAAATATATTGTAAGAAAATTATTCATTTAAACTATGATTTAAAATGTTGTGGTTTATAGCTGTTCATAATAGTCTTATAAGTGGTGTGGTGGAGCTGGTTAATGTTGGCTCATGAGGGCTGATGGTTGTTAAAGTTTTAAGAAACTCATGAGTAGTTGATTCCACACTGGGAACTTAACATTGGCCATAGTTGAATTATTTACATCATGGAAATTTGTAAGCTCTATATATTGAGATTTTTTTTTTTTCTGATGAACTGGATGTTACAAAGTTACCAGCAAAGCACTGACTATTCTTATACCTCACTAATCCCTCCTCCATATCCTTTGTTGATTTCTCCTCTTTTTCCTAACCTCTTAACATTTCAGTATCCCATCGCACAGTTCTTGATTCTGTTTTCTGTCTACACTGACTCTCCACCCTCAACCCTGGTAATCTAATTTTTTCTCAGGGCTTTAAAAACCATCCATATGCCTATGAATTCCAAATTTTTATCTCCAATCTGAACCTTTCTCCTAAGTGCTACTCACATATCCAGCTGCTAACTCAACATCCTTTCCTGGGTGTCTCAAATTTAACATGATCAGAGCTGACCTCTTGATATACTCTGTAAAACCTGCTTCTTTGCAGTATTCCTACCCACATTGATGACCACTTCATATTCCAGTTGCTCAGACTAAAAAATTGTATACATCATGATATCTGTCTTTCTCTCATACCCCATATCCAATCCATTAGAAAACTGCACGGGCTCAGCTGGGTGCGGTGGCTCACGCCTGTAATCCCAGCACTTTGGAAGGCCTAGGCGGGCAGATCATGAGGTCAGGACATCAAGAACTTCCTGGCTAACACAGTGAAACCCCGTCTCTACTAAAAATATAAAAACCAAATTAGCCGGGTGTGGTGGCGGGCACCTATAGTCTCAGCTATTCGGGAGACTGAGGTGGGAGAATGGCGTGAACCCAGGAGGTGGAGCATTGAGCAGAGATCGCGCCACTGCACTCCAGCCTGAGCGACAGAGCGAGACTCCGTCTCAAAATGCATATCTGGCAATTTCTCACTATTCCAGCCAAGTTTTCATAATCTCTTAGCTGAATCATTTCTGTAGCCTCCCACTGAGTTTCTTCACATTCGCCCTTGCCTTCCCTAGAGTTTCTCTTCAAGTTTTTCAAGTAGTGAGAATGATTTTTTTTTTTTTTCTCAGACAGAGTCTCACTCTGTCACCTAGCCTGGAGTGCAGTGTTGCGATCATGGTTCACTGCAGCTTTGACATCCTGGGCTTGGGTGATCCTCCCACCTCAGCCTCTTGAGTAGCTGGGACTGTGGGCAAGCGTCACTATGTCTGGTCAGTTTTTTGCCTTATTTTTTTTTTGTATTATTTTGTAGAGATGGAATATTGTCAGGTTACCCAGAATAACCTCCAACTCCTGGGCTCAAGAGATCCACACGCCTTGGCCTCCCAAAATGCTGGGATTACTGATGTGAGCCCCCACACCCAGCCAGGTCTTTTTTTTAATTTATTTTAAAATTTTAATTATTTAACTTTAATTTTTTTTCTTTTGAGACAGTCTCGCTCTGTTGTCCAAGATGGAGTGCAGTGGCATGATCTTGGCTCATTGCAACCTCCACCTCCCAGGTTCAAGTGATTCTCCTGCCTCAGCCTTCTGAGTAGCTGGGATTACGGGTGTGTGCCACAAACCTGGCTAACTTTTGTATTTTTAGTAGAGATGGGGTTTCACCATGTTGTCTAGGCTAGTCTTGAACTCCTGACCTCAGGTGATCTGCCCGCCTTGGCCCCCCAAAATGCTGGGATTACAGGCATAAGCCACCAGACCTGGCCCCAGATCCTTTCTGGGGATGTAACTCAGATCATGTTACTCCTTTGCTCAAAACCCTCTGATGGCTCTCAGTTTCACTCAGAGCACGAGGCAGAGTCCTCAAGATGACCTCAACTTACCTCTCTGACCACATCTCCTGCTGCATATCCCTCCACTCAAAATCTGCTCCAGTCACCCTGGCATCCTCATTGTTTCTCAAAAAATCCAGGCAAGCTCCTGCCTCAGAGCCTGTGTCTGGAATGCTCTTCCCCAGGATAACTGCACAGCCTGCTCGCTCACTTCATTAAAAACATGTATGACATTTCATTGTTGATTCTTTCTCTCCCCTGCCACAATGTGAGCTCTACTGGGGTAGGAATTTTCTGTTTGTTCACTGATGTATCCCAACAGCGAAGCAGAGAATGCCTGACATGCTGCGATGTTCCGTATCTGCCAAATAGATCATAAATCAGTGAATAAGTGGCCTTGCCTTCTTGTTAAGATTCAGGGCTATAACCACTCTCTCCAGGATAGCCTAAGGTAATGGAACGCATTAGTCCATGCTGTTGGGGTGCACCTTCTGAAACCTATGCCACTGCTGTCTTTTCCCCTAATGGGAGGAAGAAGACCTAGTTTTCTTAGGAAATCACAGTTGGAACCACTCCATTTCCTCTTCACCATCTGTGAGCATGAAATCCTGCTTGGAATGAGAAGGAACTTTATTCTTCTGTTGGCTGGGAGCCCCATCTTCTTTTGGGGCCCTTTTGGGACAGGGGAGATTGGAAGGCCGAATTAAAGCTTGGTTGGGTTTTACCTATGCTTACCAGACTATCTTCCCTAAATTAATGCCCATACTTTAAAGAAAAAACAGCCTGCATTTAACCCCACTCCTGAAATTAGAAAGTTAGTTCTGAATCAGGAAAATACATGCAGGTAATGACTCAGGAATAGGTTTAACAATGTACTGAGGAGATTAAATTCAGTGGAATATAACAGTTTTATTTTCCCCAATTACCACTTTAAGCTATGCTCTGATAAATCCCCTATTTCCTGTTTCTTAACACCATATTCAGCTGATTTCATAACTTTCTTGTCACCTTTGCTTAATTATAAGTCCAGTTCAATTTCTAAGTCTATTAAAACTCATTCCCCCACCCTCTCCTTGCAGCACAGACCTGAGCAGTGACTTTACATATTGGAAGCAAAGGAGGATGAAGGTACACACACCCCATCTCTCCTCCTCTGCTAGGTCTTCATCCTCTGGGGTGCTAGGAGTTAGGAAGGAGAGATGGTGCAGGCAGGGGTCATCTTACGTAATTGGCCACATATATGTGGTAGGGAGATATCTCTGACCAAGCTCTGTTTTGATCTGGTTCTGTTAGATGCTGGTGGCTCAAACAGATGGGATAGTTGAGGGGGTAGTTTTTCATAGGTAGTCTTCAAGGTTTCCTTGAGGGTAGTGTCAAATCCTGTCGGTTTCCTGGCCCCACCACCACCCTTGGTACTGAGATCCCTTCAGAGAGAGACAACTGTATCTCTTTTTCAGTTTGGCTGGCAGTCCAGGTTCCTACCCTCCTCTCCCAATAGGGTATTACCTCACTTGGCTTGTAGCTGCCCTGACAACCTTACGTCTCCTCTCTCCTGCTACAGCTTCTATGTTCCTTTGCATGATGCTATGAAAATCATTGAGGTATGTTCCATACCTTCTGAGAGTCATGGAGGACTGGGATGAGGCTGTCTTAGCCATAATTTTCTTACATGATATGGTATATTACTGATATTTCTTACTCTGCTAGCTCTTCTTTAGAAATATCCACAAAAAAAGCAAGCACTAGTCTCTGGGTTCAAAAGCATCCTTTCTGCCCCATCAGCGTACGACATATGTCTAGATATCCTAACAATTCTGTTACCACTCTCTGTGATTCCATAACAAGACTGAGATTGTGCAGCCCTGTAAGCATCCATCCAGAGGTGGAGTGATATTCTCCACTTCTTGCTGGGACCTTCAGTCTCTACAAGTGGTGCCCGTGAAGCCTTCTCTCCTTCACTTGATACTACTAGGTAATGTGGTAGTTGTAGGTAGATATCCACTAGGATTTGTGCTCCCCTTTCCTCTCCCTGTCTCTCAGAAAGAGCTTTCCAATCAGGGCCTACAATTCCCAGCCCCTTTGCCTCCAGGTGTGCCCACATGACTGATTCTCATCAATGGGTTGTGAGCAGAAGTGATGTGGGACACTTCCAGGTAAAAGCATTTAGTAGGCAGATGTGCTCACTCCAGGCACTCTTGCCACTTCCAACGGCTGATTGCAGACGATGAGGACCCAGGAAATGATGGCAAAACCACATGATGGAAAAACTCAGTATCCCTGAATCACTTACAGAGGAAAGCCCTCGGTGGAACTAGAAAACCTGCTTTGAATTGTTATGTGAGAAACAAACTGTTGTGTTTGAGCCATAATGGAATTTTGGGTTCACTGATTACAGTAGCTAATGTTACACTAAATATTACATGTGAGAAGAAAGTGCCTGTCCTCCCCGCTGGCAAACAGAGGAAAAGCCTCTCACCATGAACACAGAACTCCCTGCAATGGGACACATCACATGTGCTTTCCCAACTTCCAGCCTTCTTGTGTAAACTGGGCTGGTGTGACGCTTGGGAATAGTAGGGATGTTTTGTTAGCTCTTAGTGTGTTCTGGGGGCAGTGCGTGGTGCAAGCACAGATGGTACTGTTAGAAAGTAAAGATACCTGGCCACTAATTCTAGGACAATAGAAAGCATTTCAGGAATTTTTGAAAACATGAAAACATGTTCAGCGATCCTTAGTATCATCACCACAAAGCCGTGAGGGAGTCAGAACCCCACAGATATGGACCCCTGCTTCTGTTGTTTAGAGTTGCCTCTGTTCCCTGCCACTGGCATGGTAGTGTTGACACTTTATGGAGGGGCAGCTGTGATGACTCCAGTGACTGAAGAAATGTCTCATGCTTTGATGCCTGGAGGACTATTTATGGGATATCAGCCAGGCCTGGCTTTGGTACCAGTGATTTAACAACTCTACAAAATGCCTCTCACCTTTCTGCTACTGAACTAGACTGTGGTTGGTGCCGGGACCAACAGAATGTGATTCACTGAGCCCAACACATCAGTAGGGACATAGGAGGTACCATCAGCTGGCAAAAGGTGGTGGTCCAGATGGGTGGACAATGGGTATCAGAGAGGTTCTGTGGGAGGCCAAGGGTGAGTGTCCCAGCAGGTGGGAGGACTGTGGCATTGTTTTATTTATATAAGAAGCTCGTAAAATAAGAAATTGCAGGCTGAGGGTCAACAGGAGGTCTCTGAATTCTAGGAGGTGGTGACAAGTGGGATAGCAAGGCAGGCTTTAGAAGAAACTGGTACAGGTTCAGGAACAAAGATGAGGACTCAGCCATTGGAACCTATAAGAATCACAGGAAAAGATTGCATGAAACTATTTTTGAAGTTGTGTTGGGACTGAGTCACCAAGTGACTGTGCTAGGGTTATGTAATCCTTTCTAGTGAGAGAGAGAAATAGTGCCAGGCCCTGCCCCCGGGCTGAATCCACACATCAAGGTTAAATGGTCCAAACTGAAAAGCTTACAGGGCCACATGTGCAGGGAGACAAGCAGTCAAGTAGATTAACCCCTTACCGTGTCTGAAATTCCCACTGTTAGAGTTAAGCCTTTAGGTTAAAACAGCATGCAAGGCCATTATTAAAATGCAAGTATTTCCTAAGAGGAGTAATTAACCTTGCCACATCTGCATATTATTAGAGTATCATTATAGCTAGTTCTGAAGAGATGAGAATTTCTTTGACTGATAAGTCTAGTATGTAGTGTGTGGGTGATAATTAACTTATTTAGTTCTTACTATGTAATAATCTATTTTTAATTTTTTCATAAAAAAGAAATGTTTATTACCAGAATGTAGTTACTGTCATGCCTCCCTAACCTTACATATTTTTGTTTGATTTTGTTTTTATTATATTTTAAGTTCTGGGATACATGTGCAAAACGTGCAGATTTGTTACATAGGTATACATGTGCCATGGTGGTTTGCTGTACCATCAACCCATCTTCTACATTAGGTACTTCTCCTAATGCTATCCCTCCCCTTGCCCCCAACCCCCTGACAGATCCTGGTGTGTGATGCTCCCCTCCCTGTGTCCATGTGCTCTCGTTGTTCAGTTCCCACTTATGAGTGAGAACATGTGGTATTTGGTTTTCTGTTCCTGTGTTAGTTTGCTGACAATAATGGTTTCCAGCTTCATCCATGTCCCTGCAAAGGACATGAAATCATTTTTTACGGCTGCATAGTATTCCATGGTGAATATGTGCCACATTTTCTTTATCCGGTCTATCATTGATGGGCATTTGGGTTGGTTCCAAGCCTTGCTATTGTGAATAGTGCTGCAACAAACGTATGTGTGCATATGTCTTTATACTACAACGACTTATAAACCTTTGGGTATATACCCAGTAATGGGATTGCTGGGTCAAATGGCATTTCTGGTTCTAGATCCTTGAGGAATTGTCACACAGTCTTCCACAATGGTTGAACTAATTTACACTCCCACCAGCAGTGTAAAAGCATTCCTATTTCTTCATATCCTCTCCAGCATCTATTGTTT
>NW_012116143.1:938209-991022 GCF_000951035.1 Colobus angolensis palliatus | reverse complement strand
CAGTGTAAAAGCATTCCTATTTCTTCATATCCTCTCCAGCATCTATTGTTTCCTGACTTTTTAATGATTACCATTCTAACTGGCGTGACATGGTATCTCATTGTGGTTTTGATTTGCATTTCTCTAATGATCAGTGATGATGAGCTTTTCTTCATATGTTTGTTGGCTGCATACATGTCTTATTTTGAGAAATATCTGTTCATATCCTTCTCCGACTTTTTGATGGACTTTTTTGTATATTTAGAAATTTGTTTAAGTTCCTTGTAAATTTGTTTAAGTTCCTTGTAGATTCTAGATATTAGCCCTTTATCAGATGGATAGATTACAAAATTTTTCTCTCATTCTGTAGGTTGCCTGTTCACTCTGATGATAATTTCTTTTGCTGTGCAGAAGCTCTTCAGTTTAAGTATATCCCATTTGTCAAGTTTGGCTTTTGTTGCCATTGCTTTTGGTGTTTTAGTCATGAAGTCTTCGCACATGCCTATGTCCTGAATGGCATTGCCTAGGTTTCTTCTAGGGTTTTTATGGTTTTATGTCTTACATTTAAGTCTTTAATCCATCTTGAGTTAATTTTTGTATAAGGTGTAAGAAAGGGGTCCAGTTTCAGTTTTCTGCATATGGCTAGCCAGTTTTCCCAACACTGTTTATTAAACAGAGGATTCTTACCCATTGCTTGTTTTCATTAGGTTTGTCAAAGTTCTGATGGTTGCAGATGTGTGGTGTTATTTCTGAGGCCTCTGTTCTGTTCCATTGGTCTATATATCTGTTTTGGTACCAGTACCATGCTGTTTTGGTTACTGTAGCCTTGTAGTATAGTTTGAAGTCAGGTAGCATGATGCCTCTAGCTTTATTCTTTTTGCTTAGGATTGTCTTGGCTATACGGGCTCTTTTTTGGTTCCATAAGAAATTTAAAGTAGTTTTTTCTAATTCTGTGAAGAAAGTCAATGGTAGCTTGATGGGATTCCCAATGATGGGAATAGCATTGAATCTATAAATTACTTGGGGCAGTATGACCATTTTCACAATATTGATTCTTCAAATGGAATGTTTTTCCATTTGTGTCTTCTCTTATTTCCTTGAGCAATAGTTTGTAGTTCTCCTTGAAGAGGTCCTTCATGACCCTTGTAAGTTATATTCCTAGGTATTTTATTCTCTTTGCAGCAATTGTGAATGGGAGTTCATTCATGATTTGGCTCTCTGTTTGTCTGTTAGTGGTGTTTTTTGCAACCAATTTTTGCATATTGATTTTGTATCCTGAGACTTTGTTGAAGTTGCTTATCAGCCTAAAGAGTTTTTGGGCTGAGACAATGGGGCTTTCATACACAATCATGTCATCTGCAAATAGAGACAATTTGACTTCCTCTCTTTTTGTTTGAATACACTTTATTTCTTTCTCTTGCCTGATTGTCTTGGCCAGAACTTCCAACACTATGTTGAATAGGAGTGGTGAGAGAGGGCATCCTCACTTGTGCCGGTTTTCAAAGGGAATGTTTCCAGTTTTTGCCCATTCAGTATGATATTGGCTATGTGTTTGTCATAAATAGCTCTTATTATTTTGAGATACATTCCATCAACACCTAGTTTATTGAGTGTTTTTAGTATTAAGAGTGTTGAATTTTATCAAAGGCCTTTTCTGCATCTATGGAGATAATTGTGTGGCTTTTGTCATTGGTTCTGTTTATGTGATGGATTACGTTTATTGATTTGCATATGTTGAAAATGAATCCCCTTGCATCCCAGGGGTGAAGCCAACTTGATCGCGGTGGATAAGCTTTTTAATGTGTTGCTGGATTCGGTTTGCCAGTATTTTATTGAGGATTTTTGCATCGATATTAATCAGGGATATTGGCCTGAAATTTTCTTTTTTTGTTGCGTCTCTGCCAGGCTTTGGTATCAGGATGATGCTAGCCTCATAAAATGAGTTAAGGAGGAGTCCCTCTTTTTCTATTGCTTGGAATAGTTTCAGAAGGAAGGATACCAGCTCTTCTTTGTACCTCTGGTAGAATTCAGCTGTGAATCCATCTAGTCCTGAGTTTTTTTTTTGTTTGTTTGTTTTTGCTTGGTAGGCTACTAATTACTGCCTCAATTTCATAACTTGTGATTGGTCTATTCAGGGATTCAATTTCTTCCTGGTTTAGTCTTGGAGGGTGTATGTGTCCAGGAGTTTATCCATTTTTTCTAGATTTTCTAGTTTATTTGTGTAGAGGTGTTTATAGTATACTCTGATTATAGTTTGTATTTCTGTGGGATCAGTGGTAATATCCCCATTATCATTTTTATTTGTCTATTTGATTCTTTTCTCTTTTCTTCTTTATTAGGCTGGCTAGCAGTCTATCTATTTTGTTATCTTTTCAAAAAACCAGCTCCTGGATTCATTGATTTTTTGAAGGGTTTTTCGTGTCTCTATCTTCTTCAGTTCTGCTCTGATCTTAATTATTTCTTGTCTTCTGCTAGCTTTTGAATTTGTTTGCTCTTACTTTTCTAGTTCTTTTAATTGTGGTGTTAGGATGTCAATTTTAGATCTTTCTAATTTCTCTTGTGGGCATTTAGTGCTATAAATTTCCCGCTTAACATTGCTTTAGCTGTGTCCCAGAGATTCTGGTATGTTGTGTCTTTGTTCCCATTGGTTTCAAAGGACTTATTTATTTCTTCCTTAATTTCATTATTTACCCAATAGTAATTCAGGAGCAGGTTGTTCAATTTCTATGTAGTTGTACGGTTTTGAGTGAATTTCTTAATCCTGAGTCTAATTTGATTGCACTGTGGCCTGAAAGACTATTTATTATGATTTCCGTTCTTTTACATTTGCTGAGGAATGTTTTACTTCCAATAATGTGGTCAATTTTAGAACAAGTGCAACGTGGTGCTGAGAAGAATGTTTGTTCTGTTGATTTGGGGTGGAGAGTTCTGTAGATGCCTATTAAGTCCACTTGGTCCAGAGCTGAGTTCAAGTTCTAAATATCCTTGTTAATTTTCTCTCCTATTGATCTCTCTAATATTGACAGTGGGGTGTTAAAGTCTCCCACTATTATTGCGTAGGAGTCTAAATCTCTTTCTAGGTCTCTAAGAACTGGCTTTATGAATCTGGGTGCTCTTGTATTGGGTGCATATATATTTAGGATAGTTAGTTCTTCTTGTTGCATTGATCCCTTTACCATTATGTAATGTCCTTCTTTGTCTTATTTTTTTTTTATCTTCATTGTTTTAAAGTCTGTTTTATCAGAGACTAGGATTGCAACCCCTGCCTTTTTTTTGCTTTCCATTTGCTTGGTAAATATTCCTTCATCCTTTTATTTTGAGCCTATGTGTGTCTTTGCATGTGAGATGGGTCTCCTGAATATAGCACACTGATGGGTCTTAACTCTTTATCAAATTTGCCAGTCTGTGTCTTTTAATTGGGGCACTTTGCCCATTTACATTTAAGGTTAATATTGTTATGTGTGAATTTGATCCTACCATTATGATGCCAGCTGGTTATTTTGTCCATTAGTTGATGCAGTTCCTTTATAGTGTCGATGGTCTTTACATTTTGGTATGTTTTTGCAGCGACTGGTACTGGTTTTTCCTTTCCATATTTACTGCTTCCTTCAGTAGCTCTTGTAAGGCCAGACTGGTAGTGACAACATCCCTCAGCATTAGCTTGTCTGTAAAGGATTTTATTTCTCCTTCATTTGTGAAGCTTAGTTTGGCTGCAAATGAAATCCTGGGTTAAAAATTCTTTCCTTAAGAATGTTAAATATTGACCCCCACTCTCTTCTGGCTTGTAGAGTTTCTGCAGAGAAATCTGCTGTTAGTCTGATGGGCTTACCTTTGTGGGTAACCCGACCTTTTTCTCTGGCTGCCCTTCACATTTTTTCCTTCATTTCAACCTTGGTAAATCTGACGATTGTGTGTTTTGGGGTTGCTCTTCTCGAGGAGTATCTTTGTCATGTTCTCTGTATTTCCTGAATTTGAATGTTAGTCTGTCTTGCTAGGTTGGGGAAGTTCTGCTGGATAATATCCTGAAGTGTGTTTTCCAACTTGGTTCCATTCTCCCCACCACATTCAGGTACATCAATCAAATGTAGGTTTGGTCTTTTCACATAGTCCCATATTTCTTGGAGGCTTTGTTCATTCCTTTTCATTATTTTTTTTTCTCTAATCTTGTCTTCATGCTTTATTTCATTAAGTTGATATTTATTTCATTAAGTTGATCTTCTCTGATATCCTTTCTTCTGCTTGATTGATTTGGCTATTGATACTTGTATATGCTTCACGAAGTTCTCGTGCTGTATTTTTCAGCTCCATCAGGTCATTTATGTTCTTCTCTAAACTGGTTATTCTAGTTAGTAGTTCCTGTAACCTTTTATCAAAGTTCTTAGCTTCTTTGCACTGGGTTAGAACATGTTCCTTAGGTCAGAGGAGTTTGTTATTACCCACCTTCTGAAGCCTACTTCTGTCAATTCATCAAGCTCATTCTCTATCCAGTTTTGTTCCCTTGCTGGTGAGGAGTTGTGATCCTTTGGAGGAGAAGCTGCATTCTGGTTTTTGGAATTTTCAGCCTTTTTGTGCTAGTTTTGCCTCATCTTTGTGGATTATCTACCTTTAGTCTTTGATTTTGGTGAACTTCAGGTGGAGTTTTTGTGTGGGCATGCTTTTTGTTGATGTTGATGCTAATGCTTTCTGTTTGTTAATTTTCCTTCTAACCGTCAGGTCCCTCTTCTGCAGGTCTGCTGGAGTTTGCTGGAGGTCCACTCCAGACCCTGCTTGCCTGCTCCTTCCTCTGGAAGCTTTGTCCCAGAGAGGCACCTGCCAGATGCCTGCTGGAGCTCTCTTGTATGAAGTGTCTGTCAATCCCTGCTGGGAGGTGTCTCCCAGTCAGGGAGCATGGGGATCAGGGACCCACTTGAGGAGACAGTCTGTCCCTTAGCAGAGCTTGAGCACTGTACTGGGAGATCCACTGTTCTCTTCAGAACTGGCAGGCAGGAATATTTAAGTCTGCTAAAGCTATTCTCACAGCTGCCCCTTTCCCCAGGTGCTGTGTCCCAGGGAGATGGGAATTTTACCTATATGTCCCTGACTGGGGCTACTGCCCTTCTTTCAGAGATGCCTTTCCCAGAGAGGAGGAATCTAGCGAGGCAGTCTGGCTATAGCAGCTTTGTCATGTGGTGGGTTCCACGCCCAGTCTGAACTTCCTGGTGGCTTTGTTTGCATTGTGAGGGGACAGCTGCCTATTCAAGCCTCCGTAATGGTGGACGCCTCTTCCCCCATCAAGCTCCAGCATCTCAGTTTGACTTCAGACTGCTGTGCTGGCAGTGAGAATTTCAAGCCAGTGGATCTTAGCTTGCTGGGCTCCATGGGGGTGGGATCCACTGAGCAAGACCACTTGGCTCCCTGGCTTCAGCCCCCTTTCCAGGGGAGTGAATGGTTCTCTCTCACTGGCATTCCTGGTGCCACTGGGGTATGAACAAAAGAACTCCTGCAGATAACTTGGTGTCTGCCCAAACGGCTGCCCAGTTTTGTGCTTGAAACCCAGGGCCCTGGTGGTGTGGGTGCCTGAGAGAATCTCCTGGTCTACAGGTTGAGAAGACTGTGGGAAAAGCACAGTATCTGGGCCAGATAGCACCAGCCCTCACGGCACAGTCCCTCATTGCTTCCCCTGGCTAGGGGAACATAATACTCTATTTTAAATCTGCATTTTATTTAATCATCCTATCATCATCTCCAGGTGTACATCATCATTTTTACGTCACAGTAATTTGCCACAGGACACAGAGTAAGTGGCTGTGGTAAGTTGTATTATTGCTCAATCTATTTGCTGTTTCTCCTTGGGAGTGGGTTAAATACGCCTGCTTTGTTGGGGTCAGGCTTGGCCATGTGATTTGTTTGGTCCACAAAATATAAATGGAAGTGATGTGAGCAGAAACGTTAAAAGCCAACATATGATCTCATTGTCTTTTTATTTCTATTTCACAAGATCAATTTCCCAGATACTGGCTGCTCCTTTAGTCTGGGTCTGGAGATAATGAGCACATGGAAGACAGATGAAGCTGATCTACAACTGGTATGTAGCCTGAGTGAGAAATAAACCTTTGCTATTCCAAGTCACTGAGATTTGGGGTTGTTTGTTACCACATCATGCCCTAGCCTAAGCTTATTAATACAGTGGCAAAGACAGGATTATGACTCCAAAGGCCATGACTTTTCCTTCATAACACACTAGTTTCCAGTGGGAAAGACACAGAAGTTTAAACACTGTTCGTGCAGCATGTGGCATCTCCTCCCTACTTCTACCTCTTTTTACATATGCTAGTGAGAGTCTGAGAAAATGTCAGGAGAGTACAGTCAGCCCAGAGGAGTTCTGTCTAACCATGAATGCTGGGTTCATGTAAACTGCACAGCAGATCTGACTCCCCAGGGTTCATGTCAGCCTCTCCCTTCTTAGAAGCACTGAAGCAGGGGAGGGAGGGGAACTGTGATGACAGTGATGAGTTCCATATGTCTCAAGTCCTTTCCAGATGCGCCCTCTGGCTCAGCTTGGCAGGAGCTGGTGCCATCTGGTAGACAAGCTTGGAGACTGTGAGTAGTGGGCCAGACTTCCAGATCCAGTGTCCTCCCTACCTCTGGAATAACTGGGAAGTCCCTGATCCCAGATTGGAAGTGGATACTTCCTGTAGGAAGAGGAAAGGTCCAATAGCCCCTCATTCAAAACCAGATAGGTGAGTGAAAAGCAAGCTGGACATTGAGGCCAAATAACATTTTGCTTTTTGGAATGACTGGTTAAGTTGGAAAAACAAACAAACAAATAAACCTGTTCAAGAAGCTAAATTAATCTAAAAAGTGGTCTAATGTTTCTTTTGCTTAAAAAAAAAAAAAGATAGCCAGACATGGTGGTAGGCACCTGTAATCCCAGCTACTCAGGAGACTGAGGCAGAAAAATCACTTGAACCTGGGAGGTGGAGGTTGCAGTGAGCCAAAAGATCACACCACTGTACTCCAGCCTGGGCTACAGAGCAAAACTGTTCAAAAAAAAAATAAAAATAAAAATAAAAAATAAAAAATCTATGGTGTTTTTCCTCTGTGGATTTAAACTGAGAAAATGGAGCTGACAATCCCTTTCTTTATTTAGATTTTCCCCTAGGATTTTGTGTGGCAGGGGAATACCAGTCTAGGTCAATGACCTGGGGAATTGTTTTGGAGTCACTCCTGGTATTTGTTGCAGGGCCTAGGCAATCATGGAGCAGCTACAGCCGCCTTTAGCAGAGAGCAGTATAGGTTGACTCTGCAGTTGTAATGTGACTGCAACCCCATTTGGGGAGAGGGGACTTGTTGTAGTCAACCTGCAGGTCACTAGGTCCATACTTTGTTTAGCTTTTAAACTGTCTTTGTACCATGACTTGAGTAGCTGATTGGCACTTGAGTTTTTTGGATCTCTTTCTTGTGTTCTGGAATTCAGTGTACCATCTTGTTCTGTTTTATGATTGATCTTTCTGAGAGGCCTACAAAACAGATACATCACAGTAGGAAAATTAAAAGCAAACACTGATTTACAAACAGTTCGCAAAAAAGCAAGAGGATACAGAAATTCCCCTTGTTCCATGATATATATTTATTTCCCTGATGACATGGCTCCTCATTTTACCATCAGAGGGTACAAAAGCACCTTCTTAGCTCCAAGATACCTAACAGTTACAGTATGCTTGACCAACTTCAATGGACCCTGCTTTCCTTTGAGTGCTTTACTTTATTTAGTTCTCCATTGTAGTAATAGCCAACATTTAAAGAGGTCTTTACTGCTTGAAAATGCTTTTACATACATTGACAATGAGGCCCTCACAATTCCTTTGCTGCAGGTTGAACAGAATATTATTAGGTGCCCCTGTAAAGAGGGGTCATAGGATGGTTTCACCATCATTTTTGTGGATCTGGGAGATTAGGGATCGTGTCAGTTTGTTGTGGCTGTTGATCATGTGTTCTTTTACCAATAAAATGAAGTACAGAAAGGGACAAAAATGAGGAAAGAAAGAAGAGGAGGAGAAATTGGGAAAGAAGAAGACAGGTCATTGTGTTAAAATAACAAGCAAAACGTTTAACAACTGGAAGCCCCAATTGGTTGGACTGAGTGCTGCAGGAGGCTGACAAGGTGGTTCCTTTTTTTTCTTTTCTTTTTTTTTTTGATCTATCTCAAGCCCACAAATGGCCCAAGTACATCATTGGAGCTCTCAATTCAAAATTTGCTGCATGAACTGATTAATAGAGATGACTTAACAGTGCTTCCTTCTGGATGGAGGAATTTTAGCATTTTTATATGTGTAGGTCCCACTCACCTGTCCTTTTCAAAAAATAATTGGTAACAAATAAAACATTCAAACAATCTAATTTTCTCTTGCCTAGACAATTTCAAACAGCATTAGGAATCATATTTTTCACCAAATTGATTAAATCTACCATATTATAATTTGCTGAACTAAATGTTTTTCCAAACCAAAAGCAGACAGGCCCCTTGCCCTATGCACAGTAACTATGGCAAAAACTAACTAGTGGTTTTGTCCGCATGTATTCCTGACTTTTATTTTTTTAATAGGAGATTGTGCCTGGGAAATTGCCACTGCCTTAGAAAACCCCAACTCGTTACTTTCTGTATTATTTTCACTTTGACATTTGTTTACTACCTTTAATGTTGCTGGCTTTTTTTTTTTTTTTTTTGACTCAAGAATATATGGCTTAACTCACTGACTAAATTGAAAATTCCTCAAGAATAATACGGACTGAATTGTTTCTCCCCGACCTCCCCCCAAAAATTCATATGGTGAAGCTTATGGTTTGGATTTGTGTCCCCACCCAAATCTAGTGTCAAATTGTAATCTCCAATGTTGGAGGAGGAGCCTGGTGGAAGGCAATTGAATCTTGGGAGCAGATTTCCCCATTGCTGTTCTCAGGATAGTGAATGAGTTCTTATGAGATGTGGTTGTTTAAAAGTGTGTAGCACCGCCCCCTTCTCTCTCTTTCTTCCACTTCTGCCATGCAGGATGTGCCTGCTTCCCCTTCACCTTCTGCCATGATCCTAGTTTCCTGAGAACTCCTCAGCCATGCTACCTGCACAGGCTGTGGAACTGTGAGACAATTATTACACCTCTTTTCTTTATAAATTACCCAGTCTCAGGTATTTCTTTATAGCAGTAGAGGCTAATACAAAGCTCTAACCTCCGATTCTTCAGAATATGACTGTATTTGGAGATTGGGCCTTTGGAGGCAATTGAGTTAAAACGAGGCCATTGGGGTTGGCCATAGTCCAATCTGACTGGTGTCTTCATAAGAAGAGGAAATCTGCACACACAAAGAAACACCAGGGATGCGCACACACGGAGGAAAGACCATGTGAGGACACGGCAAGAAGGCAGCCATTGGCTGGACACGGTGGCTCACGCCTGTAATCCCAGCACTTCGGGAGGCCGAGGCAGGTGGATCATTTGAGTTCAGGAGATCGAGACCAGCCTGACCAACATGGTGAGCCCCTATCTCTACTAAAAATACAAAAAACAGCTGGGTGTGGTGGCGCATGCCTCTAGTCCCAGGCAGGAAAATTGCTTGAACTTGGGAGGTAGAGGTTGCAGTGACCTCAGATTGCGTCATTGCACTCCAGCCTGGGAGATAGAGCAAGACCCCGTCTCAAAATAATAATAATAATAATAAAATTAAAAATGAATAAATAAATAAAAGAAAAAAGAAAAAAAGGCAGCCATCCACAAGTCAAGGAGAAAGCCCTCAGGAGAAACCAAATCTGTGACACTTTGATTTGATCTTGGACTTCCAGGTTTCAGAACTGTGAGAAAATAAAATTTATGGTTTAACCCACCTAGTCTGTGGTATTTTTGTTACAGCAGCCCTAGCAAATGAATATAGATAATGACATTTTATACTTCTCCAACATATCCTTGACCCATCATGCTTTATAACATGCTCAGCACACAGCTTAGACAACACTTGACACCAGTTGCATTTATTTTTTATCTTTTATGTATTTAAAAAATCTATTAATGAGACAATAGTTAATGTAATTGCCTTTTTTTTTTTTTTTTTTTTGAGACAGAGTCTTGCCCTGTTGCCCAGGCTAGAGTGCAGTGGCATGATCTCAGCTCACTGTAACCTCTGCCTCCTGGGTTCAAGCGATTCTCGTGCCTCAGCCTCCCGAGTAGCTGTGATTATAGGCACGCACCACCGTGCCCAGCTGATTTTTGTATTTTTAGTAGAGACGGGATCTTACCATGTTGGCAAGGCTGGTCTCAAACTCCTGACCTCAAGAGATCCACTTGCCTCAGGCTCCCGAAGTGCGGGGATTATAGGTGTGAGCCACTGTGCCCGGCTGCAATTCACTTCATTGTTTATTTTGGTTTGTTGGCAAATAGCTCTCTGTCTTTATTAATGATTTAATCATTTGTTTGAATAGTAATACATGTCCATGGTAAACATTTTAGATAGTATGAAAGATTATATGATGAAAGGTAAGTGCCCTGCCTCCCTCAGCTCCCTCTAACCTTCCCTAGTGGTAACTATTATTATTGGCGTATTGTCTATCTTTCCAGATACATCTTCACTTAAAAACAGATGTATGTGTGTGCATGTGTCTAGTATATGTATCTATAGTATAGATATAGAACATATTTTGGCTGGCCATTGTGGCTCATGTCTGTAATCCCAGTCCTTTGAGAGGCCCAGGCAGGTAGATCACTTGAGGCCAGGAGTTCGAGACCAGCCTGGCCAACATGGCAAAACCCTGCCTCTACTGAAAATACAAAACTTAGTCAGGTATGGTGGCGTGTGCCTGTAGCTCCAGCTACTTGGTAGGCTGAGGCACAAGAGTCCCTTGAACCTGGGAGATGGAGGTTGCACTGAGCTGAGATCATGCCACTGCACTCCCGCCTGGGTGACACAGTGACACTCTGTCTAAAAAAAAAATTTTTTTTTAATGAAAATATATAGTTTATGTAAATCTCTCTACATAAATGCACATGTAAGTATGCATCCCCTTCTCTCATTTTTTTATTCTGTTTTTAAATTATGAGAGCATAATAGGAACATTTCTACTTTTTAAACAGAACTAACAGTATATCTTGGGAATTGTTCCATATGGGACACACAAACACATATTGTTCTTTGTAATTTTGGGGTTGCATTTATTTTAAGTGCATGGTCCTCCTTACTTCCTCTACCTTAACACACATTCACATGGAGAACAAGCAGGAAATACAAATACAAATAAAGAGGTTTATTCTTGCTGCTACTTCTCAATAGAAGTATTTGAGTGACAAATTTAACCAGATGATCAAGCTAGAAGCATTAAACAAGAGGACACACCTTTTAGACAGTCCAAATGAGCAGGAATATTGCAGCGAGACTTTCTCTGACTGACCCCACATGTTTCTAGTCACTATACTAACTGCAGGCACACCAGCAATCATATCTACAGCCCAGTTCGGCCCTAAATTTATTGTGCAATTACTTTTGTACCAAGAAAATGGAAATAACTAAAAAAGAAACAGACATAAATCTACCACACTTGAAAACCAAGGTGTTTTTTCTTGTTCCCTATTAGTTACTGCTTACTTGTATACATACTTTGATCATTTTAATTACAAATCAGAACAATTATGTATTCTGCTTTTGTCTCTTAAAGTGAATCATGAACATTGCTATTTGTTACTATGCTTACTTAATAACTTTATGTGCTTGCATAATAGTCCATGTAGTCACTGGATTGTTTCCTCTAATTTTTAAAAATAAAAACTGTACTATCTGAGTTATAATTAAAAATAATAACTTACAAGAGGCTAGGTGCAGTGACTCACACCTATAATCTCAGCACTTTGGGAGGCTGAGGTGGGTGGATCACCTGAGATCAGGAGTTTGAGACCAACCTGGCCAACATGGTGAAACCCCGTCTCTACTAAAAATGTAAAAATTAGCCAGGTGTGGTGGTGGGCACCTGTAGTCCCAGCTAATTGAGAGGCTGAGGCAGGAGAATCACTTGAACCTGGGAGACAGAGACTACAGTGAGCCGAGATTGTGCCACTGCACTCCAGCCTGGACGACAGAGCAAAATTACGACTCAAAAAAAAAAGGAAAGAAAAAGAAAGAAAAAGAAAAAGAAAAAAAATTACAAGAAAATTAACCTGACATATATTTAATAATACACATGTTATTGAGCTACATGGTAATTAACTATAAAATGGAGAGCATTGCCTATAAAAAATTATAACTAACATTCTCTATACCCTGTGAAATCAAAACTTTCTAGGAGAGATGCTGTAAAGAGGAATCTGTTCAGATGCCCTCCTGAAAAAGGAATAGACTTTTCTATACCTTTATGGAAATGAGCCTGCAAATTTTTTCTCCATTCCTGTAGCTGAAACTACTTGCACAGAGGTAGAAGGGGGACAGCGGCATGCCTCAATCAGATTGGGCTAATCAGGTTGATTTTCTAACAACTAGCCAAAAGTATCAATGACTAATGGCCTTCTTTAATTAATTAACTTAATCAGCAAATATTTATTGAGCATTTATTATGTGCTGGATGTGACATACATAGGGAAAAAATAACCGAGACCTCTGCTGTCTTAGAGTTTACAATCTAGACAAGGTGTAGCATAGTAATCAAATAAGCAATAAATAAAATAATTACAACTTTTAGTAAGTATTAAGAAAAAATCAGGGCACTATCACAGATAGCAATGAAGATGGGAAATTCTTTACATAGCGAATGAGAGGAGGCTTCTCTGTAAGAGTGTCACGTTGACACTGAAACTTGATGGAGAGGAAAGACTCAGCCACACAATGAGCAGGGGAAATAGGGGCCAGCAGGAGCAAAGGCTCTGAGGCCTGGTGTATGCTTGGGAAGACTAAGACCACAGGGACTGTGGTGCAGGGGGCAGTAGGAAATGTGGCCTGGGCGAGGTGGAGAGGAGGGCATGGGTCTTATCATGCATGGCCCAGGACACCACGGTGGGAGCCTGAATTTCATTCAAGGTACAGTGCAAAGCCAGGTAAAAGTCTTGAGTGAGAGAATGGTGTAATTCAAATCATGTTTTAAAAAGAACTTTTGGCCACTGCGTGGACGACAGATTAGAGGAGGGCAAGAATGGAAGTTGTAGGAGTAATTAGAAGGTTGTTGGTGTTGCTGCACGAGAAGGGACCACGGCTGGAATCTGAGTGGTGGCAGTGGAAGTAGAGACTAATTACGGGTATGGGGGCTGGAGCTGTTGGCTGAAAGGACTGTGAAGAATGAGAGAAAAGCAAGCTGCCAATCATGACTCCCAGGTTTCCAGGCAAGCTCCACATTTAGAAGTGAGAGGCAGGAAAGAAAGAGGTCTCTCCTGGATATTTAAGTTAGAGATGCCTTGTGGGACATCCGAGTGGAGTTATCTGCATGGCAGTGAGATACAGGAGTCTCAGGTTGATATTGTCAGCCTGGCAATATTCAAAGCCCAAGGACTGGATGAGACTCAAGGAGAGTTTGTAGTTGGGGAAAAGAAGGAGCCCAGGACTGAGTCAGTAACTGCCCAGAGATGTGCAATCATGACCAGAAGCAAATCCCCAGCTGGTGGAAAGTCAAGCTCTCTGAGGATGTGTAGTGCATGTTTTTACTATTAAATAATCCCTCAGTAGTCAGAGAAACTATCCAGAGAAATTATTTTCTTTCAGGTCTTTCAGTTTCTCTCTGCCTACCTCTCTTAGTTCTGGTATCACCTAACCTTTGGGGATCGTCCTACAGGGAAAACAGGGGGAAATGTGGGTAAGATTTTTCTTGCTCTGTGACCATGTAGGCTGTCACCTTAAGTGGTTCTTTGATCAAGGGAAGCCCATCAGGTCTCAGTCAATCCAAGATATGACATGTTTGCTTTGGAAAAGAAAGCAATCCAATGTTTAAAATCTCTCCAATTGGAACATGAAACAGAATATTTCTGGGCTCCCAAGCATGCATATGCCCAGAAATACTGTACTAATGTTGCATTTTCCTCTGCTCTGAAGAAATTAGGTAGATTTATTTCCCAGCATCACCTTTAGTTTGAGGCACTGCATCTGTAAAGGCTCAGTGTATGCCATATTGTGAATGACCATAAAAAAGGCAGGAGGCCCTGTAAATTAGGGTTACAGGTTTTGTATTGGCATAGGAAACCCAAATTCTACATTTAAGGCACCACCTCCACATGACCAAATAACAATAGACTGAAATATGTGTTAAGTAATGGATAAAGCTCGCTCTTCTGGAAAGATTGATTTTAAGGACAAGGACTAGAGGATGTTATGAATTCAGTGGGAAAAGACACTGTTTAATCTTTTCTGAAAAATGTCTGATGAGACAAACACACATTATTTTCTCGTTATGCCTCCTCTCCGTCTAACATTTTGTACCTGATTTATGTGAAGAACTGTTTCAACGCACTGTCTGTGATTTCAGTGAACTGAGGCAAAAACTCTTTTTCCTAGAATATCAAGATTCATAGATTTTTGGGTCAGAAGAGGTTTTGAGAGAATTCAGGGCATCTTATTTTCTGAAAATGAAAAGAGAGAGATAAGGGACCTGGCCAAAATTACACCATGATTAGAGAGATGCGCCTGCCATCCAAGACTCATGCATGATTGACAACGCTGCTTTTCCCCCTGTTTGAATTCCAGCTGGTAGAAACCTGCTACTGATCTGACGAAGTAGAATTTTAGTTTTTTGGTTAACTGTTCATTTCATACAAGGTTGAACTTTATTCCAAAAAAAAACTAATCGTATTAAAAATGTTGGGGGTCCAGAAATAGCAGCTTATGCCTGTAATCCCGGCACTTTGGGAGGCTAAGGTATGACGGTTGCTTGAGGCCAGTAGTTCAAGACCAGCCTGGGCAGCATAAAGAAACCTTGTCTCTACCAAAAAAAAATTATAATAAAATTTTTTTGAAACATAGGAAAAAGAAAAAATAATATGCATATAATCACTGTTAGCGTTTTAATGTATTTCCTTCTAGATTTTCTTTTCTGTGCATATTTAAACATGATGATTATTTAGTGTATACTTAATTTTCATGTTTTCCATTAATATAAGCATTTCTAATGGATGCAGAATATTCTTGCAAATGAATATGCTATAATATTGAATCTTTCTGTGGTTGTTGGGCATTTAGGATGATTCCAATTATTTGCTATTATACATATCAATGTTATATGATATATAAACATCTTATGACATACAGCTTTTTTGATAGATTATACCCTTAATATGGAACTTCAGAAATAGAATTAGAGAGTCATGGATTTTACTACTAAAATTGCCACAGGGTCAGTCCAGTTCAATATACCTGCTCCCAAAGCAGGCACTACAACATTAAATATTAACATTAAAAATATGTGCCGGTTTCCTCATTGAAAATGGCACTTGTTTGAGTGCCATTTCTTTTAGGGCTCAGTTCACTCTTTCTACCGTAACCATTTTAGCTTTTGAAATTGCTTATCGTTCCCTGAACACAACAGCCTAGTTCACAGATCTTGTTTACAGTTCTCTTTTGCTATAATTGGAACCCTTTGTGGATGAGGTCTGTGTTCTACAAATCTACATATTTTCGGGATCTTGTGTGGTGCTTGGCACACGGTGGGTGCTTAATAAGTATTTACCAAAGAATGAATAAATGAACAAGCAAATAAAGTTGAACATTCCCCCCACGTTTGTTTAGTGACTGTGATTTTTTTCTTTATTTTATTTTATTTTTTTCAAGACAGAGTCTCACTCTGTCGCCCAGGCCAGGCTGGAGTGCAGCAGTGCAATCTCGGCTCACTGCAACCTCCGTCTCCTGGATTGAAGTGATTCTCCTGTTTCAACCTCCTGAGTAGCTGGGATTACAGGTGTGCACCACCACTCCCGGCTAATTTTTGTATTTTTATTAGAGACAGGGTTTTACCATGTTGGCCAGGCTGGTCTCAAACACTCAACCTCAGGTGATCTGCCCACCTCAGCCTCCCAAAGCGTTGAGATTACAGGCGTAAGCCACCGCACTGCGCAGTAACTGTGATTTCTGGATGCATGATTTGGTTTATGTCCTTTGTCCATCTACTTATTGGTATCAGATTTTTATTAGTTTTTATCAGTGTTTGAATGTAAGAGGATATTTACACTTCACTTGTCACATTTGGCCTAATAATTCTTTCTAGTCTATGGTTTGCTTATTATTTTCTGTGGGTCTGATATTAAAGGAGAGAAATAAAGGGCAGAAGTTAGACTAATAAAAGTGTCATCTACTGCATTTTCTCTATCTCAGAAGGTGGGGAGCAATGAATGTGCGCGTGCAGAGAGAAATGAGTTCTGTGAAAATCAGACAGTTTGGTTACTCTATTTAAACAGACCGCATGGGGTTGTTCATGTGAAAAGAAATGTGTTGACCACATTTCAGGCCCCTCTGAAGCTGAAAAGGTCAACCAGCCCCTGTATGCAGAGAAAGAGGAATTCCACTCATCCGTACAGAGAGGTAGGTTTCAATTAAAAACCCCACCGAGTGTGGCTGAGTAATTTCTTAATGTATTTCATTTGTAAAATGAGAAGTGAAAAACACTCATTAGTAATTCTTGAATCCTTGGTGAATCAGCACTGTCCACAGAAAACAAACATACCACTCCACTTACATTGAAAGGAGAACAAAAACACACCTGTCTTTTTTCCTTCATTTTTCAGAAATGCTTTTCATGTTTTGAAAAAATATATAAAAAATGGTATCATCACATTGTCCCTCTGGGTCTGGTGTCACATTTGCAAACTTTAATATTGTTCTGGTTAATATTTTATAAAGTGGATGCGCTCATAAAACACAAGTTGTCTGGAGCCTTCAGGATAATATCAGCCTCCTCTGGTCACCTCGGGTGGAAGCCGAAGCCACATGGCTGGAAATAAAGAAGTTCCATTCCCCAAAATTCGTGGACTCATTCTTTGGCAGGAGATTCACAGGCGAAAAGCCAAAACCAAAACCCCAAAACAACCATTTTCGCTGCTGGAATAAAGCTTCTTGAGGCTAGGAATTCATAATGGACACATCAACGTGCCCTTAGAACAGGTCCAGCGCCGAGGAGGTGGTTCTGAACACACGTTCGAAAGAAGAATAAATGACTGGGGCAGCCCTGTCATGAAGTGTGAGCTGGATATTTCCCATGTGCACCCCCAGGCCCACTCTCCACCCTCAACCTGCTGCTCTCCGCCCTGGGCTGACCCCACAGGCCACATCAATGGGATACCTTGACCTCCAGCTTATCAGGTAACTTCAGCCTATGAGGAGTCCCAGAGGAGTTTGGAGGGAAGAAGCAGAGTGAGGCTGGGGTATTTATTCTTTTGACTTCCTCCCTGTGGAATGGCCTCCAGTGGGGCTTTCCAGAGGTCACAGCTCCTGCCAAGTAGACCCTCTCGTAGTGATCCTCTCTTTCCTGGTTCTTGTAACACTCTGACCTTCATCCTAGGAGTACTGTGCTATCCCATACTCTGCCTACACCTTCATACATGTCCCTTTATTATGCTCTCCTTGAATTGCCCTACTTTCAATGTGCCATCTATTTTTTTTTCTGGAACATGACCAATATAGACATTGATAGAGATACCCATATTGTTTTAATGGCTGCACGCTAAAATTAAACCTGCAATCTGCTGAACAAGCTGTGTACCCCAAAGGTTGAGGTGCCTTTTCCTAATGCCTACCCAGGAGAGATTAGGCTGGTACCACCTTCGGCTGAATGTATGTATATGAGCCTCAACTTTAAACTAAGTTGAAAATAACTAAGTTAAAAAAAAAAAATCCGAGGGGCTGGGCATGGTGGCTCACGCCTGTAATCCCAGCACTTTGGGAGGTTGAGGTGGGCAGATCACGGGGTCAGGAGTCTGAGACCAGCCTGGCCAGCATGGTGAAACCCTGTCTCTACTAAAAATACAAAAATGAGCTGGGCGTGGTGGTGTGCACCTGTAATTCCAGCCACTCAGGAGGCTGAGGCAGGAGAATCTCTTGAACCTGGGAGGTGGAGGTTGCAGTGAGCTGAGATTGTGCCATTGCACTCCAGGTTGGGTGACAGAGCAAGACTCCATCTCAAAAAAAAGAAAAGAAAAGAAAAAAAGAGTCTGAGACATTCATTTTCTCTTCTTCACCCCCTCTGTGAGTTGTGGCTTTTGCTTGCAGCCTGAGCAAGTCATCTCCAACCAAGCTGAAGTCACAAAAGCAGTAACAAAGGGGACTCCAATTGCTCTCCAAGGACTGACTACTTTGGCTGATCCTACAGAAGCAGAAAGACCACAAACCAAAGACATCAGTCCCTCTGGTCATTTGGTGATTTGTGGCTGTTTTTACCTGTTCTTTTGGTTGTGTTTTCATTCAACTCATTGGAGTGTTGTGTGATACAGGACCAGCTGCACATCTGCAGAACCTGTTTTCATTTATGTCTTTAGCATAGATGATAGAAATGAATTTAAAGGACAAAGCACACCTCAATGCAATAAAACCATCTGCCCTATCTCATTTCCCCTCCCTTCTGGGATGTGAGACCCAGTCCTGTGGGGTGTGTTTAGAGTCTCAGCTTCTTTATTGTTCAAATTTCCTTGCCAACCATTGCTGGTGATTTTAACTGACTTCACAACTTCTGCCTCAGTGCTCGGAATGCTCTCCAGTAAAGATACTGTGAATTGCACATGGAAAAGCATGTGTCACTCGTTCAGTGTTTCTGTCTTCAGTGAGTGAGAGTGTGTTGCGTATGGTGAGTAAAGGAGGCATTCACTTTTACTCATCCACATAAAGGAATTGACAATTACCTGGGTTACTAGACCAGGCTAAGTCCTCTAAATCTGACTTGATTGTTCAGTTCACATATTGCTTCCCATTTTTCTCTTCCCTGTGTATTTAGAAACTTATCTAATCCTGACTACTAAGCTCTTTGTGCAGCATGAGCTTTCCACTATAATGCTAAACTCAAGCTGATTTTAGATCAGAATCCAACAGATCCTTGCAGCAGTGCTCAATGCAATGAAATCTCCATCTCCAGACAGTTCTTGCTGCTGAAAGACACTGGCTAGATTTGAGCAGCAATAATTCATTTCAAATGAATTTCCCATCTCCAGGCGTTTGCATCTCACTAATTATTTTCAAGGTAAATTGATTTGCTTGGCAGTATCTTCTACCCCCACCTTGCAATAAGCAATTTAACAAGAAATTGCGGACCTATACTTGTTCTACCCAACCATGAATTCCTAATCCTTCTGCAATTTATAGTTATGTAGTCTTTGAGCTGCAACTGAATTTTCCACCAGGGTAATAATCACTTCCTTTATTTTTACCTATCACAAGCAGCTGCATTAGTGTAGTGCATGGGAGAGCTTCAGCTAGTCACTGAAAATTACAGAATATCAATAGCTATTGATGTGGGTGGCAACATATTACAAAATGGAACTGTAAATCATTTGAGGAAAATATTTTGATGAAATTCATCCATCTGGGTGATGTGCTGAATCTTAAACCAGAAAGAAAGAACATCAAATCAAACAAAAAAGGTTATTTTTTCTTTTGAATGGACAGATAGCAACATTTTAAAATGCTAAATAAAGTAGCCCTGAGCTTCTGAGGGTGCCTATTCTCAGGGACTATTGTCTGAACTGCCAATCAAGTCACTTGGATTTCTGCCCTCAATGCTTCTTTCCGTTCCCAGTTTTCATTCAAATGTTCAGCAGTGATAAATAGAGAGTTGCTTGTCTTTTATTTCATACGCCTTCCTTATAATATCAGAGCTATGTTAGCATCATTTACAAATCAGTCTAGCAGGATGGCTTAATGTCATCACAATTTTATGGCAGTCAGTGATATCCAGACTATCTCTAGAGTTTTGATTTATTTCCATTTGGCTCTAAATTAGGTTATTTCTCCTTTGAAGGTTACCAAGTGCTTTAGAAACTGATGCTCTGGTGCCCCTTACTCCCATGTGTGAGAGAAATGCCTCCAGGGTCAGGATGAAGAGCTCACCACCCAGCAGGAGAGAAGACGAGCAACTTAAGCAGTGCCCAGCCTTTAAGAAGGGTCTCCCACAGTGAGGTTGGAGTTCTGAGGAAGGAGAGGGGAGAGCTGACTTTGGCTAGACTCCAGCAGTTCTCAACCAGGGGCGATTTTGTCCTCCAGGGGACACTTGCCAATGTCTGGAGACATTTTTGGTTCACGCAACTTCGGAGAGGAGTGCTAGGCACAAAGTGAGGGAGGCCACACACTGGGGATGGCAGACAGACACTTAATTTCCTCCCTCGCCAGCTCTTGTTCATCTCCCTGTGTGCAAATGTTCCCATCATCCAAGGTCTGGGTCACGCACATCCTCTCCACACCCTCCTCTTCCACTGCCAACCTACCCTGTCTGTGTAGCCTAGTGTTTCTCAGCTGGACACTACTGACATTTTGGGCTGGCTGTCTCGGTTATAGGTGCTGGAGGGGGACCCTCTGTATCGTAGGATGTTTACAGCTCTCCTGACCTCTGTAAGCCACTCCTCATTTTGAACCCGACTTTCCTCATCTATTAAGTGAGTTCATCATTTAGACAGCAAATATCCATTGAAACTCTATTGTGTCCTAGGAGCTGTCTTAGGCATTGGGGACACCAGAGTGAACAAGAAAATGTCTCCACTTACAGCAAGTTTACACTCTGCTAGGGGTTACAAATCATAAACACACAAGGCAATGAAAAATTAATATCTTATTAGGCAGAGAAAAGGGCTATGAACAATAAAGCAAGTTTGAGATGGAGAGTTTCAGAACCTGCTCTTTTAGCCAGGAGCACCAGGTAGGGCCATTCTGAGAAGGTGACATTTTAGTACTCCGAAATGGAACAAGCCATGGAACAGCTTTCTTCAGTTCCAAAGTTCCTTTTTTTCTGCCTCTGTTCACATAATTGCTCAGCTTGCACTTACCTCCTTCCTTGTCACTTGTTTTGACTGACTTCAGCCTCCCCACAGGGGGCCCAGCTTTGATTTCTCTGCTCTTTTTGACCTCTGGTCCCTTGAATTCTTTGGTTGGAGCACCTTCCCAACAGGCATTCCCAGTCTTCACTGTGATCTCCGTCCAGCTGCTAGCCCTGAGTCCACAGGCCCTGTTTGCAATTATGAGGCAGCCAATGTATTTCTTGGGCCCACTGATTAATAGACTGTTAGTGATGAGGAGAACTCTGTATAGTTTGTACACACACACACACACACACACATTTTTTCCTGATTCTGTAACACATGAATGGCAAATACTAGGAACAGTTGCCATCAGTCATTTCTCTTTCTCATAACTATGTCAGATCAGATACTCATAACTGATGATCATGACTGTCCTTCCATGCAATGGTAATTGCCATGTAAGATGAAACCCTGGCTCAAAGATGCCGTGTATTGCCTTAAAAAGTAGCTTAAAATAGATATATGCTGCCAGAGCAGTTTACCAGGAATAGAGAAACTTTCCATCTGCACTCAGAGGACCAGGCCTCAGCTTCACTGCCATAAGAAAATTGGAAATTTATCTCCTACCACATATAGTTTTAATTACCAAGCTAATTACTAAGACATTTGCACGTCATTCTGTAGTAAAAACAGGAAGTCATCATAGTTTTCTGATGGGCAAATAACCTGAGTAGAGCTGTTTTTCGGGAAGATTGATCTTGCAACCACATATAGAATGAATGGCTGAGGTGTGGCAAAGAGAAAGCCTCAGATAAGGTGTGGAGACTTGGAGAGGGCTCCAGGGTAGGAGGTCCCAGACTGCCTCTCTCTGGTCTTGGGCCAGGCAAGTTGTGGGACTGAGCAAAAGTTTCTATATTCCAAAGGACTCTGAATTTGGCTCTTTTTGTACAAGTCCAAGGTCCACAACATTGGAAGAAGAAGCAGGGCTTCCTTGGAGACCAAATTGATCACCACACAGCATATGCAGCAGTCTAAATGGAAATGGGCCTGCTACCAGGAATTAATTACCATCTAATTTGCATAACCTGTTGATTAATAGTGCTCATGGCCAAAAGTCCAGGCTAAAGCTCCTTAACCGAGAGCTGATGATGCTTGTCCACTTGCTTTGGGAAAACACAAGCTCAAGGTTAGAAGTGCTTTAATAAGCCCAGACCACCCAAGTCAGTGCAACAAGGGAAGAGGTCAGGATATTTCTCACCCTCCATCCTCCATCTCCCACCCCAGGCACCCACTCTGAGAAGATGTCCGGAGTGTGGCCAATCACTGGAGTGCAAACTGTTATTTATTCATGAGGCTGACAGCACATTTCAACTAAACAGCAATTTATCAAGTATTTCGGTATAAAAAGAAAATATATTTACTATAGATAATTAAAGATTCTAAAATCCAATAGCACTCCATGGAGTACACTAATTATAATCAAACCAATTTGTAATGAAGGAAAGGGAAATGAATAAGCACAAATCTGTGGCATATTGGAGCCTCAGGAGTAACTTCATTGCTATTAACTGACAGACAACATTTGAAGCCAAACGTAGCAGATGTCTGCATAGAGAAATAAGGGACTTGGAGATGCTGTGTTGATGAGCTGGCATCTTATCCCTCTGCTAAATTAGATTTGGGCCTTCTCCTAAAGACCTAAGGTCCCGGTCTACAGAGGAGTGTAACTGTCACCTGATCTTAGCTTAGTGACTATAATTTCTTCCTGTTTTCATAAGAAAGGCTTCAGTTTTAATGGGGTGAAATGTGGAAATGCCTGGGTATTAACTGGACACCAAGCTGTATGGAAAATGAAGCCACTTGGAGTACCATGATGGCCCAGGCTGGATTCACTGTGGGCCACATCCAAGCAGTGGGTCTGAACTGGAGAGAAGTTTAAAGATTTTCCTGGGGAAAGTGGCTGAGTCTGGATAACATGAGTGATTGATGGAGGCAGATAAGAGTTTTCCCAGAACCAATGGGTCTTCCAGGGTTGGGTCACAGCATGCAGAACCCAACAATGCCAGTACCTTCTCGTAGAACCAGTGTTGGACCAGGTACTAATGATTTAAATCTCAACGGAGACTTGAAAATGATGGGGTAAGATTGAGTTTTGTTGTAGGAGAGAGTGAAACCCAGAATGTGGGAATGTTGTGGGGTGACGGAGTTAGTTTTATAGCTAATATCATGCTTGTGCCATTCTTGAACATTTTGAGATGTCATCTTCTTCATTCACTTCAGAATTACTCTGCATTGTATTACCAGCCAATGCTTCCTGCTCCTTCTCATTTATTCACGAATTAATTCCACCATAGGAGATTCCAAGGACAGTATTTATTAGAAAAATTTTTATTATCAGAAGCCGATATAATAGTCACAGGGATGAGACTTAGACATGGATTCCTTGACCACGGCCCAGTGATAGGGCCTCCTCTCTCTTTCCCACCCTGCTGTGACAGACACAACTACTTTACCAGGACCTATGTGTTGCTGTTGGCAATGACTACATTAATAGACTGTTAGTGATGAGGAGAATGCTGTATAGTTTGTGATTATGTACACACACACACTTTTTTTCTTGATTCTATAATGTATGAATGTCAAATACTAGGAACAGTTGCCGTCAATCAATTCCCTTTCTCATAACTGTGTCAGATCAGATATTCATAATTAATTATCATGACCGTCCTACCATCCAGTGATAATTGCCATGGAAGATGAAACCTTGGCTTAAAGGTGCCATGTATTGCCTTAAAATGTAGCTTGAAATAGACATATGCTGCCAGAGCAGTTTAGCAGGAATGGAGAAATTTCCCATCTGCAGTCAGAGGGCCAGGACTTAGCTTCACTGCCATAAAAAAATTGGAAATTTTTCTCCTATTACATATAGTTTTAAGTAAGTCCATTACTAAGAAATTAGCCCATCATTCTGTAGTAAAAACAGGAAGTCATCATAGTTTTTTGATGGGTAAGTAATGTGATTAGAGCTGTTCTTCAGTAAGATTGATCTTACAACTACATGTAGGATGAATGGCTGAGGTGTGGCAGAGAGAATACCTTAGATAAGGTGTTCAGACTTGGGGAGGGCTCCAGGGTAGGAGGTCCCAGACTGCCTCTCTCTGCTCTTGGGCCAGGCAAGCTGTGGGACTGAGCAAAAGTTTTTATATTCCAAAGGACTCTGAATTTGGCTCTCTTTGCACAAGTCCAATGCCCACAACATTGTGAGCTCCCCCTCTCCTACTCACATAGCCCACCTGTAGGGGGCTTACACCTGTGCTGAGACCACACCCCTGCCTTCCCTTCACAGCTGCAGCACCAACCAACCCGGAGCAGAAGGGTCTAGGAGACCACAGCTTCCCCTTTGTGCCTGGCTGATTTTAGTGAAAGATGCTTTGTGTGTTCATTGAGGCATCACTGTGTCATCTCTGCACAAAGCGGTTTCCTATGTGAGATGAACCCTTTCTTTGATGCCTTCCCCTGCCCTTTCTGACAATACATTGACTGAGGCAAGCCATTTGAAACCTCCTCCAGGGAGACAATGTGCCTTGGAGCCTGTGACCCAGTTGTGCTGGGGGTCGGGGACCCAGGCCCTTGGAAGCCAGGCCACAGTGAGACCTCAGGATGGTCCCACAGTACTGCTAGAGTTCCCCTTGTACTCATCAGGCTCCCTGCTTAGATACGACTTTGAGTGCAAAATGGAGCTGGCCGATCAGCAGAGAGAGTTTGAAGCTTCTCATGGTGTTTACATTAGTTTGTCTAAACAGATCCAGAAAGAAAATTGCTTCTGTGCTTAACAAATGAGAAAAAGAAAGACAACAAAGGAGAGCTGATCCCCAAAGAATGTAAGATAGAGTCCCAGCACTGGGGCCTGCACTTCAGCTGTTAGGAAACCCTAGCTCCATTCCTTATCATGAGAGGGTGGAGACCAGAGCCTGCCTCCCCAAGCCCTTTCTCTTCTCCTGGCTCCAAAATGGTCCGAGCTGACGAGGGACAGTACATAAAATGGTGTTCTGGCAGACAAGTTCTCTTAACTGTAAGGGGCATATTTAGAAAATGGAAAAGAGACAATGGCTGACTCAGCAGGACCCCTGCCCGGAACCACACCGGCACCAGCCCAAGGCTGTGTCCAGTCAATGCCCCCAGAAAGTTCTGTCAGACCTCTGGTGGAGAAACAAAGTGCCACGTCACACAAAGGGTGTCGCTCTCTCAGGAGGCTGGAGGAGTGAATGTGCAGATTTCTCAGGGAGGCTGTGGTGTTGTTGAACTCATGCACACAGCAGAGCACAGCTGCCCAGAGAGGCTTATTCTGTGGGGTTTGAGTTGAGGTGTGCCGACACTACAGGTGAAGCTTGTGGAGGTGGATGATGCCTGGATAGCTCATGGCCCTCTACAGAGCTTGTGGCTGCACTCAGCCACCTCCTGCCTGGACTAACTCTCTTGCTATTGCTGCTTAGCAAATGAGTCTTGGCTATAAGCGCGTATTGAGCTGGAGCCATCTTGAGTCTGCAAGGACCCTCAGGCTGCAAATTCACATTCTCTCCTACAGGCTCCTGCTCCCACCCACTCTCCTTCCATTCCTGCCTCTGTTTTCCTCTTCCCCTTGTCTTCTGTCTTCACCTTAACGGTATTCTATCCCCCTCCCCTATTTTCCCTCCTCTTCTGAATTGACCACTTCCCTCTTTCTAGAACTTAGTAAGTATTTTGGAAAACATTTTTTTTGTATGTGCATGCCAAGAATCAGGAGCAGCTCTGTCATTTAGCCAGCTGAATCACCTTGGACAAGCCACCTGGACCCCAGTCTGCCACACGGTCTATGTGTTTACTTAAGCTTTTGAATGAGTAATAATGTGGCACCAACAGTTAAAAGTTTTTTTTTTTTTTTTTAAAAAGGAGTTCCATTCTGTGGCCCAGGCTGGAGTGCAGTGGTGCCATCTTGGCTCACTGCAACCTCAGCCTCCTGGGTTCAAGTGATTCTCCTGCCTCAGGCTCCTGGGTAGCTGGGACTACAGGCACACACCACCATGCCCAGCTAATTTTTTGCATTTTTAGTAGAGATAGGGTTTCACCATGTTAGCCAGGATGGTCTGGATCTCCTGACCTTGTGATCTGCCTGCCTCAGCTTCCCAAAGTGTTAGGATTACAGGCGTGAGCCACTGTGCCCAGTTCAGTTAGAAGTTTTATAGTGAAAGTTCTGCCTCTCATCCCCAGCCATGCAGTTCCCTTCTCTGTAGGCAAACAAGGTCAAAGTTCTATCTGTTATAAGCAAACACAGACACACACACACACACACACACACACAAACACACTCAGCCTTTTTCTCCATTTTCACACAAATAGTAGCATACCATAGGCACAGCTCAGCACCTTGTGTTCTTCATCTATGGTATCTCAGAAATCTTTCCATATCAGCACATGGAGAGCTGCCTCAGTCTTCCTTACAGGTGCTTAGTATTCCATTGAACATCGGTCCTCTCCTGATGGATACTGCAGCTGCTTCCAGTGTTTTACTATGCTGCCGTGCTGCAGTGAATAACCTTGCTTATACATCATTGTGCCTGTGTTTGAGCAGATCTGTGGCATAAAGTCCACCAAGTAGAATTTCCAGGTCGGACAGAATGAAAGAGATAGCATAGATGAGCACATACTAATTTGATGTGCAACCTCAGAGAAGGTACTTGACATTTATGGGTCTCATTTTCTTATTTGTAGTGGAGAGGGGTTGCCCTGAACGACCTGCAGGTCCTTTCCACCTTGGAAGTCCCTGGGATTCAGAACCTCCCGCCTGTGAGGAGTTTGGCAAAGATCACTGCTCTGGCCCTTGCGATCTGCCCATGAACACAGTGTATCTGTGTCCAGGCCGCCACAGTCAGCTGGGAGCCAAAATTTATTCTGTACACAGCCAACAGAGCAGAACTTGAAGAGCCAAGTCCAAGGGCCAGGCCTGACCTCATTTGTCCTCAAGTGGCATTTCTCTTCTGTTTTGACCTCTTTAAAGGTAGCTGCTTTTGCAGGCTCTGTGGAGATCAGAGGCAGCATGGAGGTATTTTGCTTCAATTTACAGAACTGAGGAAAATGAATGAGCTAAATATACCTAAGATGAGTGGAATGAAGCATTAGCCAGAATGCTGGGGGTATGAGGACTCAAATTAATAGATAATTTACCAGAAGATTATTCAACAATGCAATCAACCAACCATGCAGGTTTTGTTTGTGCGTTGACTAAAAACAAGCCTATTTGATGGTTTTGCCCTCTATGAATGTTGAGATTGTGTGCTAGTAAGCTAAGTTTTAAGATAACCACAGCCAACATAAGGACTTTCTGCATGCACTCTGATGCTCACTGTTATCATTGATCAGATTTGGGAATCATAGAATATTTGGCTTGAAAGAGCTGTAGGGATCACTAAAGCAAGCCTCTCACTTGTGTACAGATGAGGAGATGGAAACCAGAAGTGGGGAAGTGCACCAGGGCTGTGGTAGTGTAGGGGAAAGGACCCTGTAAACAGACCCAGCTCTCAGGGTGGGTGAGGTGGCAGGACGTGCATTAAGCAGGTGGAAGAAGGCATCTGGAAGGCACTGCAACAGGCGTGCACTCCCCAGTGGCACAGTTGGTATTCATGAGGGGCCCAGCAGTGCATAGAAGGTGGAATTGTAAGCCCAGAAGCAGACAGGATTCAGAGATCAGGCAAAAGCTTAAGGAACCTCTAATAAAAGCTTAAGGAACCTCTAATAAAGGGAGAAGGATTAATGAGGGCTCCAATCTTAGAAGGCCCATGTGTCTCTGGGCAGGTTGCTGAGACACTGATGTGGTTTGGCTGTGTCCCCACCCAAATCTCATCTCGAATTGCATCACTTCTTGTGATAGTGAGTTCTCATGAGATCTGATGGTTTTACAAGGGGGGCTTTTCCCCCTTTGCATGGCACTTCTCCTTCCTGCCATGATGTGAAGAAGGACATGTTTGCTTCCCTTTCTGCCATAATTGTAAGTTTCCCGAGGGCTCCCCAGCCATGCTGAACTGTGAGTCAATTAAACCTCTTTCCTCTAAAAATTACCCAGTCTTCGGTATGACTTTATTAGCAGCATGAGAACAGGCTAATAAAGACACAAACACAAGCACAAGGGCAGGCAAGGGCCAAGATTGGATTCTAGGACTGAAGAACGCTGTGGGTACAGAGCAGAAGTGCAGTTGCCAGAATGGGGATCCAAGCAAGGGTGATCTTATTTTGAGCAGTACCTCCTTGTGTCACCCGGTCTTGGTTCTAGAGACTTGGAAAGTAAGCCTGTAAATGGAAACAGGCCAGCCAGAGAGGGGAAAGGGGAACTGGGAAGCAGGCCTTGCTCCAGTCACCAGGTGGTTCTAATTACCACCTAGATAAATTCCCCTCAAGTCCTTCCCTCCTCCCTCTACAGCTTCACCACTGTGCTTGTTCAGGCTCCCAGCTTCAGCTTTACCTCCTCCTGAAAGCCATCTCTCTTTCCCAGTAAAGGCCTGGTTCCTACAGTTCCTATATCCCAGGAGTTCTCAACTTTGACTGTGTCCAAATGGATATATATATATATTTTTTTACTTTAAGTTTCGGGATACATGTGCAGAATGTGCAGGTTTGGTACACAGATAAACATGTGCCATGGTAGTTTGCTGCACCTATCAATTTTTCATCTAAGTTTTAAGTCCCGCATGCATTAGGTATTTGTCCTAATGCTCTCCTTCCCCTTCCCCCTCCCAGCCCCTGACAGGCCCCACTGTATGTTGTTTCCCTCCCTATGTCCATGGGTTCTCATTGTTCAACTCCCACTTATGAGTGAGAACATGCGGTATTTGGTTTTCTGTTCCTGTGTTAGTTTGCTGAGAATGATGGCTTCCAGCTTCATCCTTGTCCCTGCAAAGGACATGATCTCATTCCTTTTTATGGCTATGTAGTATTCCATGGTGTATATGTGCCACATATTCTTTATCCAGTCTATCATTGATGGGCATTTTTGTTGGTTCCAAGTTTTTGCTATTATAAGTAGTGCTGCAATAAACATATGTGTGTGTGTGTCTTTATAGTAGAATGATTTATAATTCTTCGGGTATATACTCGTTAAAGGAATTGCTGGGTCAAATGGTATTTCTGGTTCTAGATCCTTGAGAATTCACCACATGGTCTTCCACAATGGTTGAACTAATTTACATTCCCACCAGCAGTGTAAAAGCGTCCCTCTTTCTCCACAGCCTTGCCAGCATCTGTTGTTTTCTGACTTTTTAATAATCACCATTCTGACTGTCATGAGATGGTATCTCATTGTGGTTTTGATTTGCATTTCTCTAATGACCAGTGATGATGAGCTTTTTTTCATATGTTTGTTGGCTGCATAAATGTCTTTTTTTTTTTATTGTACTTTAAGTTCTAGGGTACATGTGCACAATGTGCAGGTTTGTTGCATATGTATACATGTGCCATGTTGCTGTGCTGCACCCATTAATACATGTCTTCTTTTGAGAAGGGTCTGTTCATATCTTTGGCCACTCTTTGATGGGGTTGTTTGTTTGTTTCTTGTAAATTTGTTTAAGTTATTTGTAGATTGTGGATATCAGATCTTTGTCAGATGGGTAGATTGCAAAGTTTTTCTCCTATTCTGTAGGTTGCCTGTTCACTCTGCAGGTAGTTTCTTTTGCTGTGCAAAAGCTCTTTTGTTTAGTCAGATTCCATTTGTCAATTTTGGCTTCTGTTGCAATTGCTTTTGGTGTTTTATTCATGAAATCTTTGCCCATGCCTATGTCCTGAATGGTGTTGTCTAGGTTTTCTTCTAGCATTTTTATAATTTCAGGTTTTACATTTAAGTCTTTAATCCACCTTGAGTTAATTTTTGGATAAGGTGTAAGGAAGGGATCCAGTTTCAATTTGCTACATATGACTAGCCAGTTTTCCCAGCACCATTTATTAAATAGGGAATCATTTCCCCGTTCGTGTTTTTGTCAAGTCTGTCAAAGATTAGATGGTATAGATGTGTGGTGTTATTTCTGAGGCCTCTGTTCTGTTCCGTTGGTCTATATATCTGTTTTGGTACCAGTACCATGCTGTTTTGGTTACTGTAGCCTTGTAGTATGGTTTGAAGTAAGGTAACATGATGCCTCCAGCTTTGTTCTTTTTGCTTAGGATGGTCTTGGTTATATGGGCTCTTTTTTTGTTCCATATGAAATTTAAAATAGTTTTTTTTTAAATTCTGTGAAGAAAGTCAATGGTAGCTTGATGGGATTCCCAGTGATGGGAATAGCATTGAATCTATAAATTACTTTGGGCAATATGGCCATTTTCATTGATTCTTCCTATCCAGGAGCATGGAATGTTTTTCCATTTGTTTGTGTCCTCTTTTATTTCCTTGAGCAGTGGTTTGTAGTTCTCCTTGAAGAAGTCCTTCACATCTTTTGTAAGTTGTATTCTTAGGTATTTTATTCTCTTTGTAGCAACTGTGAATGGGAGTTCATTCATGATTTTGTTCTCTGCTTGTCTATTGTTGGTGTATAGAAATTCTTATAATTTTTACACATTGATTTTGTATCTTGAGACTTTGTTGAAGTTGCTTATCAGCTTAAAGAGTTTTTGGGCTGAGACACTGGGGTTTTCTAAATATACAATCATGTCATCTGCAAACACAGATGATTTGACTTCTTCTCTTCCTATTTGAATATGCATTGTTTCTTTCTCTTGCCTGATTGCCCTGGCCAGAATTTCCAATACTATGTTGAATAGGAGTGGTGAGAGACAGCATTCTTGTCTTGCACCAGTTTTCAAAGGGAATACTTCCAGTTTTTGCCCATCCAGTATAATATTGGCTATGGGTTTGTCATAAATAGCTCTTATAATTTTGAGATACGTTCCATCAATACCTAGTTTATTGAGAGTTTTTAGCATGAAGGGATATTGAATTTTATCAAAGGCCTTTTCTGCATCTATTGAGATAATCGTGTGGTTTTTTGTTTGTTTGTTTGTTCATTTGTTTTTGAGATGGAGTCTCGCTCTGTTGCCCAGGCTGCAGTCCAGTGGCTCTATCTGGGCTCACTGGAGGCTCCACCCCCTGGGTTCACGCTATTCTCCTGCCTCAGCCTCCCAAGTAGCTGGGACTACAGGCACCCACCACCTCGCCCAGCTAATTTTTTTTTCTTTTTGTATTTTTAGTGGAGACGTGGTTTCAGCATGTTAGCCAGGATGGTCTTGATCTCCTGACCTTGTGATCTGCCTGCCTCTGCCTCCCAAAGTGCTGGGATTACAGGCGTGAGCCACCATGCCCGGCCAATCATGTGGTTTTTGTCATTGGTTCTGTTTATGTGATGGATTACGTTTATTAATTTGCATATGTTGAACCAGCCTTGCATCCCAGGGATGAAGCCAACTTGATCATGGTGGATAAGCTTTTTAATATACTGCTGGATTTGGTTTGCCAGTATTTTACTGAGGACTCTCACATCAATGTTCATCAGGGATATTGGCCTGAAATTTTCTTTTTTTGTTGTGTCTGTGCCAGGCTTTGGTATCAGGATGATGATGGCCTCATAAAATGAGTTAGGGAGGAGTCCCTCTTTTTCTATTGCTTGGAATAGTTTCAGAAGGATGGTACCAGCTCCTCTTTATACCTCTGGTCGAATTCAGCCATGAATCCATCTGGTTCTGGGCTTTTTTTTGGTTGGTCAGCCATTAATTAGTGCCTCAATTTCAGAACTTGTTATTGGTGTATTTAGGAATTTGACTTCTTCCTGGTTTAGTTTTTGGAGGGTGTATGTGTTCAGGAATTCATCCATTTCTTCTACATTTTCTAGTTTATTTGCACAGAGGTGTTTATAGTATTCTCTGATGATAGTTTGTATTTCTGTGGGATCAGTGATGATATCCCCTTTATCATTTTTTATTGAGTCTATTTGATTCTTCTCTCTTTTCTTCTTTATTAGTCTGGCTAGCCATCTATCTCTTTTGTTAGTCTTTTCAAAAAACCAGCTCCTGGATTCATTGATTTTCTGAAGGGTTTTTCGTGTCTCCATCTTCTTCAGTTCTGTTCTGATCTTAGTTATTTCTTGTCTTCGGCTAGCTTTTGAATTTGTTTGCTCTTGCTTCTCTAGTTCCTTTAATTGTGATGTTAGGGTGTCAATTTTAGATCTTTCCCACTTTCCCATGTGAGCATTTAGTGCTATAAATTTCCCTCTTAACACTGCTTTAGCTGTGTCCCAGAGATTCTGGTACATTGTCTCTGTGTTCTCATTGGTTTCAAAGAACTTCTTGATTTCTTCCTTAATTTTGTTATTTACTTGGGAATCATTCAGAAGCAGGTTGTTCAATTTCCATGTAGTTGTGCAGTTTTGAGTGAGTTTCTTAATCCTGAGCTCTAATTTGATTGCAGTGTGGTCTGAGGGACTATTTGTTATGATTTCCATTCCTTTGCATTTGCTGGGGAGTGTTTTACTTCCAACTATGTGGATAATTTTGCAATAAGTGCTATGTGGCACTGAGAAGAATGTATATTCTGTTGATTTGGGGTGCAGAGTTCTAAAGATGTCTATTAGGTCCACTTGGTCCAGAGCGAGTTCAAGTCCTGAATATCTTCGTTAATTTTCTGTCTCACTGATCTTTCTAATATTGACAGTGGAGTGTTAAAGTCTCCCACTATTAGTGTGTGGGAGCCTTAGTCTCTTTGTAGGTCTCTTAGAACTTGTTTTATGAATCTGGGTGCTCCTATATTGGGTGCATATATATTTAGGATAGTTAGCTCTTCTCGTTGAATTGATCCCTTTACCACTATGTAATGCCCTTGTTTTGTCTTTTTTGATCTTTGTTGGTTTAAAGCCTGTTTTATCAGACTAGTATTGCAACCTGCTTTTTTTTTCTCTTCATTTGCTTGACAAATATTCCTCCATCCCTTTATTTTGAGCCTATGTATGTCTTTGTATGTGAGATGGGTGTCCTGAATACAGCATATGGATGGGTCTTGACTCTATCTAATTTGCCAGTCTGTGTCTTTTAATTGGGGCATTTAGCCCATATTTAAGGTTGATATTATTATGTGTGAATTTGATCCTGCCAGTATGATGCTAGCTAGTTATTTTGCCCATTATTTGGTGCAGTTTCTTCATAGTGTCTTCGGTCTTTATATTTTGGTGTGCTTTTGCAGTGGCCAGTACCATTTTTCCTTTCCATAATGAGTGCTTCCTTCAGTAGCTCTTGTAAGGCAGGCATGGTGGTGACAAAAGCCCTCAGCATTTGCTTGTCTGTAAAGGATTTTATTTCTCCTTTGTTCATGAAGCTTAGTTTGGGTGGATATGAAATTCTGGGTTGAAAATTCTTTTCTTTAAGAATGTTGAATACTGGCCCCCACTCTCTTCTGGCTTGTAGGGTTTCTGCAGAGCAGTCCACTGTTACTCTGATGGCTTCTCTTTGGAGGTAACCTGACCTTTTTCTCTGGCTGCCTTTAACAGTTTTTCCTTCCTTTCAACCTTGGAGACTCTGACAATTGTGTGTCTTGGTGTTGATCTTCTTATGGAGTATCTTAGTAGTGTTCTCTGTATTTCCTGTATTTGAATGTTGGCCTCTCTTGCTAGGCTGGGGAAGTTATGCTGAATAATATCCTGAAGTGTGTTTTCCAACTTGGTTCCATTCTCCTTGTCACTTTCAGGTACACCAGTCAATCATAGGTTTGGTCTTTTCACATAGTCTCATACTTCTTGGAGGCTTCGCTCATTCCTTTTCATTCTTTTTTCTCTACTCTCATCTGCATGCCTTATTTCAGCAAGATGGTATTCAATCTCTGATATCCTTTCTTCCACTTGATCAATTTGGCTATTGATACTCGGGTATGCTTCATGGGATTCTTGTACTATATTTTTCAGTTCCATCAAGTCATCTATGTTCCTCTCTAAACTGGTTATTCTAGTTAGCTGTTTCTATAACCTTTCATCAAATTTCTTAACTTCTGTGCATTGGATTAGAACATGCTCCTTTAGCTAAGAGGAGTTTGTCATTACCCACCTTCTGAAGCCTACTTCTGCCAATTCGTCAATCTAATTCTCCATCCAGTTTTGTGCCCTTGCTGGAGAGGAGTTGTGATCATTTGGAGAAGAAGAGGCATTCTGGCTTTTGGAATTTTCAGAGTTTTGCACTGGTCTTTCCTCATCTTCCTGGATTTATCTGCCTTTGATCTTTGAGGCTGATTACCTTTGAATGGGGTTTTTGTGTGGGGGTCTTTTTTGTTGTTTTTGTTGTTGTTGTTGCTTTCTGTTTGTTAGTTTTTCTTCTAACAGTCAGGCCCCTCTTCTGCAGGTCTGCTGCAGTTTGCTGGAGGTCCACTCCAGACAGTGTTTGCCTGGGTATCACCAGTGGAGGCTACAAAACAGCAAAGATTGCTGCCTGCTTCTTTCTCTGAAAGCTTCATCCCAGAGCCTGCCAGATGCCAGTTGGAGCTCTCCTGTATGAGGTGTCTGTCGAACCCTGTCGGGAGGTCTCTCCCAGTCAGGAGGCTCGGGGGCCAGGGACCCACTTGAGGAAGCAGTTTGTCCCTTAGCAGAGCTGGTGTGCTGTGCTGGGAGGATCTCCCTTGTCAGGATCAGCTGCTCTCTTGAGAGCCAGCAGGCAGGAAAGATTAAATCTGCTGAAGCAGTGCCTACAGTCACCCCTCCCCCCAGGTGCTCTGGCTCAGGTAGATGAGTTTTAGCTGTAAGCCCCTGACGGGGGCTGCTGCATTTCCTGTAAAGATGCCCTGCCTGGTGACAGGAATCTAGAGAAGCAGTCTGGCCACAGCCACTTTGCCATGTTGTGGTGAATTCTGCCTAGTCAAAACCTCCCAGTCTCCTTAGCATTGTCACGGGAAAACTGCCTACTAAAGTCTCAGTGATGGTGGATACCCCTCTGCTCACCAAGCTCCATCATCCCAGGTCAACTCCAGACTTCTATGCTGGCAGCGAGAATTTCAAGCCAGTGGTTCTTGGCTTGCTGGACTTTGTGGGAGTGGGACTGGCTGAGTGAGACCACTTGGCTCCCTAACTTCAGGCCCCTTTCCAGGGGAGTGGATGGTTCTCCTGTCTCACTGGGGTTCTAGGTGCCACTGGAGTATGAAAAAACTCCTGCAGCTAGCTCGGTGCCTGCCTAAACAGTCACCCAATTTTGTGCTTGAAACTCAGGGCTCTGGTGGTGTAGATTCACAAAGGAATCTATTAATCTGTGGATTGCAAAGATCTGTGGGTAGAGCATAGTACCCGGGGTGGGTAGCACTGTCCCTCATGGCTTCCCTTGGCTGGGGGAGGGAGGTCCCCCGGCTCCTTGCACTTCCCAGGTAAAGCCATGCCCCACCCTGCTTCTGGTCGCTCTCTGTGGGTTGCACCCACTGCCTAACTAGTTCCATGAGATCAACTGGTACCCCATTTGGAAATGCAGAAATCACCTGCCTTCTGCATTGGTCTCTCTGGAAGCTGCAGACCAGAGATGTTCCCATTCGGCTATCTTGGCCCTTACCCAAATGGAGAATTTTTTAAACTACTGATGCCAAGGCCCCACTCCAGACTGATTAAATCAGCAGGTCTGTCCCATGCATGCTGATGTATTTGGCTGATGTCATGATGTCTGCATCTTATTTTCCAAAGTATTATGTGTGTGTTTATATTTCTATATCTATCTATCTATTTAAATGTTACTATTATATAAATATGTGTATTGTACTGTTATTCCACATTTTCTGTATGTTTGACATTTTTCAAAATAAAGATTGAGAAAAAATGATGAGTATCTCCAGGATTGGCTGGGTCATCTGTCTTCACAAAGTTTCTTGTGGTGCTCCTGTCCAGAGCTAGCGAGATTGATTGCACTTACCATTTGACACACTGCTTTGATTCTGACTCCTCTAGGAGACTGTCCTATCCTGAGGACAGGGGCCTCATGTGTCTCAGAACTTTGCATTCCCTTATCCCCCAGCCCTAGAATGTGCCTGGCATATAGTGGGCATTGAATACATACTTCTTGAGCATAATCAAAAGGAAGTTACATTCAGGGCAGATAGGTGAATATGTATTTATTATTCTTTCAATGAATCAATCAATCAGTCTTTTGTCACTTATGGAGTGCCTGTTGTTTCATGCATGCTTTAGGCACAATGGATCATCTAATGATCTGCAAGGTTTCTCACTCTTGTCAGTATGCAGATTTTGGCCCAGATAATTCTTTGTTGTAGGGGGCTGTCCTGTGCATTGTAGGATGCTTAGCAGCATTTTTTATCTTTGCCCACTAGATGATAGTAGCGACATACCTCCAACCTCACAAGTTGTGTTAATCAAAACTTTCTCCAGACACTACCAAATGTCCTCTGGGAGCAAAATTTTAACCTCCAGTTAAAAAGCACTGATCTGTAAGACAGCCTGCCTTTAAAAAATCTGAACAGTAATGAAGGAAACAGATATATATACACGTGTGTGTGTGTGTGTGTGCGCGCGCAATGAAAGATAAGATATGTGAAGGACTGTAATGTATCAGAATGTTATGAAGCATAAGAAGAGAAAAAGTTAATTCCATTTGGAGGCATTTGGGAAGACATTATGATAAACACTGGGTTTGGGTTTTAGTAGCTTTGTGGATGGGAAGCTCTTTCAATGTAATTTCCTTTCCTAAGCTTCTGCCAGCTTACATCTATACAGCCTGTGGTCACCTGTGGCGTCTTCTGAACCTTGTTTCTTAGACGAAGAAACTGAATCCAAGCGAGTTTGGATTACTTGAGGTAAGAGGTGGTTTACAATACAGACCTTGGAACCAGACTGTCTGGCTTTGAATCCTAGTTCTACCAATTTCTAGTCGTGAGCTTAGGGCTTGTGATTTAACCTCTTAACACCTCAGTGTCCACATATGGAAAATGGAGCTAATAATAGCTTCTATCATCTCATAGAGTTTTAGTTAGAAATTTACATGTGTCAAATGTTTAGAACAGCACCTGGCCTCCATATATACATAAAAAACTATGGAAGTGTTTGCTACTATCACTATTGTTACCAGAGCCATCCAGCAACTTGATGGCAGAGGTGAAGTAAATTGGATCTGCAGCCTCCCGGCCCAGGGTTTTCTCCACAGCAAAGTCTTTTTGCTATTTGAGCAAAAAAAAAAAAATCAGTGATGGCTCAACTGGCACCACTGGGAAAGGCACACCCCATGAGCACCATTCTCTGTTTAAACTTCACCATCCGATAGAAATATTATTCAAGTCACGTGTAGATTTTCTAGTAGCCACATGAAAAAAGAAAAATGGATGAAATTAATTTTAGTAATACATTTTATTTTTGCCCAATATATAAAAATATTAACATTTCAAAATGTAATCAATAAAAATTATTAATGAGATGTTTACATTGTTTTTTTCCATACTAAGTCTAGGAATCCAGAGTGTACACATACAGCATATCTCAAGGAGCCACTTTTCAAGTGCTCAATAGGCGCATGTGGCTGGTGGCTACCATACTGGAGAGTACAGATTTTCTAAACACTGCAAAGGACTTTCACGGTGGCCGGACATTCATATTATTTCTGACTATGCCTAGGGGATGACAAATCAGAGCAAACAGTAAAAGTCTTTCTTGAGTTTTTTGCAGGACACTGGACCCTCTCCTTCTCCCTCTCCTTCTTCTTCCTCTAAAAAGCCAGCTGATTATTGCTTTGGGGGCAGGCAACTCAGAAGCTCTTGGTGGGGCGGGTCCACGTCCTCTTCACCATCACAGGCTTCTGGCTGCGCAGGATGGCGCTGGCCTTGCTGATGGCAGTCATAGCAGGTCAGGACGGTACTTGTTCTTGCAGATCACGTGTCTGATGCTGCTGAGCTCGGCGCGAGCGTTCTTGTTCATAATGGTCCGCACATACGAGGCGGCAGGCGTCCGCTGGCCGCATCAGCGCTTCATGACCACCAGAACACCTTGCCATTGGCTGCCGGTGCCTCGCCCACAGTCTTGCAGCGAATCAGACCGTTGTAGCGCAAGGAGTTGCGAGCCTTCAAGTTATTGGGCTTGGTGCTGTAGGTCAGCTTATTCCTCTTGATCAGGAAACCGGGGCAGTTGTGCACGACCATCCATTGCAGGTGCGCAGACATGGCGGCGGCTCCTCGCGCAGTGAAGGCCGGAGACCGAAAGAGCTGGATCCTCTTCTTGCTTGTTCCTATCCCAACCTCATCAAAATAAGGCGACTGTATTTTTTTAAATGGTAGTTCATTCATTCATTAACCTTTCCAACCTTGATTTAACTTGAGTACAACTTTCAATAAATCATGACACAACAGTTCCAGATGCCACCCCTCAAGATGTTCGGAGGCACATACTTAACCTCTGTAAGCCATGAGCTCCTGCTTATCCTGCCAGATGAAGCCTTGACACCTCTTTCCATGGCAAGCCTGGAGCCTCCTGCTCTGACTCTGCTGGTGGTGACCTCAGATTGCCTCCTAGGTCCTCCTGAGTGAGCCAGCATCATCTGCTCGTCTACCACCCCAGGACTGGGGAAAGGGATGGAGGCTGAGAATAATTAGTGACCTGTCTGAGGCCAGGCAGAAATTTGTCACCACTGATGGAACACAAGCTGGCAGGCCCTGGGTGACCTCTTTAAAATGCTCTGCAGTGCAAGCATTGCACACTCCTGGCATTTTTGTAAGGGGAGTGTCCAGGACAATAGTAAAGAAATTCTTACGTGCTTATTGTGAGTCACATGCTGTTTTTAGTGCTTTACTTAACTGACAAAATCCTCACCGCAGCCCACTGAGGCTGCTGGTCTTATTAATCTCACTTTACAGATGAGGAAACTGAGATCTGGAGAAGAACATGGCTTGCGTAAGGTCACAGAGATATAAGAGGCAAAGAGGAGTCAAACCCAGACTCTGTGCCTCGTTGTGCCACAGTGAGCCCTTCAGGCTTGGGCTGGGCCACCAGCCTTTACTTCTCAGCGAGAAATGTAGGCTCCAGGAGGACATGGTTTCTGTGCTTTTGTTCTCTGCTTTGTCCTCACCACGTAGAACCTATTGGTTGATTGGCTGCCACCTCCTTGCTGCTAGTGGTGTCCAATCTTAGCTCTAGACCACAACTCAGGCTGATGGTTGTTCCACTGGGCACTTGTTGTTCTGCGTATGATCTGACTTTGACTTCATGCCTTGCCTACTGGTTGCACATGATTTTTGGCCTCTATGTAAGTGACCTGAGACTTGCCCCAAGGCCAGAGAGGCATTCAGTTGCTTGAGGCAACTCAAGCTCAAAGCAGATCTGATCTTGGCATAAGCACATTGAGTCTTATTTCCCTACCCTCTGAATGATGAGACTGGATCAGGTGAGGCTGGAGTATCAATGTTTCCACCCCTTTGCTCCTGGAAGGTTGGGATTGGGGGATGGAAGAATGGGGATAGGGTACAGACTGATGGTACAAGGATTTCTGTGTGAAAGAAAATGTGCTCCATGCCATCCTTTATGGGTGGTTATAGGGAGGAGTGCCTGGCACCAGCTACCCATCCAAAGACATTTACAGTCTAGCCTGGATGTAACAGGTTCCCAGTTGCCCTCCTCCTCTCACCTCTGGCTCTAGCCCAGGCCAGCCTGACTCCAGGCTCCACACTGTTTCCACACTGGCTGTTGGTGCAGGCCCACCTGAGGAGAAATTACCCTGGCTCCCTTTCCACTCCCCTAACATCTTGTTTTCGGCATCTTAAGACCTCCTGAATAAGATGCATCTTCCTTCATCTGAATAACCACAAAGGGCCTCTTGAATGGTGGAGAGTCTCAAAAGGTGCAGTCTGAGGAGGGCTCTGGAGAGCTCAGGGGCCCTTGTTGTCGAGAACCTGCAGACTAGCTGTTCCACTTTTCCCCCTGTGCAGGCTTGGGTTCCCATCTCAGGATGTGCACAGGCCCCAAGTCTGGGGCCCTCACACTTTGTATCCTGCCTTCAGTGGGAATAAGGGATCCCAGGAGAGGAGGCTTGCAACTTTGTGGGGAGAGGCTGGAGAGCTGGGTTGGGTGTGACACAGGGCCAGCTAAACCCAAGTCTATGGGCAGGTTTCTTCCTTGAACCTATTATCCTTTGATTCTCATATGAGGATGTTCCCATGATACCACAGGGCACTGACCAATTCTTTCCCTCATGCACATACATGTGTGCACATGCCCAGATACACACACACACACACACACACACACACACACCCCACCAAGCCCCAGATCTGAGGTCTTCCAAAAGGACATGAGGGCAAACCTCTCAGAGGATTTAATGTCATGCTTCCAAATGTGCTCAAACAAAGTCATCTATCTGGAAACTCTATTTCTCCCAGAGGCTGTTATTCTTTAACTCCCTCAAAATAGGGGTCAGTGACTCTAAATGCAGAGTGACAGTTAACCAACTATGTAACATCAGCCTCAAGGTTCAAATTTTCCTTAATGGAAAAGTCAACTTTTACCCCAAGCATTAGCAGACCAGATGTGGTTTGCAGAACCTTCTGGAGCTTTAAACAGTTGGATGCTATCTGTCCCTTCTGGGGGCACCCTGGTCAGTCAGGATACAGACTTCAGACAGGGAGCCTCTCTCACCACAGCCTGATGGCTCATCTTCCAAAGGGCTTCCGTGCTTTCATTCTTTGCCAGCAAACACAACTGAAATCAGGAGCTCTGGATGCATCCTGGACTAGGGAGACACAACGCAAATCCCTTTAACAGATTGTGGACATGGTGAGCTAGACATGGAGACAGGCCCAGAGCACAGAGAGAGCTGGGATGAAGAATGTCTACCACAACCCAGGCGAGGCCTGGGTTTTAGGAGCAGGTAACCCCAGGCCAAGTCTTGAGGGGTGAGTAGGAGTTAGTCAGAGAATCCCTGGCAGAAAAGACAGCCAAGTGTGCAGGTGTGGTCAGCATTGCTGGAGGGTCAGCTAGGACACCCGTGGCAGAGACAAGTTGCAGCCCCCAGGTAGCCGTCATGGAAAGCTTTGTGTGCTGTGGCAGGGAGCTTGAACTTCATCCTGAAGGCAATGAAGCTGCAGGAGAGCATTGTAACTAAGGCAGTAACACAGACAAACAATCATAATAGCTAACATTTGGAAAATGAATACTTTTTAGATGTCACGTATTGTTCTAAGTGCTTTGCATGTATTTGTTAACTTATTTAATCCTTTGCAGAAGCCCTATAGAACAATACTGATATTATTCCCATGTGACAGCTGAGGAAACTGAGGCATGGAGTGCCCACACAGTCATCTAGCTCTTAAGTTGTGGAGCTGGTATTTGAACCTAGGAAGTTTGATTCTTGAGCTCACTCTTTCAGTCACTCTGCTATTATTTATAATTTTGTAGCCATCTCTGTTCAAAAGGGATTTTAGGTGATTTATAATATAACCTAGTGCACAGTAAGCAAACTAAAAATAAAATTTAAAATGAAAGAGAGAACAGAAACAGAAACAGAAAAGCAAGGAGACATTTATGGCAAGAATTCAAGATGGGAAATCACTGAACTTGAGCCCTAGTTTTTATCTGATTTTTTTGACAAAAAACTGTGAAATTGTCAAGTTACAATCCAATTGCTCTTTATGTGTTTATCAGGAGACACATGCTGCTTCTGCTTACTGAATTCTAGAAGGAAATTTGTTGTCTAGTCCCTGATATGAACTGTGATGTAATGCATAAGATGTATTAGCTTCCTAGGGCTACTATAACAATTGACAGCAAATTTGGTGGTTTAAAACAACAGAAATTTATTTTTTCACATTTCTGGAGGTCAGAGATCCAAAATCAAGGTGTCGTCAGGGTTGGTTCCTTCTGGGGGCTGTGAGGGAGACTCCATTCCATGCCTCTCTCTCAGCTCTTGGTGGCTGCAGGCAATCCTTGGCGTTTCCTGGGTTGCATCACTTCAATTTCAGCCTCTATCTTCATATAGCTTTCTCTTCTGTGTCTTTGTGTCTCAAAACTCCCTCTGTTTCCTCTTGTAAGGACATCAGTCATTGGATCAAGGGCCCAGCCTAAATCCAAGATGATCTCACCTTGAGATCTTTAGTTTAATTCCATTTGCAAAGACCTCATTTCCAGTAAATAAAGTCACATTCATAGGTACCAGGGGCTAGGACTTGGATGTAACATTTTTGCATGCCACTATTCAACACACTGCAAATCATTTAATAGCAATTCTGCAAAAAATAATTAGAAGGGGTTCTTTTATGGCTGTGTCTCACAGTGATAAAGCCAAGGGTAGAGTTTTGTTTTGATTGCAATTTAGCTCACTTGAGATGGGTAGTTCCATCTAGTTTGGAGGCGTTTGCCTGTCCTCCAGAAAGGGCTCCTGAATTGAATGTCTTGTCAGCTATGTATCTTTGGTGGACAGAACTTCACTTGGAGTCAGGTGATTCACAGGACTCCTGGTATGAAGCAGAGTTTTTGTCTCAGACCCATTGATGGGAGGCTGTCTAATCTAGTACAGAAGTCCCTAACTTGGGCACAAGTGAGAATCACCAAGGGAGATTTTGCAAAAACACATGCCACAGTTGCATGCAAGACAAATGAAGCTGACTCTCTGACCTCTATTGTCCCTTCCCCTGTATTGACTTTCTAATGGGAATCTCCATTTGTGATGGGGTGGTTGGGATCACCTGTAACAGGCTGTTGCCGGTTTCCTTTCAGTCTAGTGGCATGGGGAGGGGGACAGGGGGGCACGTGATCTGTCACAGTAGGAGTGGCCTTGAGATTCTATTTGGATTTGCTTTCATGGCTCCTTTCCAAAAAAGAACACATTTGTTCCTCTCTGAACTTTAATATCTTTATCTGTAAAGGGGAGTAAGCCAATTTATTTATTTATTTATTTTTTTGAGACAGGATCTTGCTCTTTTGCCCAGGCTGGTGTGCAGTGGTGCTATCTTCGCTCACTGCGGCCCTAACCTCCTCGGCTCAAGAGATTCTCCCATCTCAGCCTCCTGAGTAGCAGGGACTACAGGCATGCACTACCATACCAGGCTAATTTTTGTAGAGATGGGGTTTTGCCATGTTGCCCAGGCTGATCTTGAACTCCTGAGCTCAAGGGATCCACTTGCCTCAGTCTCTCAAAGTGCTGGGGTTACAGGCATGAGCCACTGTGCCCAGCCTGGGCAAGGCAATTTAACTCATGGAATTGTTATAAAGATTAAATGACACGTCATATGTAAAACACTCCACACAGTATCTGACAGATGTGGAGGAAGAGAGAACTGCACTAAGGGCATTGCTGTTTGTTCCAGACCATTGGTGTGCCAGGGATTTCTGGTAATGATCACTCTTCAGTGGAGGAGAACAAGAAATAAACAACCACTCTGGCTCCTCTCTCCAGAACTTAAGGAGAAAAGCCCTGACCACCTGGCCTTCTCTTCTCTTCTTGACAAAGTTATCGATTTCACTTTTGTTCTTCAGTAATCATTGTTCTCCAGGAGAAAAAGCTGTTTGTTTAATGAGACTCCTATGTCCTGCTGGAACAGTGAATATTGAGAAGGGGGTCTTAGGAAGCTCTGGTGAAAACCCAGGGCTCCTAATTAAGCCAGGTCCTCAGCTCACCCAAAGACCCGGCATGCACTTCAGAACAAATCACCTGAAACCTGCATATGTCAATAATTTAATAGGACAGATTTCCCAGGGGTATTTTGAGGGCAGTAGCTCATTTTCAAGCAAGAATTTTCCCAGAAGTAACAACCATATCTTTACACTGGGCCTTTCTTAGTCAAAGTTCATTATGGAAACAGCAATTCTTCTAAAATATTATCTACCCAAGGATTGGCATGCAAAGTCTTCCAGGATCTAGTCCTGGCCTACTTTCCAGATGAAACCATTGTCTACTGAACCTTCTATGCTCTAGCCATGTGTCTTCTTGGGCTGCCATAACAAAATACATAGACTGGGTGGCTTAAGCAACAGAAGTTTATTTTCTCTCAGTTCCGGAGGCTAAAAACCCAAGATGAAAGTGCCAGTTTCTGTTGAGGGCTCCATGTTTTGCTTGTAGGCAGCCACACTGTGTCCTCACAAGGCCTTTCCTTTATTATAGCTCTCCGGTGTCTCTTCTCAATAGGACACTAATCCTATTAAATCAGGGCCCCACCTTTATGACCTCATTTAGTCTTAACTACTTCCTTCCTTACTGTTATTACAGCCACAAATAGGGGGTTAGTCTTTCAACAGATGAATACTGGGAGGACACAACATTCCTTCCATAACACCAGGCTGCGGGTCCTCACGCAAGACTTGTGCTCTTCTACTGCCAGGGCTTGGCTCCACTCAGTTCCGTGACCTGGAATGGCTTTTGCCCCGTGCATTCATATTCCAACTCTCTCTGCTACAGATGCCATCTCCTCCACAAAACATTCTCGATCTCCTTCCCCATTCCTCCCCCAGTTGGAAGCGGAAGTTCTCCTGGCTTGTTTCGGGTTTACATAGGATTTCTTTTCTCTATTTCTCTCCTCGTATTCTTGTCCTGGCCCACTCTCTAGACTGTGGCTTTCAGTCCCGGCTGTGCAGAGTTGTTTTAGAGATTTTAAAAGTTCCAATGCTAAGCCCAATTCCAGATCTCCTGAAGAAGAATCTCTGATGATGGGGCCCAGGATCACATGTCTTAAGGATGGGACCATATTAATACGTGGCAATGAGTGGGTGAAAGCAACTACACTAGCAGCAAACTCTGTGGGAATGTCATCCTTCCAGAGAAAACATGGTGTCTTTCTGTGCTTGGTATTATTTCTTAACTCTTTGCTGACATCTTCCTTAGTGGGACATTGCCTAGACCACCTGTCCACCAGGGTTCTGGGTACAAGTTTGGCTCTGCCAATGAGATGCACTGTGTGCTCATCTCCATTTTGTGGACCCTGGGGGAGAGCAGGCAAACTTAACAATAGGTTATCAGAGAGAAATAAGAAATGCTATTTATCGAACTCCAGTGAAGTGCTGGATATTGTGCTAGATGCTTTACAACACTTTATTTTGTTGGGGTGGTAAAATATACATAACATAAAATTCACCATTTTAACAAATTTAAATTGTACAGTTAAGTGGCATTTAGGACGTTGACAATGTCATACATTTATTACCACTATCTAGTTCAAAAACATTTGCTTCATCTCAAAAGCAAATCCGATACCTAGTAAGAAGTTGCTTCCCTCTGCTCCCGGCCCCTGGCAGTCACTAATCTGCTTTCTGTCTTGATGGATTTGCCTATTCTTGTCATTTTATGTAGATAGTAATATACACTACGTAGTATTCTATGTCTGGCTTCTTAACATAATGTTTTCAAGGTTCACCCATGTTGTAGCATGAGCTGGCACTTCATTCCTTTTTACAATGAAATAATATTTCATTTTATGGATACATCACATTTTGTTAATTCATTTATTGGTTGATAGACATTTGGGTTGTTTCCACCTATTGGCTATTGTGAATGGTGCTGCTATGAATATTTGTGTGTAAGCTTTTGTTTGAATATATTTTTCTCAACTCTTTTTTTATGTACTTTTAAAAGCAGATCTTATTTGACAAATAAAGAAATTAGATCTTGCTGATGAATGGATGAAGAAAATGTGTTATATATACACCACGGAATACTACTCAGCTATAAAAAGAAATGAAATCGTGTCTCTTTCAGCAACTTGGATGGAGCTTGAGGCCATTATTCCAAATGAAGTAACTCAGGAATGGAAAACCAAATATTGTATGTTCTCACTCATAAGTGGGAGCTAAGCTATGAGGACACAAAGGCATAAGAGTGATATAATGAACTTTGGGGACTCAGGAGGGGAGGTTTGGAGGGGGTGGAGGGATAAAAGACTACATTTTGGGTACAGTGTACACTGCTTGGGTGACAGGTGCACTAAAATCTCAGACACAGACATCACCACTAAAAAATCTTATCCACATAACCAAAAACTGCCTGTACCCCAAAAAGCATTGAAATAAATAAAAGAAATTAGGTCTTGGAGATAGTGTTTGTTTAAGTTATATAGCTGCTATGTGACAGGGTTGGAATGTGAATGAAGGTTTCTGACTCCAGATTCTGGGCTCTCTCCACCACACTATAAGCTGCTTTTGCGAAGTCAGACCTCAGTTGTCTCCTATGGTAACTTTGAAATTATGCTTTCTTATTTTCTGTTCTCAACATTGGAGAACTCCTTTCTTGGCACCCAAGACATTTTGTGTTTGACATGAGCTTGTTCTCTCTTTGACTTCCTTTCTGTTCCAGAGGAGTAGCCAGCCTTGAATTTATCAGGTAAGGAGATTTGGGTGAATAGCTCCTTGAATATTTTATTATTTTAAAATGCCCACGGCATGGTTATCCTTAAAAATGTGCAAATATGCACCCCAAATAGCCATTATGATAAATAGTACCTCCTTTATCATGATCAATGTGCCTTTTCCCCCTAGAATCAAATCTTTATTATGCTTATCATGGTGGATATAGAATTTATAGGTCTTTCATTTTATAATGAGTCAAGCATTAATGACAAAACAGAAAATGTTGGAATTACTGTCATCTTGAGACTTGAGAAAAATGTTGGCAAATTATGGGAAAAGGAAGAAAATATTAAACCTCTCAAGAAAGAGCCATGTGAAATGGTTGTTGAAGGGCCTAACGGTTACTGGATGCAAAGAGAAAAAACAGGGGCCCTGCTGAAGAGTAGCCTGATGATGACCAGCAAGCTTGGGCTTTCCTACAGCATGGCAGCCTTGGACTTCTCACATGGCAGCTCAGTGTCCCAAGTTGAGTATTTCAAGACAGAGAGTCTGGCAGAAGCTGTATCACATTTTGTGACTTGGCCTTGGAAGGTCTCATAATGTCACATCCCCCATATTCTATTAGTCAAGGCAGTCAAAGGCCTGGTCATATTTAAGTAGAGGGAATGTCTAACTTCCCTCCATGTCTTAATGGGGATGTGGCAAGATTCTTCTGCAAGAGCATGTGGGTTGATATTGTTAAAACCATTTTTGGAAAATGCAACCTGTCATAATAACTAAGGTGTTTTTTGAAATTTATACGTTCTGTTCTTCTCGCTTGCTTCCTTAAGATCCTCCACACTATAGTAAGAATGATGGTGGGAAACCTCAATGGAGGGAGAGAGAGGACAGAGAAGTACCATCAGTGCAAACCCTAATTATGAGGGCATAGAGTCAGAATGTTTATTCACTCATTCATTCTTTCAACAAATATTGAATACTGAGTGCCTGCTATGTGCCAGATACTGTTATCAGACACTTTAAGAAGCACATCAGTGATCAAAACAGATATAGATTATTGCCCTCATGTGGTCTCCATTCTAGTAGAACAGTTATCAACCATGCTGTATGTGCCAGGCTCTGTTCTCAGCACTTTACACATGTGATCTTTTTTTTTTTTTTTTTTTGAGACAGAGTCTCGCTCTGCCCCCAGGCTGGAGTGCAGTGGCCGGATCTCAGCTCACTGCAAGCTCCCCCTCCCGGGTTCACGCCATTCTCCTGCCTCAGCCTCCCGAGTAGCTGGGACTACAGACGCCTGCCACCTCGCCCAGCTACACATGTGATCTTATTTAATCCCCTCAGCAAGTCTATGAAATAGGTAACAATTAAATCCCCATTTTTACTTGAGCACAGAGAGGATGAGTCACTTGCTCAAGGTCACACAGCTATCAGGAGGTAGAGTTGTGATGTACATCCAGGTGATTTTTTCTGGCTCCAGTCTCTATTCTCTATGCCATGCTGCCTCTGGATCTGGAAGGGAGCTTGTAGATCATTTAGTTCACCCTCATTCCACAATGTTGACTCAGAGGTACCAGGTGATGAGAGGACTTGCCCACAATTAAACAGCTGGTTAACATCTGGACTGGAACTAGAATCTTATCTTTCAGAACATGACTCATATCACTGTGCCCTTAGATTATTTGGGCAGATAATTCTGTGAAGGATGGGGGCTTGGCCACATCCTCATGTTTCCCCACCTTGAATGATAGTTCCTTGGGGACAAAGATGGCTTTTGCTACTGTTTTTTGATAGTCCTTCTTCTGTCCTCCATGGGTGGGATGAAGATGCCCTGCTCAAGTTTACAAGCGGTGTTTTCCAGCCTGCACAGCTCTTCCTCATCTGAAGGTGCATCTCCCTTCCTCCTGATCATCTGTGGGACAAATGCTCCATGTGTTTTTGGGGGCCATCACCACTCTGGTCAGTTTTCTCCCTCCTCAGTCATCAGTGAGCTCAGGTGCACAGCAGTAAGGGGAAAGAGTACATGGCAGTGCCTAAAGGGTTAGTAAGACAGAGAGACCAGGCCACACAATCATTCCCTCTCTAGCAGCCATCTCTGCATGAGAAGCGTTAGAGGGACAGCACCACAGGGACAGGGCTCTGTGCACCTCTCATGTCCCAGTTAGAACCATCGCAGTCACCAGTGCCTCTAAACTGCAAGGAACCCACTAGGCAAAGAGAGCAGATTGGGGCAGAAATGTCCCATCATGGGAGCTGGAGATTGGGCTGTAGAATTTCAGACTGGAAGTTAGACTTTGGCAGGCATCCTTCTCAGATTTTCCAGAACAGTTCCAATTTTATGCAACACAATTTTTTGAATAAAGATGACTCATTAAAGAAACTGTGATTTAATTTTTATGTCTTTGATAGGACTTCTTATTTAAATAAAGTCACTAATCAATAACACAAAAATCTTTCTCAGCACCAAGAGTAGTCATTTGATTGGACATGCATTCTCCTTATTTATAGATCATCTTGACTGTAAAGGAGCCAAAGAATAAGTTGCCGAGGATCAGCAAAATACTTGGGGGGTTGAAATCACATACTTCCCTTGACTGAAAGAGGGTTATCATCTATGGTTATACAGGCCTGTGCACTGCACCACTGCACCAGGCTGCAACTGCCAGGAGTCTCTATTTGTACTGCAGACATTATTGATCTGTATGTTGAATACATCAGTTTTATGACAGATGGGCAGATTTGTTCTAGTGTAATCAATATACAATATGAAAACAATTTCGAACAGCGTGAAGCACTGTGTCTTGAGGAAGGAGTGCCTGTTCTAATTTACACAATGGTGTCCTATAAACCACTGGTGGCCTAGATTGAATAGCCAGTTCTATAAAACTCATGGGCCTGGGATTGCAAAGCCAAGATGCAGAGCAATAAGAGGAAAGTGGAGCAGTTACTTGCAAGACCAAGGTTAACCTGAAAGTGTATAAGGTAACACATTATTGACTATACATTAGAATCTCTTGGGGAGATTTGAAAAATACTAATGCCTGGGTCTCATGCCTAGGGATTCTTATTTAACTGGTCTGGGATACAGCCTGGGGTTGAGGTATTGAGGTTATTCATGTAACTCTAATAAACAGCCAAGGTTGAGAACCACTATATTTTTTGTTGGATGGGTGACAGATGATAGATGGATGGGTGGATGACTAGATGCATGGGGTGCATAGATATATGAATAAATGAATGGACTAAGGAATTGGGCATAGAGTCATGGCTTGACATGTTTTCATGATCTGGTATCTGCTTGTCTCCTGACACATTCTCTCTCATTATGTCTCAATTTCTTGCACTCCACGCTCCAGTCATACTGAATTTCAATCAGTTTTTCTAATGTGGTGACTCTCTTGCAACTCTGGCCCTTACCTTCTCTGTTCTCATTGACTAGAAGTGTTTCCTTTTTCTGTTTGCCTCACTAACTTTTACTCTTTCAGGCCTCTACATAAAATTTCAGGTAATTTAGTCCTGGAAGACTTCCTGCACTCCTCTAGACCCTGGTTTAGATCCTGCCATCCATGTTCCTGTGGCCTCCTGTCCTTTCCTGACGGAGCACCTATCACTTGTCTTTGCCACCTGGGCTCACGGGAGAGGAAAAGGAAAAACCCAGTGATTCATTTCTCGTGGTCCTATGCTACATGGCCTCATGCTGATTCAAGCATTTGAGGACAAAAATCTACTTTGACAAAATCTGTGTATCATTCATTGATGGTTCAATAAAAACATCATGCCTTTGGAGGATGCCCCTCTCTCCTTATCTTCCTGTCCTGCAGTTATTGTTTAAATCAGCCATGTGTCAATCCACCGAGTTCTTACTGAGAGTAGCTTTCTCTATGTCCACTATGTCCACTCAGATCAGGATCAGAGAATCTTGACAACAAGGGCCAGAAGGGACATTAGGGATATTCTTGTCAGAGTCTGCATTGTACTGAGGAACATATGGATATTTACCTGGAAACAATGACTTGCCCAGGGTCACACAGCAGCAAAACAAGGGCTGAAACCCAAGTTTCTTGGCTACAAGACTAGTCTGCCCCCATATTCAAGTTCTCTTTAGAAAATTCTCAAAATTCTAGAGCTTAGTCCCTTCTCCTGGCCCTTCCAAAGCCATGACAATTCTAAATGAGTGAAGCCCTGCATTAAAGTCAGTAATGAAGACGCCTGGGGCAAAGATGGCTTTCACTACTGTTTTTTCACTAGCTGTAAGCAGTTGGCAAGATAGCAATGTATCACATCCAAGACATCACCATTATTACGGGAATAGTTAACCCATGAACAGCTCTTAAAGATAAGACATGTCTGTGAGAGGTGGGCTGCAGAAAACCCTTTGGGAAAATTTGCTCTGGAAATTCAGAGTTGGAAATTTGTCTCCAAGGACATTCTAACAAAATGGCGACAGGGTAAGGGGAAATCAGGGGCCAAGAGAACAAGGCTACCACGCTGGGAGTTTTCTCTACACCCAGACTGAGAAAAGGGCTTTTGATTTTGACCCAAACATTGAACTGCCTCTTTGTCCATGGGGGAATTGTAGGAAGCACATGAAAACACTAGCGCAAGGCTTTCAAACTTACCCACAGATACATTTTATCTGAGATGCCTGGTGGTTTTTAAAATATATAAGCCACTACATAAGAGATTCCACATGAAATAGGAATATAAAGAACACGGAGCCCTCATTTCCATGAGGCATCGGTAGAAGAGAGGGGAACAGTGGCTGCCCCTTGAGACAAGGCCTGAGCTTCTCATGCCCCCAGGGGCCCTGCGGCTCACTCATGGCACTGCCTGGGCCCTGTGGACCTGTGGCGTGTGACCTGGACTCTGCAGGAGCCTCCCACCTGTCTTGCTTATAGTTGGCATGGCATTCTGCCTCGTATCATACATTCCTGCACGCTCAACTCATTGATCCCAACAGGCTCTAAGCCCAATAAACGCTCTTGAAATGAATGAATCAGTATTTCAAGGTGCTAACTTAAAGTCACAGTATAGATTTATGAAATTTTTATTTTGTAAATTATTCAGGAGCTTGGTTTGCTACCAAACGTTGAAAAGAAGCTTTGCTAAATAAAATTATTTGCAAGATACTGAAACAGGAAAACTAAAATAATCTCCTTCCTGGATTTCTTTTAGTAAGAGGCAGATCTCTTTCAGGTTAGGTTCAAAACATTCCTGCTGAAGGTAGGAAATGGGCCCCTTTGGATGGTGAGAGCTCTATTTCAGCCTTAGGATCTCATCATTGGCTGTGATGCAGAGGAGAACTGATTGAACAGCAGCATGGTGCTGAGGATGGTGTGTGGATGTGGGAATCAGACGAATCCAGGGCCATTCCCTGGTTTCATTTCTTCCTACCTTTTGTGATCTTGGGCTTGTGGTTTACCTCCTTGGGCCTCAGTAGAGGACTTTGGACCTCTTTTAAATTGTTAAAAACAGTTGTTTTCCTAAATAGTACCTGGACATGGTACAAAATTCAAAAGGTACACAGTGAAAAGTTTCTTTCCTTCTAGTCACCAAAGCCACTCAGCTTCCCTCACAGGAGGCAGGCTCTCTTACTAGGTTCTTGTATATCTTTCTGAAGATAGCCTATAAATATATAATATATGTGAATATAAAAGTATATGTAAATTCATATATGCTTACTCTTTATACACACATTCACACTGTTTCATATATTCTTTTTTCATTTAACATACCTTGAGGATCTTTCTACATCAGAAAGAGTGGCTTCATTTTTAATGGCTGCACAATATTCTATTGATGTATGTGCCATAAAGTGATTTAATCAGTCTATTATTGGCACTCATTGATAGTAGACTTCCAAGATTTGCTATTTCAACACTGCTAAAATGGATATGATACACATGCACTTCTTGTAGGTATGCATGTATCTGTGGGCTAAATCCCAGTATGTGGAATTGTTGTGTTATGGGGTAAGCACAGTTATATTTTGATAGGTAGTGCCAAACTGCCCTCCATAGAAGTTATAATTCAAACTAAAATAGATTTATTAAAGCTCTACTGAAAACCTAATCCATCTAATTCTATATGAGAGGAATGTTGTGAGTATTTATTGCCCTTTGTTTTTCTCTCTGCCTTTATTTACTGGCTTGATATGTCAATCTGCGAAATGGAAATAGTTATACCTTTGTTATATGTATGGGAGGCCATTGTTTTGGAGTAACTCCTGCTTCAGGCCGCAACAAACAAGACAAAACCAGAGTGTAGTCACTGTGCTAGGTGCTACACAATCAAACTAAAGTTGAAAATGAGCCAGTTTTCCAAAAAACAGGAGATTCACATCAATCAATCAAAAGGGACCCAGTCTGTCTGAGCCAGCATGATAAGGAGGTCCCCACTGTTTTAATTCTATAAGGAAAGCAGCTTTGTAATGACCAGTTTGCTTTTTGTTCCTAGTTTTAGTTTTCACCAGTCTTTTCTGCCTATGAAGCCCACCTCTTCTGCCCAGCTCACTGGAGCACCTTTCTAAATCTTGAGATGAGCTGTTTCTGATTCATGAATGACTAAAAAAGCCAACTCTATCTTAAAATTTTTTTTTCTTTTTGAATGATTAGTAATTCATTTTTATACTTATTTTTGTCCCTACAGTGTGTTCCCACCAATTTTACCCTTAAACTGAACTTGCTGAGTTTTTTTTTTTTTTTTTTT
>NW_012116143.1:929316-932509 GCF_000951035.1 Colobus angolensis palliatus | reverse complement strand
GCTGGGAGTTGGAGACTGGAGCTGTTCCTATTCGGCCATCTTGCTCCGCCCCCGAGATTTTGTTTTCGGACAAATTCCAGAGCTGTTTTGAGGATTTATTTAGCGTGTTTGACACTGATCATCTCTTGCCCATGTCAGAGGTTTCTGAGGACTCTCCTTTGGCCATCTGTAACAGGTAAATGACAGGATCTGACAGCAGCAGCAAAGTGCCCATGCTATAGAATGGCTTCCACATTGAGGCAATACATTCTTAAGAATATATAGTTCTGAGCTGAGTGAGAGATGTCTTCCTAACACTTCTGTTTGAATGCTTTACGTTATTAAATGCCAGTCAATTAAGAATTTCATTTAGGCAAAAGGAAAAAGAAGAAAGCAGTCATTCTTTGTAATAAAAATATTGACTTATCGCCAGTGAAGTGGAAAATGACTTTCTCAATCGTTAAAAAGCAAATGCCATTATAAATTGAAAAACAGCCTATTGGATGGTCATATATTATTGTTGCAATGACTCTTAATCTCTTCCTTGTCATCAAACCATGCCACCTCCCCTCCTTTTTGTTGAAATGGGGTCTCACTCTGTCACCCAGGCTGGAGTGCAGTGGCACAATTATAGCTCATTGCAGCCTCAACCTCCCAGGTTCAGGCAATCTTCCCACTTCAGCCTCCTGAGTAGCTGGGACCACAGGTGTGTGGTGCACCACCATGCCCAGCTAAGTTTTTTATTTTTAGAGACAAGGTCTTGCTATGTTGTCCAGGCTTGTTTCCAATTCCTGAACTCAAGTGATCCTCCCACCTTGGCCTTCCAATGTGCTGGGATTACAGGCATGAAACACGGTGCTCAGACCCATCCCTTGTTTTTTTACCTATCAGATTAACTCTCTTTGTTCTCCATGTAGAGGCCGAGACTACTACCAGTGACATTCCAATTCATTTCCTTTTTCAAATTCTTTTCTGGATTACTTCTCTTTCTTTTAACAAAGAGGAAAAGTACAGTTCAGTGGGGGCAGGAGACAGAGACCTAGCAGGCAGTCTGTGCCACCAGGCTGCCAGCATCAGGACTGAGGCTCTCACAGAGGTTCTAGAGCTGTCCCTGGGGCTTTGCCTGCTTTGGCCTCAGGACAAGTGATAGGTGAAGAGCATTCCAAGGAGCTGAGTCTACCCTTCAAGATTCCTTACATCCTTTCTGGAAAAAAAAAAAAAGGCTTGGTACCTTCAGATTCATATGCAAAGGACCTCTGTGCAAATGAAAAGCCTAGTAATTATCAAGAATAAGTATCATAATTTTACAATTTAAAATATTTCCTTAGCACTTTTTAAAGTCTTGAAACAAATTACTGCCTAAGGCTATGTTTTTTTAAATAGTGAAATAGTTTAGGTATTTAAGTTCCAGCCCTCGCAGTAAGCTATTTTTATATTGATTTTTATCTGTGCAAATATGGTGCTAATAGCAAGCAATAGAGGAGAATATTATGTGTCTATTGACACTACATGAAGTCCAAATTCACCTTTATTGTGTCTACACTTATAGCATGGATTTGCCCAGTGCTGCTGAAAGGATGCCCAAGGATGTCTTTCTCCTGAATGAAGTCTCAATGGCATGGCAGTTTGGGAAACACTGGCCTAAAACAGAAAATCTCTTCCCAGGTGTGGGGGTGTTAGAGCAGCGGAACAATGCAAGGAACTCAAAACTCCTGATGCCCAGACTATACCCTAGTTAGACCAACTGAGTCAGAATCCCTGGGGGTGGGTGAGACCTGAGTGAGAACCTACTGTTAGGAGAAAAGACGCCTTCTCTGATTGTTTCCCTTTCCCCCTTGCTCTGGGCTCTGTGGGCAGGAGAGTAGGAGAAATAAAAAAGAGGATGAAGTGGGGCCTTTAAAACATCTTGGAGAGTAACCACCACCACCACAGGAAGTGCAGGGACCCCGCTCCCCCTAGTGGCAGTGTGCGGGAGGCAGCTGGAAGTGCCTGGACTGCCTGGGCGGTATGTGTGTTAGGAAAGCCATGTGTCTTCTGCAGGCTTCCTTTTTATAAAATACGTATTCTATTTCTGTATATTTATTTAAATGTTATTATGTTTACCTATTTATTTATTGTTTATAAATATATGCTTTCTGTATTTTTTAATTTTACGTTTATATAAAGGTGTCTACTGTGGAGCTCTCTATCATGTTCTGAGTCTAGAGGAGGCAGGTGAAGGTGAAGGCCACACAGTGACCCCAGATGCTGTTCCCTGGGTGGGATCTGATGTCTTATTCTGAAAACGTGGGGCACAGTGGCCTGACTTGCAGAGCAGATCTGACCTCAGAATGGATTGGTCCCCATCCCTTCAACATATACATATACACACTTCCCCAGTTCCTGCAGAACAAAGATATGCCTGCTCCCTGATAAAATTTCAGCATTGGTCCTGGTCATTTTTCCCATAAGACTTCAGCTATGATCCTTTTGTGTCTTTCTCCTTGTGTTTAAAGCCAACCACATGTATTTCGACATGTGGACCTTTTGTACAGAAAGCCATGATATCCTTTATCCCCACTTGGATAACATTTCCTGCCCTGGGATGTGGTGTGGGGTAGAGGGAGGGTAAATTCTGTCCTGAGGCTGCTGTGCCATATTCTGCTTGTTTGATTGGGCTTCTGCAACGTCCACTAAGAAATACACACTGCAAAGCAATGTGAAGGGCAACAGCCCTGAACACCACTCCTAGCAGGTGCAGAGAGAGATTCACGGCACCTGACCCAAGTGTCTTCACACTCAAATACCAGTGGAGGCCCACGCACCATATGTCTGGATACCTAAAAGTTTTACATCAAGCTAAGAGGCCAATGAATTAATGTGTTCTGTCCTCCTACTTTCATAAATATGTCTGTGTAAAGATCTGAGAGGCCAGGCTCAACTGCAGCCTTCTTGGACTTCTCAGAGTTCTCCCCAGAATGTGATGACCTGGGACAGCTAGGGATCCCCATTGGCAGCTCACCCACCCTCTTTTCTCACCCCCTTGGCTTCATCCGACCCCACAAGAAACCTCCTGAGCATAGACACACTAGCTTACTTATCCAAGCCCTGTCCACACGAGCTTGTAAACAGCCTCCTTTTGGGGACCACAAGGACCTACACAGATTTACAATGGTAGCATAGTCTCCATTTGGAAGACAGAGACATAGAAGAGTCCTGTATAGGTCTGGAGACA
>NW_012116143.1:851832-929266 GCF_000951035.1 Colobus angolensis palliatus | reverse complement strand
ATTTACAATGGTAGCATAGTCTCCATTTGGAAGACAGAGACATAGAAGAGTCCTGTATAGGTCTGGAGACAGTAAAGAATTACTGCATCTCAAGTATTTGGAATGTGGAGAGAAGGGATGAAATGGGTTCTGGATGGGCTCATTCCATTTTCATCACTACACAAAGAAGGATTTTTAAATTTTTTAATTTGGAATAATTTTAGATTTACAGAAAAGTCGCACATATAAGCAACAGAGAGTTCCTGTATACCCCTCACCCAGTTTTTCCCATTATTAATGTCTTACACTACCATGGTACATTTGTCAAAACGAAGAGCCCATTATTGGTAAGTAACTGTTAACTAAATTCCAGACATTCTTCAGACTTCACCAATGTTCCTGTTGATGACCTGTTACTATTCTAGTATCTGATCCAGGACAATACATTGCATTTAGTTGTCATGTCTATCCATTTGCTTCTGGACTCTGACAGTCTTCAGTCTTTCCTTGTTTTTCATGACCTTCACAAGCTTTAGGAATACTGTCCAGGTATCCTGTAGGATGTCTCCCAATCTGGATTTGTCTGATTATTTTGCTCATGATTAGACTGGGGTTATGGACTTATGGAAGGAACACTGCAGAGGTGAAGCGTCCTGTTTCTGTCCATGCAGGCTGCTGTGCTTTCCTTCTCAGGTACAATGCTTTTCTGCAGAGGTCCAAACTCAAACGTCTTCAAAAGCCAGGCAGGTAATATAACTGAGGTGAAGAAGTAGAAAAGAGCAGAATCAAAAGACAGAAAAAAACAAAGGGCAATGGCAAAGCTTGCTTGCTCAACTGAAAGGCATGCAAATTCATGTTTTGTCTACAATACTCTGCTGGTCAAATCAAACATTCTATAGGTTGACTCAGGCTCCTCCATGGTAAAAACTTGGTGCCATACTCTTAAGCATATAGGGTTATACAGATAAGACCGAGGCTAGTCTTTCCGGGCTATACTAACCCTTTTCTCATGTCAGCAGCTTTTGTCCTGAATGTAGCTCCTTGGTAACATTTCCTTGGAAAGATCTAAAAAACAGCCTTCAGATGGAAGCCAAGAGCTCTTGATCCCAGCAGGTTACTCACTTGTCATTGTCCATGTAGCTGACTCACCTTAGGCCTAGATGTTAGAATCCATTTTCTTATCAACCTCACACAGTTATAGTGCAATGTGAGTCATTTGTTGCACTTCTATGAATGGGTTATTGAGCATTTCTGTACGTGCATTCATATATCAATCAAGATAGGCTAGGTTACGCTGCAGTAAAAAAACAGCCCCCAGGTCTCAGTGGCTTAACATTACAAGTTTCACTAAGATGACCATACATTTTCAAATTGTGCCTATTGTCCCTTTTACTCTCAAAATGGTCCAGTTTGAAATCCTAGTTCTCAATGATACTACATGTCCAAAGCAAGTCAGAAGAAGGATATGAAGACTCAAGCTGGCAGAGGCATCATCTTGACACATGTTTTCACTATCATTTGGCAGTGAGAAGGGAATGTAGCAAATGGCACATCAACTTGTAAGGCTTCCACTCACAAACATTAACTGCAGCTAATCACATGGCCAAATCTAGCTTCCAAGGGGGAAGTGAAGTTCAATGTCTAGCAAATGAAAGCCAGAAATAATTTGTGAATAATACTAATGACTGGATCAATTAGGATCAAATGTTTTATGTGAAAATCATCAAAACTGTGATGGTATTTGGCAACTATCAATGAAGATGATGTCTATAAATGCTTCAACTGATTTTATCAATGTGAAGATTAATTTTATATGTCTACTTGACTGGGTTAAGGGATGCCCAGGTAGCAGGTAAAACAATATTTCTGGGTGTATCTCTGAGGATGTTTCCAGAAAAGATAAGAATTTGAATCAGTGGGCTAAGTAAAGAAGCTCTGCCCTCACCAGTGTGAGTGGGCACCATCCACAGTTTGAAGGCCTGAACAGAATAAAAAGGCAGAGTAAGAGTGAATTCATTCCCTCTGTTCAAGGTGAGACCTTCATTTTCTCCTGTCCTCAGGCATCAGCACTCCTCGTTCTCAGGTCTTCAGACTTGGGCTAAATCATATCACCAGCTTTTCTGGTTCTCCAGCTTGCAGATGGCAGATCATGGGACCTCTTGGCCTCTGTAACCATGCTAGCCAATTTCCATAATGAGTCCTTCTCATCTCTCTCTGTCTCTGTCATCCAATTATCTATCTCTTAGTGGTTCTGTTTCTCTGGAGAATGCTGACTAATACGGTTGGGAACATTTATTGTGTTACCCTTATAGGCTATGTTTCCTACTCTCAACACACGCATGGATATTATGAAAAGGAGGTGCTCTGGGACTCCATCTCTTTGTGGCCTTGAGTTGGCTTCTACTCACCTCTGCCCTTATCTCACTCATGATACCATGCTGCATTCAAATTCATTCACCATAGCTCTTTCTATTTCTTCATCCATTTTTGCTTACTCTTGATTTTTCAGAGTGGTAAGGCATCTCACTCATACCCTTTCTCTCTGGCCATAACTTGTCAGATAGAAATGTTTTTTTTTCAAATTTGTTCCAGTCATGGAAACTCCTGTTCTTTAAGATTTTTCTCAATGCAGTATAGACAGTTTACACCAATCATTTTACAAAATATGTTTTAATAGGCCAGGCATGGTGGCTCACTCCTGTGGTCCCAGCACTTTGGGAGGCTGAAGCAGGCAGATCACAAGTTCAGGAGTTTGAGACCAGCCTGATCAACATGGTGAAACCCCATCTCTACTAAAATCACAAAAATTAGCTGGATGTGGTGGTGCATGCCTTAATCCCAGCTACTCAGGAGGCTCAAGCAGGAGAATTGCTTGAACCCAGGAGGTAGAGGTTGCAGTGAGCTGAGATTGCACCATTGCACTCCAGCCTGGGCAACAGACAGAGACCCTATCTCAAAAATATATATATATATATATATATATATATATGCTTTAATAAATAAGGAGTAATAAACAACTGTTTCAATGAACAGTTTGTTCAGAAAACAAATGCAATATTTAAACCACTGGAGGTATGAATCCTGCTGCTGCCCTCTGCTTTAGTTGGGCCACATCTGGAGTCCTCTGGTCAGCTGAATCCCCACACTTAAAAGGGGGCCTTTCAGTGGATCAGGAGGGGAATGTCTAATATAAAGAAGTATGTTGGAAATGTGATTTAAATAGGAATGGGAGTATGTAGGAGTCTGGCAGTATGTGCCAAAATAAGTAAATACAGTGTAAATGTGATAGGAGTTAACACTAAATATTTGAAGTACCCAATGGAGTGTTGTCCTGGTATCATCACTTTAGGGTGGTGCCATGATTTCTATGGTTGTTACTTCCATTTATCTTAATTGCTGTTGTTTCTTTGAAGGATTTCTGATTTTATTCAATTGGCTCATTGTTCAATGTATAAAAAGAAAGGAATTTTTAAAAGCCACTGGAAAATTTCCTTTACTACTAATTTCAGAAACTGATGATGAATGACTTTTGCAGAAAATTGATATGAGTTGTTTATTAAAAATACATCACAGGACATGCACCTTGCCTGACAACCACCATAATCTGACCCACAAGATTTGATTTTCAAAACCTTGAGGAATATTTTACATTACTGAGTTTGTGTCCTTTGTAGGGACATGGATGCAGCTGGAAACCATCATTCTCAGCAAACTATCGCAAGAACAGAAAACCAAACACCGCATGTTCTCACTCATAGGTGGGAATTGAACAATGAGATCACTTGGACTCGGGAAGGGGAACATCACACACCGGGATCTATTATGGGGAGGGGGAAGGGGGGAGGGATGGCATTGGGAGTTATACCTGATGTAAATGACGAGTTGATGGGTGCTGACGAGTTGATGGGTGCAGTACACCAACATGGCACAGGTATACATGTGTAACAAACCTGCACGTTGTGCACATGTACCCTAGAACTTAAAGTATAATAATTTTAAAAAAAATTTACATCACTAATGAGAAAAGAAGAACTTAATCATTTATGACCTCCAACATCTATGTTAATTGATGGTTATATCCTTTTGCAGTTGCTGGGCTGGGCCAACTTAGATATATTAATATACTTACAAGCATGGAAACTGGCCAAAGCAGTTAGGCAATGAATGCTATTACAAGCGTAGACATATATTTTTCTTGGTAGGGTTGTCCATTTCCTGCCATGGTTTAAATGCCAAGTGTGTAAATAAAAGGATAGCAGGATGTCATAAAAAGGGTATCCTATAGTGAAAGACCTTTCTAGGCAATAATAAGCAATCTTATATACCTTGGTCTCCTAAACTTGGAAGCCAGTGAGTTTGTTTCTTAGAATCCTAAGCAACTATAAAATGAAATAAAATCTTAATGCCCTGTTAGAAGGGATGAGGAAAAATCCATAAATAAGAAAATAAAGAAAATCTTTACTTTGCACCTTTGCCATTTCCCTATCCAGTCAGTTCTTTTTTATCAGACCTAGTGTTTGAAGCAAAATGAAATTGATTCATCTGTTTTCTCAGCCCCAAATGGTAATGTTATCAAGAAGTGAAATAGATGACTAGAAATAGAAAAATGGTGAGAAATCGTGGACTTTGAAGTCTAGCACTTCTGGCCATTGGATAGCTAAGAGTTGCCTGCAGCATAATACAAGTCAGTCCTTTAAGTCAATCAAATTCCTCCCTTCTCTTCATCTTCTGGCTTTTTTTTTTTTTTTCCATGAAGTTCTTTTCTCTTCTGCCTATATACAGGGTACTCCAAGTCCACATTGGCTCTTTTCTTCTCTCACACACCATTTTCTTTTTTGGTAATGATATATATGCTTCCACAACTTTCACTGTCATCCCCAGGCACACAATTCCCCCAAATCAATGCCTTCAATCCAAATGCTCTTTTGAGCTCCAGATCCACACTTCAAACAGTGTTCTGGGTAACTCCATGGTCATTTGATGGACATCATAATATCGCTGTCTAGCCAAGGGTGCCTGGCATCTAGGAGTCTGGGCTGGATAGACACCGTGATCTCTATCCAGTGATCACAGAGCAGATTCAAACTACACAGATCATTTATATTGCTCATTATTTTGAAAGAGCTGGGCAGAGAAGGGGAATCTGAATGGACATAAGACTCTGTGAGAAAAGTAGAGAAAACACATAAACATCAGAAGGCTTAAAGTGACTATGGGAGGCAAAGCTTATAGGGATTAACCAAGTTGAAGAGAGTAGCTGCGAGGTTCCTACTAGAGCATCTATGCTCTTACATGGAGCTGCTCCTTCACTTCTGTGGGTTGATCAGAGATGGAACACAAATCAAGATGGATCAATGAGATTCCTCCTAGGACTTTTAGACTTAGAATCAAGACAGGATAAAAATAATCTATCTAATAGCTGAATTCTATTGAACGCTCTACTAGAGAAGTAGAGGATAATCAACAGGTAAAGAAGAAAGAAGGATGCAATTGCTTAAGATGAAAAAAGAGTTCTTGGCAGCATTCCAGTTCTCAGTTCCAGTTGATTCTGAGACTCCACTGTATTACTGCTCTTTGCAATACTTGGTTTTTCTGTGATGTAGCACCTATAATACCCAACCCCATGCAAAGGTTAGGTCAAGTTCATCCTTGAAACCAAAAGAGTCTTAATGAAGACAATCACCAAATCCTGCTGACACTCTTCAAACGAGTCTCATGTTCCTGCTTTTCCATTACCTCTGCTGAATGATGTGCCCCTGAGGGCACAAGGATGTCTTGCTTATCTTTATGCATTTCCAAGATAGCATAATGCCTAGCACAGAGAAGGTACTGAGAAAGTGTGGATTGGGATAGTTTCTGTCTGCACTCTCCAGTGACCTATCTATGCGTTTACAGCACAGCAACTCAGAGATCGCCTTGATGTAGCAGCAAGACTGTGATATAAGAGGCCTGGGCATGATCTTGTCTCCACCACCCAAACCTTTCTATCATCACATTTGATCATCATTTCTCACTACCTCTTGTCCATGCTAAAATGATGAGGCTATTTCTTCTCAATCAACTCTATGTTTCTCCCCAATAGACTGTTTCCTTAAACAGAACAGTGAAAATAATTATCAGCCTAGAATGACAATCTAACATGTCCTTTCAGCATGCACCTTGTGAAGAAGACAGAAAGTATGTGGCAAACAGGAAGAGTAGCATAATACAGGCAGGGCAGCATCTTGGGAAAACTGTCAGAAAGACCCATGTCTTATATCAAGGTCTTCTGTCAACCCCCTGACTTCTGTTGACCAAAAGGTTGGGTTTGTCCTGGGCTCTTCTCTGACACTCCCTCCTCTCCTATTTCATTCCAGGGCATTCAAGTCCAATGATTTGTTTTAGAAATGCTATCATTTGTTAGCTCAGCTTTTATCTTGGTTGGGTGCCTTTCCTGTCTCACTGCTTTCCTTTCAAGGAGGCAAAGCCAACAGTTGAATGGGAGTTTTATTCAACACACCCTTGCTGTTAGATGAAGCTGGAGAAACTTTGATTAACAAGCTTACTCAGGACTTCAGCCATGGCGTAGGGCATGTGTCTGCCACCTGTGTCTGGCACCCTCTGAAGCCTGAAGAAGAGATGAAGTGAGTGGAGCTACTGTTTGGAATACCAGCTTGGTAAATAAACCCCAGCAGGTGGGGCCCAGAGGATGATTTGCTTGTGTCTGTGTGAAGCAATTGCCTTTATCTAGGTTGCTCTAAATGGTGATGCTAGAGACATTATGAGAGCTCCAAGATTTTTGTGCTGCTCAGGCCTGTTTCTGGTGATACAGAGTCCATCTTCCCAGGTGATGTAGAATTCCTTATTGGGAATTCTGGGGACATGACAGATGAGGCAGAAACAAAAGAGAAGTCAGAAATATAGAGATGAGATGATGAGAAAGAAGTACCTGCAAAAAATTGGCAAAGAATAGAGCTGTGGGAAAATTGGCAATCATTAGCATCACATTTGTATTTCAGTAGAGCTTTATAATTTTTTAAATTTATTTTTACAAATTACTCTTGTAATTATCAACTCACTCTTTCTTACAAAACCTTGAGGGCTAGCACCATTCAGGATGGGAGAGATCATGACGTAAAGGCACTGATAATCTGTATATACTATAGAAGGCTGAGACCATCAGCCCAGGCTTATCATGGGTAAAAGGGTTATAAACCAAGGGCTAAAAATGAAAACCTAAAACATTATAATAACTGGAAGAAAATATGGAAAACAACTTTAGTATCTTGATGGAAAAAGAGGGCAGGTTTTGCTTATCAGTTCACAAAATCCAGAAGCCCTACATGAGAAGGCTAACAGATTTGACTACTCCAAGCTTTTTAAAACATTGTTTTCTATTTTTCATGTATAAGGTTTTCTTCAGATATCTGGGGATCTTTGTCTATTTGTTCATGATTATAAATGAAGAAAAGAGCTGATTAGAAACTGTGTATCTGCATAGAGCTTATTTGTTCCGAACATCACTGTTGGATAAACTGGGTAGGCCATTTATTGAGCAATTCCCACTGTCAGTATCTTAGGCCAGAAGTCCTAAGTAAGTCTCACTAGGCTAAAACTAAAATGCTGGCATGGTTTTGTTGCTTTCTGGAGGCTGTAGGGGAAAAGTTGTTTTCTTATCTTTTCCAGTTTCTAGAGGCTGTCTGTATTCCTTAGCTCCTGGCCCTTTCCTCCATATTTAAAGCCAGCAATAGCCACTCAAGTCTTTCTCACATTACATCACTCTGACATTGGTTCTCCTGCCTCCCTCTTACACATTTAAGAACTCCCGTGACTGCATTGGGATCACACAGATAATCCAGGATCACGTCTCTCTCTAAAGTCAGCTAATCAGCCACTTTAATTGCTCTGTGCTATATAACCTAATATATTCACAATTCCAGGGCATAGCATGTAGACATCTTTGGGAGGTTTTTATTCTGCCCACCGCAAGTGTATATATACTCATATGTGTGTAAATGTGTATTAGGCCATTCTCACTCTGCTAATAAAGACAAGTCCGAGACTGGGTAATTTATAAGGGAAAGAGGATTAATTGACTCACAGTTCAGTATGGCTGGAAAGGCCTCAGGAAACTTACAATCATGGTGGAAGAGGAAACAAAACAAGTCCTTTTTCACATGGTGGCAGGAGAGAGAATGAGAATGAAGGTGGAAGCCTGTTATAAAACCATCAGATCTCATGAGAACTTACTTACTCACTATCACGAGAATAGCATGGGGGAACCACACCCATGATTCAATTACCTCCCACTGGGTCCCCCCACAACACGTGGGGGTTATGGAAACTACAATTCAAGATGAGATCTGGGTGGGGACACAGGCAATCCATATCAAAATGTGTAGAAAAAGACTGGAAGTACATACGCCTAATTATATAATGAGTTAAGTGCCTAACAAGTTGCCTCTGAAGAGAAGGAATGGGAATTAGAAGAGAATTTTAAAAGAACTGTCATGGTTTACTTGAAAATTGTCACATTTTCTTTGGAGTAACAAATCTGAACCAAAGGATTTTAAATGTATTAGTAAAAATATCATTAAATTGTAATTATTTACTTACATTTGTCATTTAAACATAATGTTGGACAATCTGTTTTCTTAGCCATTATATTAAATGGGTTCACTTTTTTTTTTTTTTTTTTTGAGATGGAATCTTACTCTTTCACCCAGGCTGGAGTGCAGTGGTGTGATCTCGGGTCATTGCAACCTCCGCCTCCCAAGTTCAGGTGATTCTCCTGCCTCAGCCTCTTGAGTAGCTGGGACTACAGGTGCACCCCACCATGCCCGGCTAATTGTTGATGGTGACTGTAAAAGTGTGAAATGTATAGAGAACTGCCTTGTGTGCCTCTGAGAAGAGCAGTTGTGTCAGATGAAATAAAAGACATGTGTGATGTGAGGCCAATGTGAAAGTTTATAGAAAGTCAGCACATTTCCTATCACATTCTCTTACCTTCTATAGTTTGTTAGTGATCTCATTAGATGCTTCTATTTCATTAGTCTTTTGACATTTCACTCTTTCTTGTTTCTGATATGTCTCCTTCTGTGTCTTCATGGTGTTAGAGTTTCATTTTGTCCATTAGCCCATTTGCCTCTCACTTAAGCATTTCTTCTTTAGCGTTTTAACTATTTTCATACCCTTAAGTTATTTAGACTTGATTAAACAAATAAATACCCTAACATGCATGAAAGTATTTGCACAGATAGATGTCACAGAGGTATATACTTTCAAAAGTGCTTTTATATACTATTTATTTAGTATATAAAAATGCGACTGGGCATGGTGGCCCATGCCTGTAATCCCAGCACTTTGGGAGGCCGAGGCGGGTGGATCACCTGAAGTCAGGAGTTTGTGACCAGCCTGACTAACATGGTGAAATCCCCGTCTCTACAAAATACAAAAAAATTTAGCCAGGCGTGGTGGCACATGCCTGTAATTCAAGCTACTTGGGAGGCTGAGACAGGAGAATCGCTTGTATGTGGGAGACAGAGGTTGCGGTGAGCCAAGATCACTCCTGCCTGGGCAACAAGAGTGAAATTCCTCTCAAAAAAAAAAAAAAAAAAAAGCTTTTATACACTATTTTAAAATAAATGACACTAGTTTAAGGTTATACTTAAAGAAATGTCAAGCTTACTTTAAAAAACTAAATACTTGAACACATACAATTCTAAGGACTATCAACCTCATATCTATTAAAGAAAGCACTTGTGAATTAATAGGCATGGTTTTCACATGATCACAGGATGCTTGATCATTCATTGGCTAGGGTTGCCACATACAAAGCTAGTTCAGGCTATCTGACCCTTTTAAAACAAAACAAAAAAGGGATATTATAGATATATAGTTTTTTGTTTTTTTTTGTTCTGTTTTTTTTTTTTTTTTCCCAAAGAGAATGAGAAAGAGAGGCTCCCGCATAGAGAAGAATTAAGAGTTTGTAATGAGTCAGAATGTGGTAGGGAAATACTAGCAGGTCTAGAAGTAGGGGAGGGAGGTGCTGGTTCACTGTGGAGAATGGTTTCTCTGGGTAGCCCTTTGCAGTCATCCAGCAGAGACAGTGAGGAAGACCTGCAGCAAGTAACAGAAGGCTGTGACTCAGCTGAGAGGTTGGGGGAGATTGTACTGCAGGGAGAAGTGTTTTCTGCAAAGGCAGAGAGAACAGGAGAGGAAGAGTCTCCCATTTCTGAAGAGTCCAACAGCAGAAACAGCAGTCTCCAGGACCCTGTCTGCAGGGGAAAAAAGACATGTCAGTGGTCCTGTTAAGTGGTAACAGCTATGACCACAGCAAAAAACCTCTAACTTTCTTGACTCCATGGCCTACACCACCTACTCAACCCTTAGCTCATTCAATCTGTAAATATTTCATCCAATCTACTTATTATTTATAATTATGGCATGCTTTTTGACAGTCTTTGTGTTTTCTCTACACTTTTTCTATCTTTAAATTGTCTTCTCCTTCAGAAATGAGTCTGTGTTTTTAAAACTTCTTATGAATATGCAACACAGACCATACACAAAAGCTCTTTGATGATGATTGGAATTAAAGAAAGGGAAACTTTCAGACTCACATGTGTTTGGACAAATCTCAAAGAACTAAAAGATTTGAAAAAAGATAGTTGGTGTAAAGATTTTTGTTGTTGTTGCTGTTTTCAACAAAGCACAAGCCTTCTTACATCCAGCGCTCTTGAGTAATTGATTTTAATTAAAAAATAAAAGAAAACGGAGTCATAACATCCAGAAAAGATATACAAGTGCTAGGTAAAATTCTAATTGGAGACAGTAAATTGAAAATGTTCATTTAATCCCATTTCCTCCACAAATTCAATTAGTACATCAATAAGATGATTTTTGAAAAGTATAAACTCTCAAGAAAAAGAAATGGAAGAGAAGACTACAGCAACAAAATCATGGAAGCTGGGGAACTAAAGGAATGACCTTAGAGGCCAAGAAAGTGGAATCCTGAGCTGGCAGAAGGGAAAGATGAGAAAAAATTTAGCAGACCCCTCAAAAAGCTTAAGAATTGATAGCAACAAGACCTCTGGAAGTGGGAGTATGTGTGTGATTAAAGATAAACATAACTGAAAGTATATTAAAGAAGTTGTTAGATTCTCAGTCCAAATGGCTGACATTTGCTTCTCTTCTATCGTGGATTGAGACTGGAGATTTGTTCTCAGGATACTATAACAGAGAGTCTCTGGACTGGGAGACTTAAGGATATTTTTGCAGTTACTATCGCTATGTGAGAAACCACCCCAGAACTAAGCTGGATGGAACAATCATTTGATAATACTCATAGATTCTGTGAGTCATTCAGAGAGTGCATGTCAAGGACAGTTTATTTCAGCTCCACACGTCTGGGGCTTCTCAGCGATAAAGATTCAAGAGTTTGGTGCTGGGGTCATCTGGAGGTATCTCCACTCAACATGCCTGGCAGTGGATACTGTAGATTAGGGTCTCTGCTGGGCTCAGTTGGCCAGAACACCTATATGGGGCCTCCCAATGTGGTCTCTTTGCCTGGTCTTATTTGGGCTTCCTTACAGCATGGTGGCTGGGTTCCAAAGGCCAGTGTCCATGAAGGCAAGAGAGCAGTGAATGGCTTTCTTGTGATCTAGCCTCTTTCAAGGTATGTGATTCCAAAGGATAAAACCAGCTTACAGTTTTGAATTGTCTACACATACCTCAGGGAAAAAAATCAGTATCATTCTCAGGGTTGAGAAATTTCATTTTTCTCAGAGATGGCTTTGACTTTGATTTCAGCTCTGACAATTAATACCACAGAAGGCACCATTTGGCCTCCAAAATAATTTTTGGCAAGACTTTTATTCATGTTTACTGCCTTCAGAGCTCAAAGAGAATGGTTCCCCGCCCCCACCCACCCCATGCTTTAAGTTCAATCATCAAGATGTTTTGATCACTGTAAGTCTGACATATTATTATTGAGATAGTCATTTACTGAGTACCCTTTGCCATTTTATATTTAAGCTTGCAAATTCATTACCTAAGAATGTGCTAATCCCAAACCCATTACAGAGTGTTCCTGCAATTTGTATATCCTGACTTGAGGTCACTTGAGGTACTTTAGTTTTGGTCAGAGAACTTGTACAGCAGGCAAGTGAACTGAGAAAAAAACCCTGCTTTTCTACCCAGCTATCTTCTTGTAAAATATGACATTTTGAAAATAGATATAAGAACATTAGGGAACACTAGTCTTATAGAGCAAGATTTACAGAAATAAACATCTACGTATGTTTTTAGCATGTTATTCATTAAACCTCATCAGTTACGGTCCCTAAAATTTTCTATATTTTTATGGACAAGATAGAAACTGCTAAGGTACTTTTCTGCATTTTCTTTCAGTTGTTTCTTTTTTAAGTTATATTTTAAGTTCTGGGATACATGTGTAGAATATGCAAGTTTGTTACACACATATACATGTGCCATGGTGGTTCGCTGCACCCATAAACCTGTCATCTACATTAGGTATTCCTCCTAATGCTATCCATCCCCTTTTCCCCACCCCCCTGACAGGCCCCAGCATATGATGTTCCCCTCCCTGTGCCCATATGTTCTCATTATTCAACTCCCACTTATGAGTGGGAACATGCAGTGTTTGGTTTTCTATTCTTGTGTTAGTTTGCTGAGAATGATGGTTTCCAGCTTCATCCATGTCCCTGCAAAGGACATAAACTCATTTTTTATGGCTGCATAGTATTCCATGGTGTATATGTGCCAGTCTGTCATTGATGGGCATTTGGGTTGGTTCCAAGCCTTTGCTATTGTGAATAGTGCTGCAATAAACATACGTGTGCATGTGTCTTTATAGTAGAATGATTTATAATCCTTTGGGTATATACACAGTAATGGGATTGCTGGGTCAAATGGTATTTCCAGTTCTGGATCCTTGAGGAATCACCACACTGTCTTCCACAATGGTTGAACTAATTTACACTCCCACCAGCAGTGTAAAAGCATTCCTATTTCTCCGCATCCTCTCCAGCATCTGTTGTTTTCTAACTTTTTAATGATTGCCATTCTAACTGGTGTGAAATGGTATCTCACTGTGGTTTTGATTTGCATTTCTCTAATGACTAGCGATGATGAGCTTTTATTCAGATGCTTGTTGGCCACATAAATGTCTTCTTTTGAGAAGTGTCTGTTCATATCAAAAAAAGTCATGCAAATATCTTAGTTTTTTCCCTTTTGATTTGCTATGGAAGTCTCTAGGCTTATAAGCAGCTTAACTCTGCAATGAAGTAAGATAGTTGTTCTTACAGCAATACATAGTTGCTGTTATCGCTCTGTTATTTTAGTCTTGTTGTCGTTCATTGAACTGAAGAAAAACTGTAAGTAGAGGGAGAAAAACACAGTGTCTTTCTCCTCCCCTCCTGGGAGGGGCGTTTCTCCCTATCCCCAACAAGGCAAAAGCAGAAGCAACACTGTAGTCACACCAGAATCACACAGTAGTGTAAAATCTTTTTTCAATAAGAAAAAAAAATAGTTTTTGAGAAGCTCTTACTCTCACTAAGGTTTTAAGGAGGAGCTGTTTATAACAAACTTGAAGCTTGAAGCGCCCCTACATTCATAAATAGTTCTCCCTTAAAACCTTAGGTGATGTTTCCAGTAACTCCAGTAATTTGTAAAACATTACCAAAAATTTCATAATTGCTAAATAATTTATAAAACAATTGTTGGTGTCAAAGCATAAAATATTTTAAACTTGATTTCTATTTATGTTTAAAAGGTTTTTTGTTTTTGTTTTTTATTTTTTGTTTTTTTTCTTTAAGTCAGAATCTTGCTCCATCGCCCAGGCGATCTCGGCTCACTGCAACCTCCGGCTCCTGGGTTCAAGCCATTCTCCTGTCTCAGCCTCCCGAGTAAGTGGGACTATGGGCGCCTGTCACCACGCCCCACTAAGTTTTTGTATTTTTAGTTGAGATGGGGTTTCACCACGTTGGCCATGATGGCATGATGGCCCCGATCTCCTGACCTCATGATCCGCCTGCCTCAGCCTCCCAAAGCCTCCCAAAGTGCAATGATCCCAAAGTGGCTCATTACAGGCATGAGCCACTGCACCTGGCCTGTTTAAATATTATTTTAAGAAATTAATATATTTTTAAGCAATTTAAATCTCTCCATCTCATGCTAAGTTTGGGTTGGTTGATGAGACTACCTCCTAACTTTTAGCTCTGCCATGCCAGGCCCACTGCCAGGTTCTGGTCTCCCCTATCTTCCAGGTTCCAGGGCCTTTACTGGGTCTTTTCTTTTCTTTTCTTTTTTCTTTTTTTTTTTTTTTTGAGATGGAGTCTTGCTCTGTTGCCCAGGCTGGAGTGCAGTGGTGTGATCACTCACTACAACCTCCGCCTCCCGGGTTCAAGCGGTTCTCCAATCTCAGTCTCTCGAGTAGCTGGGATTACAAGCACATGCCACCAGGCTCAGCTAATTTTTTTTTTTTTTGTATTTTTAGTAGAGACGGGGTTTCACCATCTTGGCCAGGCTGGTCTCAAACTCTTTACCTAAGGTGATCCACCTGACTTGGCCTCCCAAAGTGCTGGGATTACAGGCATGAGCCACAACGCTTGGCCTAGCTCTTTTCTTCCAACCCCATATTTACCCCTAGCACTACAAAGCTTCTTACTTTAAAAAGAGCAGTGGTAGAACCCAAGAGAGAACATGCCATATCTCTTAGTTCTCTGAACTGGAATCAGGTGATAGAGTCTCCTTGCCCCCCTCGGCTCATCCATCCTGATACGAGAATAAAGAGTTAGAGGACATACCTTTGAAAAAGAGAATTAGAAGGTTAGGTAACATGGCAAAACCCCATCTCTACAAAAAATACAAAAATTAGCCAGGCATGGTGGAGTGCTTCTGTGGTCTCGGCTACTCAACAGGTTGAAGTGGGGGGACCACCTGAGCCTGGGATGTCAAAGCTGCAGTGACCCTTGATGGTGACACTGAACTGCAGCCTGGTGACAGAGTGAGATCTTGCCTCAAAAAAAAAAAAAAAAAAAGATGAAGTGGGGGGAGAGAGAAAGAATTAGAGAGAAATGAAGACGTTCTACTTGATCTAATCCAGCTTGGAGGTGCAATAAGCAAAGAGGTGGTGATGCACACCAAGTGTTAGTGGGATACCAATGGACCAAGAGAAAAAATATGAGGGGATAAGTTTCTGTTCAATGTGGACAAAATCAGTTCTAAACCCAGACTTTATTGGGAGGAGCTCTAACTATACCATTGACAGTCCTGCTGCCATTTCTTGAGATGCGCATCCTAAGATGTCCTCAGGGATGTTGAACACAGAGTTCAGAAGACTGTCAGACTGAGACCAACATCTTAATAACCTTAACTGCTTTAGCAGTAAGAATGCAAACTTTAAGACATACCACTTCCGCTTTCCTGGGAGCCAAATTGGAATCAGGAAAAATAACCTTCTTATTCTCTGTGCCAGGGTCACTGCTCTTACAGTAATGGAGATTAAGTTGGCCAGGGACACATTGTGAAGGAACAAATTTTACCCAATTGATTGAAGTGAATCTCCTCTGTATTTCTGAAGCCCCATGTGCATGACTCTGCCATCACCTTCATCACACTCACCTCTCATTTCCTGTTGACTTGCCTTTCTTCTTTCCTTGGCCATGAACTCTTTGAGGGCAGGCACCATGTTCAACTTATCTTAACCCTATACAATGCCTGGCCCAAGGCAGGCACACATACATACTCATTAAATGGAAGGTTTGATGGGTAAAAATGAAAGGAAGTGAGAAAAATTGTTTCCTAAAATCCAAATTGTGAGTAGGCAGGTGTCTTTGCTACACAAATACTTACTTTTAAAACTATCTCCCTCTTCAATTTAAGAACAGATTCTCCTTCGTTTAGAAAGCCTGTTCAAGGACTCTATTAAGCCTAACTATGTAGCTGTTAGTCTTCCGCAGGTTAGTTTGAAGGGCTGTATGAGGCAGGCCTAATTTATAAGGGCTGACCCCATTCATCAGACTGAGTGGTCTAAGGAAGAAGAAAACCAGTGGAGAGCTAGCCAGATGAGAAGATCACAGCATAATGTAACAGAAAACCGTAGAATTAGATACAGACAGACGAGTGTCTGAATGAGTTTGTTAAAGGTTTTCATGCCTTTCTCCCCCATTAGGCTATCAGATTCTTTGGGCAAGGACTGAGTCATCTCTGCATTCTCAGCACCTGGTGCAATTTAAGCAGAAATATCTTGAAGATTTTTCGTGTCTTCAGGGAGATTAGGAATGGGAATGGAATGGGAACGCCAATGCAGGAAGGATGAGAAGGTGGGGTTCTTTCCCAAATGTCCCCTGGCAATGAGGTAAGTGAGGAGGAAGATGGGAGGGAAAAACTTTCATTTAGCACTAACTGTATGCCAGACACTGTATAATATTTTACATATATTACAGAAGGTGATTGTTTCCAAAATTTCTGAGACTTAACTTGTACAAAATTAACAATATTTTTGAAGTTTGGGTATCTTAACTCTAAAGAGCAAAACAATAAGGCTGAGTGTGGTGGCTTATGCCTGTAATCCCAGCACACTAGGAGGCTGAGTGGGAGGGTGGCTTGAGCCCAGTAGTTTGAGACTAGTTTGGGCAACTTAGTGAGATTCTGTCTCTACAAAAAAATTTTAAAAATCAGCTGGTATGGTGGTGCATGCCTGTAGTCCCAGCTACTCAGGTGGCTGAGGTGGGAGGATCACTTGAGCCCGTGAGGGTCGAGGCTCCAGTGATCTGTGATCACATCACTGCACTCCAACCTGGGTGACAAGAGTGAGACCTTGTCTCAATAAATAAATAAATAAATAAATAAAGATAGAAAAATAATTTTCCAGGGCAAAAGATGCAGTAACAAATACATTTGAAAAAAGTTGTGTTTTAAAAGACTATTTTATTTTATATAAATACATCTTGAAAATTAGTTGAAGAAGGTAGCATGTATCCATCATTATTTTGCATAGATTAAAAATATCTAGGTGTGTCTGAAAAATGGAAAAAACATAGCATGTTATGTAAAACCCTAAATCTTTAGACATGTAAGCATGACTACAAAAATAATACATTCTATTTCATCTTTCTCCTAATGAAAATTGGAATTTGCCATGCTCACTCATTACCTTAAAATTGGTGAGATAATACTATACAATTTTTATTGTTTGAAAATGCTTGTTGATCTGTGGCAAATTCTCTTATCCTTGGGAGTTGATGTAACCACATCTGTAAAACCAAAGCAGTGGATGATGCATTAGCTCTTTTGAAAAGATTTCTCAGTGCCATCTGTTTGCTCTGTCAGAGCCTTTCCTTTCCAAACTTCCTCCTTAGCCTGTGCATCTGGAGTGTCTCTATGAAGTCTGTGAGGTCTTCATCTAGCCTGACACCCAGGCTAAGGTGTCACCCTGTGACCCAGCCTGGTGGAGCCATTTTGGCCCATCCATCTGGGTTCCTTCCCCTCTATCCATGAGCTATGGTGATATCACTCTTCAGCCACGTGAAGTCCAGTAGATCACACATTCACACTATTCCCCCTGGAAGCCTCCTCTGTCAACTCCCCAGTAAGCATTCCCTTAAGCCAAAGCTTGATCCAGATCAAAGCCTTAACTCTCTTCAATTCTATCAAGAATGAGAGAGGTGAGGAAGCTACAGAAGAAAAGTTCAAAGCTAGCAGATGTTGGTTCATAAGGTTTAAGGAAAGGAGCCATCTCCATAACATAAAAGTGCAAGGTGAAGCAGCAAGTGCTTATGTAGAAGCTGCAGTGAGTTATCCAGAAGATCTACCTGAGATAATTGATCAGGGTGGCTACATAAAACAACAGATTTTTAATGGAGATGAAATAGTCTTCTATTGGAACAAGACTTTCATAGCTAGAGAAGATAAGTCAATGCCTGGCTTCAAAGCTTCAAAGGACAGGCTGACTCTTGCTAGCGGCTAAAGCAGCTGGTGACCTTAAGTTGAAGCCAATGCTCTTTTTCCATTCCAAACATCCTAAAACTCTTTAGGTTTATGCTAAACCTACTCTGCCTGTGCTTCATAAATGGGAAAACAAAGCCTGAATGACAGCACATCTGTTTGTAGCATAGTTTACTGAATATTTTAAGCCTATTGTTGAGATCTACTGCTGAGAGAAAAAAAGATTTCATTGTTGTGGTGATCTGGAACCAAACCCACAATATTTTTGAAGTATGCCCATATACTCCTTTTCTTCTATCTAGTTTTGAACCAGCTGTCCAACATATCAGCTTTTTTGCTGGTATAGATTAGGTTGGTGAATGTGATTTGGTGCAGGAAGAATTAACTTCCTATGCTGCACCCAGAATCTGACAGACTTACCCACCTGTCATAAGCCCAGCTGGACAACCACCACCCTTCTCATATGGAGCCTCTTATTGCAAAGCTTACAGCACAGAATTAGAACAGAATGCTTCCTTTCTGTGAGCAGTTGACTCCCTAGAGGAAGGAGAGAGAAAAGACTGAGCTACTTTTGCCTAGTTCCTTTCCTAAAGTCACCAATAAGATCAGCTACTCTTATTGGAGAGGAACCATTGAAGGAGAAGATAAACAGTAGAGCTTCACTCTCACTGACCACCATGGAAGGAAATATCACAGTAAGGAATACCCATTGTCCTCCTATGGAAACCTAAAAACAGCCACATGGAAAAGTGATGAGAAATGTAAATTGGATTTTGTGGACTCCAGCTGGACACACTTTTGCATTCCTAGTACTGATTTTTTTGAAGTATCAGATTGTCTTGTATCTTGAGGAAAATGTGGTATGTGTTTTTATGTGTATACACACACACATTCCTCCTGACCATGATATTGTAGATGGATGTATACAAAAGCAATTTTAGTCTGTAAAGTAATTTTGTGGAACCTCAAAACTTCCCTCTCAAGCCTGCAGACACCCTGTGTAATTTGGCTTTTCTGATAGAGGCTGCATGAGAAAAAGCCTTGCTTTTCCCTCTGCTCTGGGGCCTTTGCCTGGTACTTATGATTTTGGTTCTCTCCATTGGTTGTGAGCTGATACAGCTTTATATAGTCTGGTCAACAGGCTACGTGGGGTTGGGGTGCGGTGGGGGTGTTCTGCAGTGTGACTTTACAAGGTATTTTTTTAGTGCATATCCTCTCAGATCTCATTTAGGAAAAGTGGAAATATTCTGCCCTTTTCAGTATGCTCTCATCCTCCCTGCTACAGTAGTCTAGACCTGGGGAGCTATGAACTGTGTGGATGGGCTGGTTTCCAGACTTAGGTCTTAGCTCTGTTTCCATTACAGTGAAGCTGCTCAACAACTGGATATCCCTTTGGAACAATAAAAGGGCTATTGCTATTTCCATAGATCCTCAGTTTAGCGTGAAAAAAAAAATACTCTAGTTATTCTTGATGTGTACTATAGTTTGGCTGTTTGTCCTCTCCAAATCTCATGTTTAAATTTGATCCTCAATGTTGGAAATGGGGCCTAATAGGAGGAATTTGGGTCATGGGGTCAGATTACTCAGGAACAGATTAACACCCTCCCTGAGGGTGGAGGTGGAGGTTAGGGTGAGGAGTGAGTTCTCTATTAGTTCCCAAGGTAGCTGGTTGATAAAAAGAGCCTGGCACCTCTCCTCTCTCTCTTGTTTCCTCTCTTGGCATGTGATGTCTGCCCAAACTAGTTCCCCTTTACCTTCTGCCATGAGTGGAAGCAGCCTGAGGCTCTCATCAGATGCCTAATCTTTAACTTTTCCAGACATCAGAATTATGAGCCAAATCATCTCAATTATAAGCCTTTTTTTCTTGTTAAATTACCCAATATCAGGCATTCCTTTATAGCAGTGCAAAATAGACTAAGAAAATATATTTTTATACATCAATGTCTCCTGGTCCATTATTATTTGTTAAACTTACTAGATGGCAAAAATATCAATTATTATTTGCTGATTTGGACATGAAATAAGAATTTGGATTCTGTGGAATTTCTCCAGCGGAAGTTGGGTCAAGATCTCAGCCTCCTTTTCAGGCTGAGAAAAAGTTCAGTATTATTGGTATGCAAAAGGCAAAGGAAGCAGGGGCTGGGGCTTACAGTGTGCCAGATGCCACCGTAACTGCTTCACTGGCCTCATTACAAAAGTATCTATAATCTTTTCTGGGTCTAATGGGATAATGGGATTTAGTTTCTAAAGCTTTGGGGTTCAATTAAAACCAAAATGGGAATGTACTTTAGATTTCATGGTTAGAGCCTTTCTGATTGATCATATCAGATTGTTACTACCTCCTGAAGATTTTATCATTTTAATTTGTTGAATATGACTGGATTGCATACTGAAATTCAGTAGTTGTTGAATACAGTAAGTAGTTGTTGAATACAACTACTTACTGAGTGCCCATCATGAGCCAGGCTCTACGCTGGGCCTTGAGGATTAATATATCCTCAAACAGTTGAATGAAGAGAAAGATATTCTGGCAAATCTTTGCAGTTTAAATAAGCATTATAAAGTGGATTACCAGAAACAGTGGAAGGATAGAAGAGATATGTAAGACTGCCTGGGTGAGACATGAGTAACTTCAGCTGAACTTGAAGAATGAAGGGTATTTTTCAAGAGAATATATAGGAGATAGGCCTTCCAGGCAAAGCAGAAAGGCACTGATGCCTTATATAACATGGCATGTTTGGACAACTTCAAAAAGTTTAGTATCATTGGCATGCAAAGGTAAAGGAAGCCAGGGCTGAGATTTATAGTGTGCCAGATACCAGTCTAACTGCTAAATATTTATTATCTCACTTAATTTCTACAACACTATGAGGGTGGTACTATTTGCCCCATTTTATAAAGGAGCAAACTGAGCCTTAGAGGGTTATATAACTTGTTCAAGGTTACTAGTAGATGGTAGAAATGAGATTTGACTCTCCTGAAGAAGTGACATTATTAATTGCTATGCAAAACTTCTTCCCCAATATTTGTCTTCTTACTCCAGTTCACAGAAAAACTTTTCTGGTTTTGTCTCTCATCAAGTAGCTGCTAAAGTACTCGGTTTTAATCAAGATATTTTTATCCGCAAGGTCAGCAAAGATAGCTGGTGTGTGGAATGCAGCCATTGAACTATATCATCATTCCTTGGCTGAAAGGAATGTGGATCAGACTCTATTTCTCCAAATACAACAATTGCTGAATGGCAAACTATTTCAAGTTCAAATCAGAAGTTTGAACTTGAAATAATTATTATCAGCTAATCAAATTGCAGCTCCACCAAAATCTGGGCTTCAGCAGACTTTGAGCTGTAGAGGGAGTTTTGGAGAAAGTTATGTATTTGAAATTAGAGGAGTTCATATGTTTATGAAAAAGCATTAGAAAAACAGATGACTTTATCAGTTTCACGGCTCTGCTTCTTGTGAGTCTCTTTTCATTCCCCAAGCACCCTAATCTGTGGGTGAAGAGCCAGCCTGGGATAATGGAAATCCCAGTGAACCTGTAGCTTAAGATCTCAAGTTTGGTCATGTAGGACACTGTAGAAACTTGAGCATGAAGGTTTCTCTTTTTAATTTCCTTCCCTGTGTAGACAAGGAATTAAAAGTTTCGTTTTGAGGGCCAAAATTCCAGAGCTTAAACCCTAGCTTTGCCAATCCCCAAATGTGAGGCCTTGGACAAGATACTTCTTGTGCGTTGGTTGTCACATCTGTAAACTAGGGAGAGTTGTAGTACCTACCACATGGGGCTGTTGGGGTGAGTAACTGAGAAAATTCACTGGAGAAGCTTGGAATAGCATCCAGCACAAAGTAAGAATGCAATAAATGTTAACTTTTATTATTGTTGTTTTCTTCTAGTTCTTGACTTCTCTGCCCCATTCAAGGCTAAGTGTTCCCTTAGCCCTACAGAAAGCTAGAAGAAAATCATTCATCTTCCTCTTTAATTTTTTTTCTACTTAAGGAAGACCAATGTAAACATCTGTTCATTATAGTATAGTGTAGGTATGAAGGAGCCAGACCTGTAGCCCTGGGGCAACACGTTTGGCATTCTGTGTGCTTTGTAGGCTGCTGCTCCTCACAACGGGCAAGAATCCATTTAGTTCCAGATCAACAATGGTAGCTTTACTTCCTTTTTGCTCTCTGATGGGAATTGCTATCTATTTGCTGTAACCAGGCATTATGATCTGTGTATAATGGAAAAACAAATATTGATGAACTTTTTATTTATTTCTTTTAATGAGGGGAGGCTTACTATTTTAAGTTGAAAAATTCTACTGGAAATAAATCATATTGCTATGGAAACCATGCCCAATCAGCACTGAAGTGTGGTTGCTATATATGTTCTTTGAATGTACATGCTATCAGCATTACATTCTGGTACATATTTGACTTTCAATTCTGTTTTCATAGTGTTAGACTAGAGCCCATCAGCTGACTGCTTCTCTGTTCAGTCTTTCAGGATTCCTTGCTATCTTTGGGATGCTAAATCATGTAGAAACCACAAAAATCCTGTGATTAGTTCTGGCTCTGCTACTTCTGTCCTGGGGCAGGTTTCCAGTCTTTCTGATCCAGTAAAATTATCTATACATTCTTTGAACTATAAAAATAAAAACAATATCTCAGAAGGTTTGGGTGAAGATCAAATAAAGTGATAATATGAGTAAGTACTTAATACATTCTAAAATGCTATATAAAGGTAAAACAGTTTTGCTTCCAGAAAAGCTACACACTGCATAAGTTACACATCTCAAATAATCTTTGGAGTTTCTGTTTTTTTCCTTACAGTTGGGTTATGAGAGGTATGATGATGTAGGAGATAAATGCAGACTTGCTGTGGTAAGAATCCCAGCAACATTACTCACTATTTATGTATCTAACCTTGGTCAGCTTACTTAACCTTTCTAAGCTTCACTTTCTTTATCTTTAAAATGAAAATAATAAAATTTATATCTAGGATTATTTAGTAGATTAGAAAAAATTATATGTTAAACACAGTGCTTGGCAGATAGATAACCACTTAAAAGATGGTACTTACTGCTGGAAATAATGATGCTGTGCCCAAACTGACAACATCAAACAAATTCCAAACTACTCAGCAATTCAGAACTGGTTTATACCAAAGAGAATACAATTTGTCAACACCTGAAAATTTTTATTTATTCTAGAAGAGCATTCATTTAGAAATAACAACTACTCATAGATTCTGCAACATTTACTGAGTATCTACTAAGTGCACAGAAAGATGAATAGAATGGCAAAGTTCTTATCCTCCATGGTTCTATAACTTGTGGAAGTATAATAAATTTGCACACAAGTAACTGCAATGCCTGTGGTAACTCACTAATAATATTCATGTATCAAGTAATTTGAATGAATATAATAGAATGATCAAGAATGCAAAAATGAATTCTTTCAAGCAGAATTTCTTGCACAAGAGTCTATGAAAACTCAGAAGGAGAGAAACAGGTGCCACAACTCCTAGACATGGAGAAATGTATTAGTCCATTCTTATACTGCTGATAAAGACATACCCGAGATTGGGTAATTTACAAAGGAAAAGAAGTTTAATGGACTTACAGTTCCACATGGCTGGGGAGGCCTCACAATCATGGTGGAAAACAAGGAAAAGCAAGTCACTTCTTACATGGATGGCAGCAGGCAAAGAGAGAGCTTGTGCAGGGGAACTCCTCTTTATAAAACCATCAGATCTTGTGAGACTGATTCACTGTTATGAGAACAGTACAGGAAAGACTTGCCCCAATGATTCAGTTACCTCCCACCAGGTCCCTCACACAACATATGGGAATTCAAGATGAGATTTGGGTGGGGACACAGACAAACCACATCAAGACAGCAGTGATATATCTGTCCCTGCAAAGCTTTGCAGAGTCTCTGACTGACCATAAGACTGAAAGTCAAATTGGAGGAGAGAGTGCTAATTATTATACAGGATGACTTTGGACCTTATCTCAGCCTGATAATTACCATCAGCACTAGTATAGTCGCCAAAACATTCAATCTGAAGAGAAGTTGAAAATATATGGTCTCTTTGAGCCAAAATTGACCCTTGATGAAGAGAAGAAGTTGGTCTACCCTGAAACAGAACTATCAGTAATTCAATCAAGGAATGCTAAGTCAGAGCCCAGAAAGAGGGAGCATCTCATATTCAGTTGTAGAGATTATTCAACTTGGCTTATTTGGTAATTTAAATGTAGTCATACCTTAGCTGTAACGCACATAAATAGCACTTTGGTCATGGATCAAAAGTGATTAATTTTAATAAATTTCTGAAGCAATACAAAAACTGCAAGTACTCATTTGCATCTTTACACACACATGTTCACACACACACATATGCATGCACACACACAAGTGGACCCTGGATTAGGATGCTTTCATAACTCAGTGAATTATTCTCCTCCCACTAGCAGGGTGAAATGGCTATTTTCTTTTCTTTCTTTCTCTTCCCTCCCCATTCTTTCCATTCTTTTCCCTTTTTTGTTCTTTTCTCCACCCCCAAGTCCCTCCCTTCTTTTAAACCTTTTTATCCTGTCCCGGATTTTAAGGACAATGGGATGCCAGTGGAAGGGCAAATCAGTCATTTGAACTGGCAAATCTCTCAGACTGTTATGCCATAGCCTTATTTGGAATTTTCAGCACAGAGATAACAATGCGTGCCTCCAGATGGATGGTGGGTCTAAATCTTGCCTCAGACTTCCTTTGTGGGAGGCATTTGAGCATTTATTGCGCCTTTCTAGAAGGAAATGCCTTGAAGAGTGAGATGATGCAGTAAAGAGTCTACAGTGCACTCCAGAGGGGATATGTGGAGGCATATTTAGAATAGTTCTCTTTTCCATAAAGAAATAGAACGAGAATGAACCTTTTCCCTGAGCAAAGTGAATGCAGAATCATAGAAACTCCATGAGTATCTATTGAGTGAATAAATTGGCCAATGAGGAAAAAGAAAAAGGGTTTATGAAGGTAAAACACGGAGAATGAGGGAGTAAGATTATCTAAAGCGCCACAATAACCTATATCTGCTTACATTTTTCCCCTCCAATTATAGTTTCTAGTTTTCCTTTCAGCATGGTCTTCCTGTGCTGCACCTTCTCAGTCAGAACTCCACATTCTCTCTCTCTCTCACACACACACACACACAGACACACACACACATGCTCCAACGATTCCTACTGACCTGTACCTAGAATCACCATTACTGAACCTTGAACCAAGGCTAGGTAGACACCATTCCCTATAGATATGTTTAATGCCAGCTCTCCAACATTAGAGACCCAACTATCAACCACGGCATTCCAACAACATTGGCCACCTTACTTTGGTTTGCCTGTTTGAAAGTCTTTGGATCCTGATGTTCCCATTCAGATGGTCTTATGTAAAGATCAAGGTCTCATGGGAAAATTGTGGAGACTTATCACAACTCCCACCCACATCTCAGAGACCTTCTGTCTGGAGCTGTTGCACTAACTTGCTCTGCTGAACTGAAGGGAAGTGTTCTTTTGTGTGAAGTATCCCAAAAGAATAGGTTTTCAAACTGGAGTGTGTCAAAATACAGAGAATGTAGATGAGGGGTGTCAAAAAGGGAAGTCAGAGCACTTATCAAACACTTCCATTCATGGAGAGCTCTAGCCCCATCTTGGACTGACTTCCTGTCCTTTGGCTTTTCATTTTAGACACACAGCTCCGGGCTGTCTGTCAAGAGCTGAAGGAGCTCAGAACAACAATGTAATCTGTAATGATGAAATCTTATGTCCAGCCATTCACTTCTGCCCACAGCAGAAATCTTAGCCTCAGGTATAACACTCAAACACAGCTGTGCTGTTTTCAGGTTTATACTAGACATTTTCTTGGTTCATTATTGTCTATATGTTGAATCAAATGAAAGGAAAATGCTCGCTTAAATTATTTCTTTGGGATCACATTATAAAATGACATCCTTTTAATACTTTAGGGCCAAATAAACAAAGCAACGCCAACACCAACAAAAACCAAACAACAAAAAAGAAAGTACAAGCTTTATGCTCAGTAGTAGGTCATTTGAGTCAGGAGGTCATAGTTAGATCTGCAGCAAGCTGGATGAAAAGAGAAGAAGCAGAATGGAGAAGAATGTAACTAATTGGTGTCGTGTGACTTCTCCGTATGATGGGTGCTAGAGTTTTGAGAGCTGATGAGACCCTATTTCTAGCCTAGGGTATAAAAAGCAGTGAGCCAGTGGACTGGAAACTGACTCCATTAACTACCAGACCTCAGACACCAAGGAACTTCATTCACTCTTTCATGTGTATCCTTAATACTGGCAGTGTGCTGGTCTGTGAAAGAGTGCTTTCTCTGAGTCTTAGCTGTCTTTCTTGTCCAGTCTTCTAATCCCACTCCAACCTTTATGGACTGGTCTAGCTGAGAACAAAACAGATCTGGGTTTAAATTCTGGCTCTGCCATTTGATGATCTATGATCATGGGCAAATTATTTCACCTTCTAATCTTAGGTTTCTCATCTGTAAAGCAATACTTATTTCAAAGAGTGTTTTCCTGAGCATTCAATGATATAACACAAATGAACTTTCTGGGACACTTAAACAAGTAGATACTCAATAACTTAATTCTCTTCCCACCTCTTTCACAGGGAACCAGGTAAAATGTCCCTAAGCCTCATCTATGGTAATAATACCTTTATTATTGATTCTAAGATATGCTTTTGGCATTTTAACATCTTGCCATTAGCAGCATCTTACTGTCTTGGATAGTCATAGGGCAGTTGTGACATGGCTGTTATTGCTTGCACAGATGTGAACTTATTGTTATTCCTGAAGGCATGACTGGACCTGTAGCTCTTCTGACCATTTAAGAAGAATTTGAGGAAGAGATGTACATCCTGGTTTTGAGTGTACAATTTTCCACAACTTCTGATAAGACAAAAACAACGTCCTAGCATCAAAACTTGCAAAATATGCGTAAGCAGTACGAAAGAAAATATCAGAGACAATAGTGGAGCCCTTCTTTTTTTTCAAGGAAAATGGATATCTTTAATATTTAGCATTCCATCTATGATCATGGTATGAATTTTATTTATTAAGTGTATCTCCCACTTATAAGTGAGAATATGTGGTGTTTGGTTTTCTGTCCTTGTGTTAGTTTGCCGAGAATGATGGTTTCCAGCATCATCCATGTCCCTGCGAAGGACACGAACTCAATCTTTTTCATGGCTGCATAGCATTCCATGGTGTGTATATGTCATATTTTCTTTAAAGAACAGAAAAATCACCAATGCACTTGATGGCCCAGAGGACAATATCAAGTGCAAGAACCTGGGCATCTTTGGACAACTCAACAGAAAAGTAATTCAGAAGAGTCAGACTCTGAAAGTGAAGAGGTTTTCAGAATATCTTCACTAATTTATTTTGTTATATTTTCCCTTTAGTATACACACAAAATGATATGTAATGAAAAGCTGTGTCTATATAAGTTTAAAAGAGCTCTTTTGAGATAAACACAACAGAAAGCTAAGTGATAAGAGAATATTGTATCAAAATTTAATTGGGAATATTTTTCTATCTTAATGGTATATAAAAGAATGATTCAGTTTATAACTACTGGCATCTCAGAGTCAATAAACTATGGTAAAAGTGTATTGTGGTATTTTTATAAGAAATAAATGAGACTATATATGTGAGAACAGCTGGCATGCAATAGTCATCCAACACATATTAATTGAATCTCATTCTAAATTGGTAGTCATAGACTCTTAGATTTAGAAGTGACCTCAAAATGATTTTCCTGGAAAGAGCTCTACAATGGAAACTAGAAAACATTGATGAAAGAAATTGAAGAGGACACAAAGAAATGGAAAGATATTCCATGTCTATGAATTGAAAGAATCAGTATTAACATGTCCATACTACCAAAAGCAATCTACAGATTCAAAGAAATCCCTATCAAAATACCAATGACATTCGTAACAGAAATAGAGAAAACAATCCTGAAATTTATATGGAACCACAAAACACCCAGAAGAGCCCAAGCTTTCCTGAGTAAAAATAACATAACTAGAGGAATCACATTACTTGACTTCAAATTATACTACAGAGCTATAGTAACCAAAATAACATGGTACTGACATAAAAACAGACACATAGACCAATGAAACAGAACAGAGAACCCAGAAACAAATTCACACACCTACAGTGACCCCTCGTTTTCAACAAAGGGTCCAAGAACATACACTGAGGAAAGGACAGTCTCTTCAATAAATGACTTGGGAAAACTGGATATCCATACACAAAGGAATGAAACTAGGCCCCTACCTCTCTCCATATAAAAAATAAAATAAAAATGGATTAAAGACTTAAATCTAAGACCTGAGACTATGGAACTACTGAAAAAATTAAGGAAACTCTCTGAGACACTGGACTGGGCAAAGATTTCTTGAGCAATATCCCACAAGCACAGAAAACCAAGGCAAACATGGACAAAAAAAAAAAAAGCTTCTGCACAGCAAAGGACACAATCAATGAAGTGAAGAGCCAACCCATAGAAGGGGAGAAGATATTTGCAAACTACCCATATGACAAGGGATTAATAACCACAATATATAAGGAACTCAAACAACTCTATAGGAAAAAATCTAACAATTTGATTTAAAAATGCGCCAAAGTTCTGAACAGACATTTCTCAAAAGAAGACATACGAATGGAAAGCAGATATATGAAAAGGTGCTCAACATCATTATCAGAGAAATACAAATCAAAACTACAATGAGATATCATCTCAACTCAGTTAAAATGGCTTTTATCCAAAAGACAAGCAATAATAAATGCTGGTGAGGATTTGGAGAAATTGGTGGGAATGTAAATAGTACAACCAGTACGGAGAACAGTTTGAAGTTTCCTCAAAAAACTGAAAATAGAGCTATGATACTATCCAGCAATCCCACTGATAGGTATACACCCAGAGGAAAGGAAATCTATATATCAAATAGATATGTGCACTCCCCTGTTTACTGCAGCACTATTCACAATAGCCAAGATTTGGAAGCAACCTATGTGTCCCGCAATAGATGAATGGATAAAGAAAACTTGGTACTTATAAACAATGGAGTACTATTCAGCTGTAAAAATGAATGAGATCTTGTCATGTGTAACAACATGGACGGAATTGGCGGTTGTTATGTTAAGTAAAATAAGCCAAGCACAGAAAGACAAATTTGCATGCTCTCACTTATTTGTGGGAGTTAAAAATTTAAAAATTGAACTCATGGAAACAGAGAATAGAATGATGGTTATCAGGGGCTGGGAAGAGTAGTGGAGGGGTGAGGGGAAGGGGAAGTGGGAATGGGTAATGGATACAAAAATATAGTTAGAAAGAATGAATAAGACCTAGTATTTGATAGCACAACATAGCGACTATCATCAATAACAGTTTAATTTTACATTTTAAAGTAACTAAAAGAATATTGCCAGGTGCGGTGGCTCACACCTGTAATCCCAGCACTTTGGGAGACCGAGGGAGGAGGATTGCTTGAACTCAGGAGTTTGAGACCAGTCTGGGCAACATAGTGAGACTCCCATCTCTGTTTAAAGTAACTAAAAGAGTATCATTGGATTGTTTGTATTCACAAATGATATATGCTTGAGGTGATGACCATTTACCCTGACATGATTATTATGCATTGCATGCCTGTATCAAAATATGTCTTGTACCCCACAGATATATGCACCTGCAATGTAAAATTAAATATAATTTTTTTAAAAGATGATTTTCCTGGAGTGCTTATATTCTGTGAGTTACACTGGTGCTAACCATGTCTCTAGACCACTTTGAGAATTTCTCAGACACAGGTATTACATAATACCAAATACCTGGCCACATTTGCTTGGAGCAGAGCCTGGAGCAGCACCTGAACCAAAAGTCAGTCATATCTATGCTGATGCTGACCTGGTGCTAGAGCTCAGCCCAACAGACATGCTCTACTGGATGGCAACTAAAGCAGGGAAGCAGAGCCTAAGAAACAAAGTAGCAGAGGAATAAGAAAAGCAGGAAGAAAAAGCAGAAGAGATGGAGGAAACCTGAAAAACCCCAATTCGCTGAAATCTAGCCTGTAGATGGATTTAGTTTGATGTCTTCTTCAATTTCCCATTATTCGTGAGCTGTTTACAAGAAAATAAAGATACCTTTTAGCTGGGTATCTATAATTCTCATTTCTTGTCAACTGATTCAATGATCTTTTTTCTGAAAGCATCTTTATAAGGTCTATAGAGATTGAGTTTACAAGTAATTATAATGCCTAGGACAAGTTAATAAAATAAATACTCAGAACACTCCCATGTCTGCAATTCACAGCAAGCACAAAGACACTGTACAGATCACAATTCGTTTTCCAGCAAATTGTCTTAGGCAGCAACTCTCTTGCTTACGAATTTTGAGAAATGTTAATTTTCCTTAATTCATGGCATATTTACTATAATTAAAAGCATGTAGATTTTGTTCTCAGTTAAGTTTCCAAAAGCACAATCTGTATTATGTTGCTATACATTTAACATATGCAATATATTTATAATTAAGCCTATGTATAATTTTTATTTCTAACTCTACATGTTTAATGTAATTATATATGATATATACACATCTGAATATAAGGGAGAAGGGAGCTACCCCCACTGAATGATGTCAGCATTAGGCACTGAGCTAGGTATTTTATACTGAATATTTAATTCTTCATCAATGTTGTGGAAAATAGGTGTACCTTTTACAATAACTTTGATTGCTTCCTTAATTCCTGGAAAATTGTTTTCCAGATCTTTTAGATGCCATTTCTAAGGTACAGAATGTTTGTTGTCAGATCCTGAAAGTTGGTAGCATTCAATGTAGCTGTCTTCCACCAGCCAGGAGGTAAGTAAACTGAGGCCAGTGGAGACGTCTTTGAGTTATTATAAGAATTTGCTCGGCTGGGCACGGTGGCTCACGCCTGTAATTCCAGCACTTCAGGAAGCCGAGGCGGGCGGATCACGAGGTCAGGAGACTGAGACCATCCTAGTTAATACGGTGAAACCCCGTCTCTACTAAAAATACAAAAAAATTAGCCGGGCATGGTGGTGGGCACCTGTAGTCCCAGCTACTTGGGAGGTTGAGGCAGGGGAACGGCATGAACCCGGGAGGCTCAGCTTGCAGTGAGCTGGGATTGTGCCACTGCACTCCAGCCTGGGAGACAGAGGGTCTCAAAAAAAAAAAAAAAGTTTTGTTTAATTTTGAGCAAGACTAAATTGGAACCAATTACGTGGAGAAGGAAGGTGCAGTAAATCATCATAAATTCCCGCCACCATTCAATTACCTATTTCCCTATTTCGCTTTCAAGTGTGTGTTTGTTAAGGCTTTAAACTGGCCTGCTTTTCCTAACCAATTTAAATGTTTTTAAAATAGGAACACAAGATAATAAAATATATCCAATGCTTTGTTCATTGAAAATTCTTTAAACTTTCAAGTGTTTTCCTTACTACGTTTTCAAATTTCATGGCCTCATCGTGCATTCATTCCTTTGGAAGTTTGCCTCTCTCATCAAATCATTTGAAACACTAGCCTTTATAGCTGGTTAGCTATTAACTTGTTAAAAGTAATAATCACTTACATTTATAAAGCACAATGTTTAATAGTTTGCAAAATACTTTTATATGCTTTGCATGATGTAATTCTTGCTTCATTCCTGTGAGGTAGAAAGAGCAAGTACCTAATCCCCATATCACAAATAATAAATAAGGAAATTAAGCCTTATTCATTTTTGAAATAAAGAAAATGGTGAAGACTTGAAGGTTTTTCTAGTTTGATTCCCACCCCCATCCCCCTTCTTAGCATTATCCTTGAACATTGACCTGTAATGTCCTTATTAACTGCTTAGTATATTGTGCTAGGTATTATTGGGGTAGGAGGTGGTAAGGAAGATATTCCAGCATACATAAAAGTATAATACATATTCCTTGCCTTCAGGAAACTTTAGTCAAGTTGGGAATATGTAATCACAGAGGAAAATAGCTATTAATTCAAAGCAGACTTTGATATGGTACATGAAGACTTAGAGCAATAAATAAGGCCTGTGAGCATACAGAGGAATGGAGAGATATCAGTCAGAGTCCTGGCAGGAAGCAGATGGCAGATTCAAATTGGGTAATTTGAGGAGAGTTTAATTGTTTAAAAAAGTTATTTACAATTGTGGGTGTTGAGTGGAAGAAAACCAGAGAGAGAGAGTTCAGTATTTGGGGAGTGAGGGAGCCAATCAGTGCTGCTCAGCTTCTGGGTGGAGGAGAGGAGAGGACGGAGAGCAGACCTGGAGGGATAAACAGAACATACTAGCCCTGAAAGAATCAACATAAGCTGAAATGTTGGGGGAAGGCCGTGAGGAGGTAAGAATGGACCTTAGCTTTGAAAGAGTAGAAGTGGAATGTATGGGTGTAGAAGAGAGACGCAGGCACTGCATTCAGAGTGAACACAGGACACGAGGGTTCAGATTGGGAAATATGCTCATTCTGGGGTGACAAAGGGCAGAAAGGGGGATGTAAAATACAAAATAACTAGGGACCACATTGCAGAAGCCTTGAATACCAAGCTAAGGAGTTTGTACCTGATCCTGAGAACAGCAGCCAGCAAACATTTTAAAATCAGTAATGAAGCTGGTATCTTAGGAAAATTAATCTATATTAATACAAGAACTGGTTTAGGGGAAAGAAGTGGAAGTGGCAGAATGTTCAGCTTAGACACAATATCCCAGCATGCGGTAAAGAAGGGCAGTGAGAAGAAAAAGGGGAAGAAACAGACGTGAGACATAATGAAGGAAGACTCAGTCCTCTTGAATGCTCGGCTGAACAACTCATGCTGGGATGTGCTTCCCTCCCAAACGGTGATCCTGATCAAAATGCACTATAAATAAACTAGGACAAATACTCCTTAGGTTAGACACCCATGGACGCAGGGCTGGCTGGAGTGTGAAAACAGCTTGGCCTGGACTCAGAAGATGTGGTTTGAATCACTACTTTGCCACATACAAGCTGGATGTTCTTAAGCAGATTGCCTGGTCCCTCAGCCTCCACTTACATCCTCAAAATGAGACACTAATACCTACCGCACAGGATGGTTGTAATAACTCAGTCAGCAAGATTTGTGGACTGCAAGGGACCACATGGGGGTGGGGGTGGTAGTTAACATTATGTCTGACCCCTCCGGACACCTTGTCTCTCTGGGCAGGGCAGGTGGAAAGGAAGCAGGCTCTTGCCAAGACATTAACTACAGCCCCTATTTCTCTTCCTTGCCAAAGCTGCTGTGTGATCAGGTTTGATTGATTACTATAAGCCTCAGCCTTCCAATTATTCCTCCCCTGCAAGTTATGGCTATACCTTTTATTTGACAAGATTGTATTTATTTATTTTAAAAACCTTGGTGTATTTTCATTCTCCCAGCCCATGACCCCCCAAATTTTTTTCTGTTCTGTTTTCCTGAGCTTGCCACTAATGAGCTGAAGATAATTCCCCCAACCTCCGCCCCCCACCAAGTGCTTGGTACTTTTTGGCCTGAGTATTTAGCAACATGCTGAAATGCAGATTAAAGCAGTCAGCTCATTGAAATAAAATGGATGTGAAATTTGGTTGTTTTTACATTTTTGAGGTTTCTATGCAGAGGCCTCTATGGATGCCCTAATGGAAGTACTGCTTTGATTTTCAGGCAATTTTACATATAATGTTTTCTTCTCTTTAGAGAGTGTATGCAGATCTGATAATAGCTGTAAAATAACATGGCCACACTGAGATACAGAGGCTAAGTAACTGATTGGCTAGTCTTACTCACCAGCTAAGCTTAAAGTCACGAAGTGCAGGTTCATGCTTTCACAAGTTACAAATGACCTCCTGCCATGGAACTCTGTGGTTGGCGCTGAATAATTGAAATCATTACTTTAATTTCTGTAAGGCCAGGAATCCCCTTTAGTTGATCCCAAAAACTTGGCAATAATTTGGGTGACGAGTGGTGCAGAAAATAGTAGTTTGTAGTAGAAAATTTGAGTCTCATTGCCCCAATTTTAAAAATTCCTCAATGTTTATAAGTTGATGTAAAACTTCTCATTCAACATCAACTTATAAAAATTAACAAAGCCCAGGCTGGGCGTGGTGGCTCATGCCTGTAATCCCAGCACTTTGGGAGGCCGAAGCGGGTGGATCATGAGGTCAGGAGATCGAGACCATCCTGGTTAACATGGTGAAACCCCATCTCTACTTAAAAAAAAAAAAAAAAAAAATTAGCTGGGTATGGTGGTGGGTGCCTGTAGTCCCAGCTACTTGGGAGGCTGAGGCAGGATAATGGCACAAACCCAGGAGGTGGAGCTTGCAGTGAGCTGAGACTGCCTGGGTGACTCTGTCTCAAAAAAAAAAAAAAGAAATTAACAAAGCCCTTGTGAAACCCATTGCACTGTGCTAGATGCTTGAGGAGAAAGGCACAGACTTTTAAGATATGGTTCCTCTTCTCTAAGTACTTACTGGGGACATAATACCCAGGTAATGATGATTAATGATCTTATTCTCTGCTTCGCCTCAGTCACTTACTCCACAGTTATACCCCAGACCTGGTCATTTCATGCATCCACTCTTAGACCCACTGATCTCATCTTTCCATGCCATTCCTCGATACTCCAACTCCAAAAATTCTTCAACCTCACTAGGACCTATGCTCTATCCATTCACCATCTCTCACTCCCATAAAATCTTCAGTTCCTTCTAGACTCAGCTTACATTCTATGGTCCATTATTAAAAACGGCACACTTATTCACCCTCCAGTACCTCTTCCTTCCTTTCATTCATCATGTATGCTAGGTAAAACCCTGGTTAAATCCAGTTTCCATCCTCTTCTACACCCTGCATCCTCGAAGCTGATTGTGGCTGGAGAAAATCCCCACAATCACACTGACAAATCTCAATTTAAACTCGTGACTAATAACCACAGTGGGCCCATACAGCTGCTGGCAATCTTTCTGCATTGTCCTGATCAATCCATTCAATCCTCTACTTTCCTACAACCACTGTACATGTTCTTGTCTCTCTTCAACTCTCCAGCACCTCCTCCAACTTTTTACCTTTTCCTAATTCACTGGGTTGTGGTAGTGGTGGTGGGGATGTGGGTAGGGTTGGTAGAGATAGAAGCTCTCAGATGAGACCTTCCCTATTCTCCCAACTCCCACTTCTCCCAATTGACTATCTGTCCATCCATGTCCTGCCTTCTTTCCTGATGTTATGAACGATCTGGCTGGGTTTCTATCTGAAGCCAAACTTTAACACTGTGCACTTGACCCCATCCTTTTTTGCCTATTCACAAACTTATTTCCAGCAATTATCTCTTCTCTTTCCTGCTCAAGAATATTTCTTTTTCTATTGAGTCACTGCCAGCAGCATAGAAACATGCTGAATTGCCACCCATCTCACAGAGAAAACCTTCCTTGACCCAACTTTCCCCTGTAGCTACTGCTCCCTTTGTGGCAAATCTCCTTGAACAAGACTTTTAAGCCCACTACTTCCAATTCCTTTCCTCATAATCTTTCATTCTCAAAATTGCTCCCTGAAAACTGCTTTTATCAATATCTCCAGTGACCTCCACATGATCAAATCCAGTGGCCAATTCTCAGTCTTTATCTTATTCAATTTATTGGCAGCATTTTACACCATCGCTTACTTCTTCCTTCAAATGCGTTCTCTGCTTGGCTTCTGAGGCATCACCCTCATTTCTCCTCACTGGTTGCTCCATCTCAGTATCTTTCCCTTGTCCTCCTTATCTTCCCAAGCCTGCCCACTGGAGTGCCCCAGGAATCACTCTTTCACTGATTTCTCCAGGATCATAGCTTTAAATTTTATTTATATATTTCATCCTCAAATTCATATTTCAAGCCTAGATTTCACCCCTTGAAGACCAGACTCATATCCAGCTGCCTACTCAGTCTCCACTTGGCTATCTAACAGACATCTCAAAGTCAACGGATGCCAAAATGAACAGAAGATTCTTCCCCTACTCAAAAACTTCTCCTACTACTATCTTCTGAATCTTCTCAGTTGTTCAGACAAAAATCCTTGGAGTCATCCTTGACTCCTTTCTTTCTCCTCGCACCACATCAGATAATTTTTGAAATTCCTTCCTCAAAATATGTCCAAACTCTGACCACTTTCCAACACCTCCATTACTACTGTCTCTTCCAAGCTGCCATTATCTCTCACTTCTTATTGCAAAAATCCCTTAACTTTGTTTTTCCTTCTCTCTTTATTCCTCTGAAGTCTATTTTCAACACAGCAGATGGAGTGAACATTTAAAAAAAAAAAAAAAAAAAGCTAAGTGAAATAATGTGACTTTTTTCCTCAAAACCCTCCCATGGCTTCCTGAGTTTCTCAGGTTAAAAATCAAAATCCTCTACATCACCTACTAGATCCTACCTTTCTGTCTTCATCTCCCACCACTCCCTTTCTGGCTCACTCTGCTCAGCCACACTGGTGTCCTTCCTAGAATATGTCAGGCTTGCCTCAGGTCCTTTGCATGGGTTAGATCCTTTACCCTGAGATTTTATCACACAGGTTCCCCATGGCTCATTCCTTCTACTCCAGCGTCCCCTCAGCGAGGCCTTTCTTGACCTTGACCTTGACACAAAATCGTATCCCTCCCACTCTGGCGCTCCCTTTTCTTCTTGCCTTATTTTATTTTTCTTCATAGTACTTATCATTATTTGATTTACTACATCTTGTTATTTGTTTATTACCCTCTATCCTCACTATACTGTAAGCTCGGTGAGAAGGGATATTTTGTTCACGGCTGTATTTCCAGAACCTTGTACAGTGTCTGGTACAGAGTAGGTACTCAGGAAATATTTGGTGAATGAATGAATGAATGAATGAGTGAATGAATTCGAAAAAATGAACACCTATGGCCTTTACTGCTATTTCAAGAAGGTAGAGTATCACAGGCTTCGAGTACAGGTAGAGTATCAGAGAAGGCTTTGATGAGCTGGTAAGTCTTAGGAAAAAGCATTCATGTGAGGGAGCATGTTAAAAAGCTGAAGAAAAAGAAACTCCAACAGCATTTATTGAGCACTTGTTACATGACAAATACTCTGCATTCATTATCTCATATTATCCTTGTAATGACTATAACAGAGAGGTATGTTATTTCCATGTGAGAAATGAGGAAACTATGTTTCAGAGATTTTTTAAAAGTAGCTTTCCCATAAAACCTATAGTTAGCAAGTTGCAAGCCATTCTTGTAATTGAGTTTTAGCTGACTCCAGGCCCGTTTTCTTTCTCTTTTTATATCTTGTCATCATCATCATCATCATTCCTAATATTATTTAAGTCTCTGTACTTTCCACCTGGCATGCTCCTTCCCATGCTACATGAATGGTGACTTTTGTTAGTGCTCAACTCAGTGATACATAAATAATATAAATGATAATGTAAATAATAACAAAATGTATTCTCAAATTTTTCTCGTCAGTCTCATGAAGGTTAAGTCTCCTTGAACTTACTTACATTGGTGGCAGCGTGAGCTTTCAGCATCATCGCCAGCATTACCAAGCCATTTCCCTAGTGTTTCCCTCAGCATGAAACATCTGTCTACTTATTTCTTTGCTGAGGCTGAGTGGAATATTCCATCTCTGAAAAATAAACTTTGTGTTTAAATTGTAATCTTTATTCCTATCTGGCAAATTGGCTATATATCCTCAGCAATTGGAAGGAAGTGATGTATCTGCTGCCATCAGCTACAAAGCATTGGATGCCCACTGTGCTATTTATTAGATTTACACGAATTCCAGGTGAATCTGATCCAGTGGCTACAAAAAGTGAGTATTAAATTAATTGTTATTCTATTCTTCCAGAATGCCTGATATGGAAAAAGCAATTGAATCTGAACACGGTCGGAAATTTAAAATTAAGTTTTGTTCACCACTGAAAGTCATGAGACTGCCAGAAAGGAAAAATTTTTGTTGTTGTTGTTGTTTTACAAAATCCATTGCTTTTGAGAATAAAGTAAAAACATTTATGGCCGGGTGCGGTGGCTCAAGCCTGTAATCCCAGCACTTTGGGAGGCCGAGACAGGCGGATCACGAGGTCAGGAGATCGAGACCATCCTGGCTAACACAGTGAAACCCCGTCTCTACTAAAAAAAAAATACAAAAATCTAGCCGGGCGAGGTGGCGGGCGCCTGTAGTCCCAGCTACTCAGGAGGCTGAGGCAGGAGAATGGCGGGAACCTGGGAGGCAGAGCTTGCAGTGAGCTGAGATCCGGCCACTGCACTCCAGCTTGGGTGATAGAGCGAGACTCCGTCTCAACAACAACAACAAAAAACAAAAAAACAAAAAAAAACATTTATTAGTCAGCTTTGCTGGGGGCAACAAACAACCTTAAAATTTCAGTTACTTACAACAAAGGTTTACTTTTTACTCACGTTACATGTTAGCTATAGGTCATTGTGGGGTCAACTGTAGGGCTGCTCCATGGATCACATTCATTCCAGGACTCAGCTGGAGGAGCAACTACTCTATAGAATAAGCCATTCTGGTGGCAAAGGGAAAAAAGTGAGAAAGCTGCTGTCAACAGAGAATGGCCTGAAGGCATCTGTTCACAGGTCACATGACCGAGTCTCGTATCAGTGGGGCAGAAATGTGTACCCCTCCCATGATGGGCACTAAAAGTCCAATGGCAATGACTAGAGATGTGTAATTCTTTTACAGGAAGGAAAAGTGAAGCGCTGGGAAGCATAATAAAAATCTACACCACACTCCTTATCCTAGCATAAAACACAGCTGGCCTCGTCTCCCACCATTCTTTATCTTGTCTGTGCTGTGGCCACATCGAATGGTCTCCTTTCTCCCTAAACACATGATCCCACGCTTTCATGTCTGTTTCCTAAGATGGAAGTGCAATTCCCTCATTTTCTGCCAACCAGAGTGGCTCTCTGCCTGCAAGGTCCAGCTCACATTCCACCTACCATATAAAGCCTTTCTCAACTCTTCAGTTGAAATTAAGCACTCCTCCTTTGAAGAAAATGGGGCAGACTGGCTATACATCCAGCTCTAATTCAATCTTGCTTGGTAAGTCTGGTAACATTCTTGGTAAGTTCTTTATTGGTAAGTCTGGATAAAAAGCTACTGAAGGTTGGGAGGCCAAGGCGAGTGGATCACTTGAGGTCAGGAGTTCAAACAGCCTGTGAACGTGGTGAAACCCCTTATCTACTAAAAATACAAAACAATTAGCCAGGTGGTGGTTGTGGCGGGGGCCTGTAATCCAAGCTACTCCAGAGGCTGAGACAGGAGAATTGCTTAAACCCAGGAGGTGGAGGTTGCGGCAAGCTGAGATTGTGCCACTGCACTCCAGCCTGGGTGACAGAACAAGACTCCATCTCAAAAAAAAAAAAAAAAAAAGCTACGGAAGGGCAGAGGCTAGGGATTCTTTTTCCTGGGGCCCCTCTCCAGCCTCCTTGCCTCCTTGGGGTCAGAGTCTTGACCATAATTCATGTTTAATAAACTCATTTGAATTACTAAAAACGTACATATTCACCATCAGGCTTACCCTTAGTGTGAAATTATAAGTCTTTTCTATAGCAGGCATATGTAGCATACCATGTGGAGAAATCTGTTAGCACTCTTCTTCAGTCACAACAGTCGTGAAGACTATCCTCTTGATTCTGCAGCACAGACCCTACCAGTTGTGTGTGTGTGTCTGTGTGTAAGATTCCTACCTTCCCACCAATAAAGCATTTTGGATACCATGTTTTCACAGGAACATTGCTTCCCTTGCCAGTGATAGCTGCTTTAAGAAGTGCTGTTTCTTTTCCTTCATTTTCCCTGCAGCATCATCTCTCATTTGGCATTCTGTGTGAAGCTCTTGTTTATGGCCACACAACAGGAGGGTAACAGAGAGAGTGGGCCACAGGAGCAGAGCTGTGATGCAGTGGAAAGATAGGGAACCTTACAGTCAGCAAATCTGGCTTAGATTTTTGTCTCTCCTCCTTACTAGCTTTGTGGTCTTCAGTGAGCCACTTGGCCCTACTATCCCTTTAATTTTATTTGTTTATACAATAAAAAGAGACAAAAAAAAATAAGAAAGCATACAAGAATGTTGTATGATAGTGAATAGAGTTGAGCACATTGCAAGAGCTCAATATCATCATGACATGCTTTATGTTTAAAAAAGCAGTGCTGGGAAATTTCTTGCTCCATAGTAAATCATTGATGCACTTAGTATCATTACCTAAATGATCTTGATGTGTTGCCAGTATGGAGTGGGCCACTTGATTCCCAATCTGCTTCCTCAGTCTCACCCCATCCGGTTACCCCTGGGCCTTAATTAATCCATAAGTCAAATGGATGTTCCCAACTTAATAATCTCCATCCTGTCTCAGATGGGACAAAAGAAAGATCAGAGATCATGGTAGTGAAAACCAAGGATAATAACCCTACCTTTTTAGTTCCTAGCAATGCCAGACTTCACTGAGAAGTTGGGAAGGAAATTGTAGGCTCGTGATCCTCTGGGTCAGTCCCCTTCACTTGGTGTCAAACAATGAGAGGCCATAGATCAGAGAATCAAGCTATCACTTTCAAGAATGCTCTTTGCTTTTTCGTACTCAATAAATATATTGGATTTTATCAAAGAAGCCTGAAAGGTCCTTTGAATAGACATCATACGCAAAATTTTGTTCTTCTCTTCAGATGGGCAGAAGATCATGAGTTTTGTCAGATTTCAGAAGAGCATAGAGAAATATATTTTCAACAACTCTCTGTTGTCGAAACAACAATTGTATTCATCAGGGTTCTCCAGAGAAACAGAACCAACAGAATATGCGTGTATATGTGTGTGTGTGTGTGTAATCTGTTGTAAGAAACTGGCTCACATTACGTACTGTGGAGAGTTGGCAAATCCAACATCTGACTGGCTAAGCCAGTAGGCTGGAGACTCGGGAGAGCTGCAGTTCAAGTTCAAAGGCAGTCTGCTGGTAGAGTTCCTCCTTGCTCAGGAGAGGTTTGTCTTTGTTCTGTTAAGGCCTTCAGTTAATTGAATGAGGCCCACTCACATTATGGAGGGTAATCCGACTTATTCAAAATCCACTGATTTAAATGGTAATATCATCCAAAAATTATATTCATAGAAACATCCAGAATAATATTTGACCAAATACCTGGGCACCATGGCCCAGCCAAGTTGACAAATAAAATTAACCAGCACAGTAATATAAAACAGAAAACATCCTGTTCATATGAGAAGTAGAATCACAGGAACTGAGAATGAAAAGGAACTTTTGAGGCCATCTGTCTGCCCTTTCTCCATCTTGGAGAAAAGAAAAGTGAGGCTCAGAGATAACGCACCTCTTTGGTCAGAAAGCTGGAACTAGGTCATGGGCTTCTTAAATCTTTCTACAACTGCCAAATTTAGACCTTTTTTTTTTTTAAAACTCATCATGAGACACAGTTTAATGCCCTTTCATGAAAATTAGATAGGGTCAAGTTCCAATCTGAGTTATTTGTGTCGCGATTGGAAGACAAATTGCAATTAGACCCAAGTTTCCTTCTTGACACATTGTAAAAAAAGGTAATATGTGATAATAACAACATAAGGAGGATGGGGCTGATTAGGAGCAGTTTTTGTATACTATTGAAGCTAAGTTAGTATTAATTCAGCCTGGATTGTTAGATATTTAAGATGCTCATTATAATCCACTCTCTCAGAGGTAGTCCAAGCCATCCATGGGAGAAGTTAGTGAGTGAGTTCCCACACCAGGAGCATTTAGTCTAAATGTATAAGGAAAAAAATGTATGCTTCAGTAAAAAACTATGCCTTTTCTAAAGCACACTTATCTGGGATTGTCTGCTTCTAATTCCATGGGAACTATTTTGGACTATAAGTTGTACATAACTGATAGCAATGCAAAATAACTCTTGTTTATAGATACGTAAATAAATTATGTACAAGGAAGGGACAACCTCTTCCTCACTCCAAGAAAAAGTAGATTTTGCATTCATTTTCACATTCATTTTCATATTCTTTTATTCCATAAAATAATATAAAAATATATACTGCCATAAAATGGAGTATACATTTTTGCTTCTTTCACTTCTCGTTTAAGCAGTTATTAATATTTACCTGGTTCCTTCACTTAACCAATGAGTTGAATAAAATCTTTTAACACATGTTCATTTTATCTCTATGAGAGTCATGATTTTACCCCCTTTTTGGAAAAATTATTCTTTAATAAATATCGTGTCTTTACCAGCACATCAAAAAGATGCTCTACTGAAGTAAAACTGACCCTCTGCCCAGCATCCATTCAGCTCCATTCTGCTCTGAATCTTCACATTTAATAAAAAGTTTGATTAGGTTTTCACAGGGTTTGCTGCATTGAAATCTGGGGAAAAAAATAGAAGTAAAAATAGAGACTCTGACAGCAAAAGAAAGCAGGATAGGGAAGTGGGGAAGGGCATTTGCATCTCTTAAACGCTTAGTAAAGGATTTGAGAATTGGGGTAGGATGAGAGAAGGCAGACAGAGGTAAAATAGGATAAATAACAGCTCAAAACAATTACCTTGAGACCCGCCCAAATCATTAGTTATCCTCATAATAAATTCTTTTGCTCTGCCCCCACACCACATACACTCTTAAAATGTGTTGCTATCAAGTGTTTGGGGCTTGATGACATCTATGGAATGTCTTAGTCGTGTTTAGCATGGCAGCCTGGGCTCTATTCTACTTGGAAACTGCCAGGGAGGATCTGTGATAAGTTCTGAAGAAAAGGACAGGAAAGTGGAAGAGGAAAGAGCTCAAGCAAATTCCTTCTTCCAGAACGATTCATCCTCCTCTCTCCCTCTGTAGCCTGGGCTTCTGAACACTCTCTACAGCATGTTGCGGTAGGGAGAGAGAGGCAAGGAGAAAGGCAACACACACCCCCTGAGCTAAACCCAGGGCCTCTACCTCTGCCTTCCCGAGTCCCAGTGGTTTCTGTCTCTGTTATTGATGTCTTCCTGTTGTTTTTGTCCCTGCCAAGTTGCTCTGGGCTGCCTCTTGGTGGCCTTTCTACCAAGTCTGTTGCCATGGCTACTACTTTTCCTGACTGACACCTCCACCATCAGCTTTATCATCTGTTTGGCTACCTGCTTGGAGGGGTTCTGCCACTCATTCCTTCCAGGCAGTAGAGCTTTCATTCAACTCCAGTGGACTCCTTTAACTCCACTCCATTCCTCTGAGCAATGTGAGAGTAGCTTGTACGGCTTGAGCCATAGTTTTTCTTTGCATTTTTATCCCCTGTGGCCACATCCCTGAACCAAATCCTCATCATCTCTTTTATGGGCCATGCAGCCATCTGCTAAGTGGATTGCATTAACTTGTAGAAACAAACAGACCTCAAAATTCTAGTGGCTTAATATAATAAAAAACATTTTTTGCTACAAGATTGGTGGAGCAGCTCTCCCTGACACAGTCTTTCAGAGACTCTGACTGATGGAGACTTGTCTGTGTTTAGCATGTGGCCTCCAAGGGCTCCATGGGCATTGAGTTCCCAGTCAGTTGAAAAGGGAGCTGAGAATAGAAAGCATGTATGGGAATCTTTTACAGGCCAGGCCTGCAAGTGGCTCACATCCCGTCTGCATAAGCACAGTCACATGACCACATCTAGCTGCAAGAGAGGCTGAGAAATGTAGACCAAGCTTGTGCCTAAAGAAGAGAAGAATGAGTGTGGAGACTCATTGGTGGTCTCTACCACAGACCTTCCTGCCTCCAGTGTTGTTCTCCTCCAGTCTCTTTACCAGCCCCTGTTCCAGAGGTTGGACATGCAGAGTCTCACAGCTGGTGAGTTGTGGAGCCAGCACCAAGCCTGGGCTTGTCTGACAAAATCCAAGTGCTTTCCCTACATTTCTCAACCTTCTGTAGTAGCTTTCCCCATACGATCTTTCCTTCTTCATAACTTCCTTCTCTTTAAATCCTACCACAGTCTCCAGAATGGGGAGGATTTTTGGCAGATAGAACATAATCCATTCTCCTTTCTTTCCCCAACTTGAGCCTGGGTTAGTGTGAAAATCTTTCTTTCTTTCTCATGTCTTCCCAGCTGCTGCACAGCTGCCGAGTTTTCTTCCCCAGGTCTCTTTCTGCCATTTTACCACGGTGGTCTCAGCTTTGCAAATCCCAACTTGTGATTGATTGTGTGAGGCAAGGGTTAGCTCTACCCCTGGTGACTGAAAGGTCTCCATATCACCCTGCCCCACTGAGGTCCCATCCTCGCTCCTATATTACTGCTTGTCTTACTTGTTTCCTGACTTCTAGTCTGTTGGTCAAAGCAAGTGACAAGGCCAGTCCAGAGTTCATGTGGAAGAAGAAGTAGATACCACTTCTTGATGGGAAGAATAGCAAAGAATGCATGGCCATCTCTAATCAGCCACAAACAACAATAAATATTAATGCTAATAAATCTTTACATAGCACTTGGCAGTTATGGTGTTTTTACAAACATTGTCTTATTTTAAAATGTTAGACTTTATTTTACAAGTGAGAAAACCACTAACTGAATTAAGTAATTTGCCCAAGATCACTTGCCCAGGAAGTGACAGAACAGTGGCTCATGTTAGATCTTCTGGCTGTTTAGCTCATGCTTTTCCTATTACCTCTCATTGCCTAGTTGAACACAGAAATGATTTATCTCTTTTTTATCTACATTTTCATATGGCAACTTCAAACAAAAATGCTAGATAGCAAGAGAGAGAGGATGAAGAGCTATGAAAAATAGACTGAAGAATTAAATTGACTAAAACATACATTTGTGGCCCTAATTTGCAAATCCTGGGCTTTACCAAAGCTATGCTACGTATGATAAGGCAAAAAAACAAAGCCCTAAGAAAGCTATTGACAACTGTGTGGTGTGGACACGGTTTACACTTAACGAAGAAACGAGGAGAAACATTTCTGGTGGAATCTGCCAGGGGAGAAGTGGGGAAACTTGGCATGGCTGCTCCTGAGCCAGTGATCTTGCAAGGCCAAGTAAAGTATATAAGTCTCAGTATGTTATTCTAAAATAGCATCTTAGTGTCCTAATGATGCCATACCAGCCACTTTACCAAGTGGTGAGAAACAAGAGGAAGAAGAAGTAAAAGAGGAGATAGGAAGGAGGCAGGAAGAGATGGTGAAGCAGCTTAAAAAGCCCAAGTATCCAACAACAGGTAGTGAGACTGAATCAGTAATAAAGTCTCCCAACAAAGAGAAGTCCCAAACTGGATGGCTCCACTACCAAATTCTACCAATTGTATAAAGAATTAACACTAATTTTCTTCAAGCTATTTAAACAAATTAAAGGGAAGGGAGTTCTCCCTAACTCATTCTATGAGGCCAACATTACCCTTATTCCAAAACCAGACAAGGATGCAACAACAACAACAAAAAAAACAAATTACAGATCCAAATCTCTGATGAACATAGACACAAAAATCCTCTAACAAAATACCAGCAAACTGAATCCAACAGCATATCAAAATGAAAATACAACATGATCAAATGAGATTTATACCAGGGATACATGGATGGTTCAACATACACATATCAACAAATGTGATATATCATATCAAAAGAATGAACAACAAAACCACTTGGCCATCTTAATAGATGCAGAAAAAGCATTTGATAAAATTTAACATCCCTTTATGATAAAAACTCTCAACAAACTGAGCATAAAAGAAATATAACTTATCATAATAAATGCCACATATGACAAACCCACAGCTAACATCATACTGAATGTGAAAAAGTTGAAAGCCTTTTCTCTAAGAACTGGAACAAGAAAAAAATATTCACTCTCACCACTTCTTTTCAACATAGTACTGGAAGTCCTAGCCAGAGCAATCAGGCAAGAGAAAAAGATAAAAGGCATCCAAATTGGAAAAAAGAAAGTAAAACTGTTCTTCTTTGCAGATGATATGATCTTATATCTGGAAAAACAAAAGACTCCACCAAAATAATCTTTTAGAGCTGTTAAACTAACTTAGTAAAATTGTAGGATACAAAAGTCAGTAGTGTTTTTATACATTAATAATGAAATATGTAGAAAGAACAGGAAAGCAATTCTGTTTACAGTAACTGCAAAAATAATAATAACAATAACATGTCTAGGAATAAATTTAACCAAGGAGGTAAAAGACCTCTACAAGAAAAACTTCAAAGCATAAGGAAAGAAATTGAAGAGCACACAAACAAATGTAAAGACACCCTAGGCTCATGGATCAGAAGATTTAATATTGTTAAAATGATCATACTACCCAAAACGCTGTACAGATTCAATGCAATCCCCATCAAAAGAGCAATGTTTTAAAGAAATAGGAAAACAATCTTAAAATTTGTATGGAACCAAAAAAGAGCCCATATAACCAGAGCAAATTTGAGCACAAAAAAAAAGCTGGAGGCATCACACTGCCTGTCTTCAAAATACATTACAAGGCTATAGTAACCAAAACAACATGGTACTGGTATATTAAAAGAAAATCAGATACATGGACCAATGGAGCACAATAAAGAACCCAGAAATAAATCTATTATTTTCAGCCAACTGATTTTCAACAAAGGCATCCAGAACATACTTGGAAAAGGACACCCTTTTTAATCAATGGTGCTGGGAAAACTGGACACCCATATGCCAAAGAATAAAACTAGACTCCATCTCTCACCTATGCAAAGATTAACTCAATATGGATTAAAGACTTAAACATAAGACCTGAAACTATAAAACTACTGGAAGAAAACACAGGGGTAACACTTTAGGGCGTTGGTCTAGGCAAAGATTTTATGACTAAGATCTCAAAAGCACAGGCAACAAAAACAAAAAATAGACAAATGGGACTATATTAAACTAAAAAGCTTCTTCACAGTGAAGGAAACAATCAACAGGTGAAAGAGACAATCAACAGAGTGAAAGAGAAAATATTTGCCAAGTATTCATCTGACAAAGGACTAATATCCGGCAGGTAAGAAACTCAAACTAGTCAATAGTAAAAAAATTAAATAATTTTATTAAGAAATGGGCAAAGGACATGAATAGACATTTTTCAAAAGGAGATATACAACTGGCCAATAGGTATATGAAAAAAATGGTCAACATTACTAATCATCAGGAATATGAAAATCAAAACCACAATGAGATATCATTTTACCCCAATTAGAATGGCCATTATGAAAAGGACAAATAATAGCAGATTGTACTGAGGATGTAGAGAAAAGGGAACTCTTATACACTGTTGGTGGGAATGTAAATGAGTACAGACACTATGCAAAACAATATGGAAATTTCTCAAAAAACTAAAATGCCAGCAATTCCACTACTGGGCATTTATCCAAAGGAAAGGAAATCAGTATATCTAAAGGATAACTGTGCCCCCATATTTATGGCAGCACTATTCACAGTAGCAAAGATATGGAGTCAACCTAAGTGTCCATCAACAGATGAGTGGATAAAGAAAATGTGGTAAATATACACACAGTAGAATACTATTCAGCCATAAATAAGAATAAAATCCTGTCATTTGGAGCAACATGGATTAAATCAGAGGTCATTGTGTTAAGTGAAATAAGGCAGTCACAGAAAGACAAATATGTGCTCTTATTAATATGTGGGAGCTAAAAAAATTGATCTCATGAAGGTAGAGAACGGAATGATAGCTATCAGAGACTGGGAAGGGTATGCTGGGGCAGAGGGAGGATGAAGAGAGGTTGGTTAATGGGAATAAACATATAGTCAGAGAGGAGGAATAAGTTCTAATATTCAATAGCAGAGGAGAGTGACTATAGTTCACGACAATGTATTGTATATCTCAAAATAAATAGCTAGAAGAGAGGACTTGAAATCTTCCCAACACATAGGAATAATAAATACTTGAGGTGATGGAGAGCCCAAATACAATGACTTGATCATTACACATTCTATGAATGTAACAAGATTTCACATGTACCCCACAAATATGTTCAAAGATAGTATATCAATAACACATTATTGTTTTTTAAAGAGGAACTCCAGGTCTCATCTAGCTATGCAAAGTCTTCCCCATTCCTTCAGCCACAGTAAGGCTACAGCTCTGCAAAGCTCTGCCAGGCGCAGTTGGGCAGGTTGTTCTGCAATAGAGCACTCAGCTGGGGGACAAGTGGGGACTGAAATCCAGGCTGTTGTCTGCTTTCCAGGCCATGCACCGTGGACGCCCACTCAGAGTTAGTGAAGGGAGATTTCCCTGTTTTACTGAAAGGTGTATCTCTCTCCTGTGTCATATGCCTGGAGGGGGTGCCTTTTTCTAATTTGTCATGAAGGCACCTTCTATGCTACTGGAGCCCTGCTTCAGCAGCTGATGAGTTGCTTACTGCAAAGTAGGCTTCAATTTCGTAAATTAAAACACCACACTGAAGTGTTGCCCTCTCATAAACCTGTCACCTCTGACCTAGATCCTCATGTGGATTACACAGTGGCCTCACAGCGTGAAATCCTGCCCAGGCTTGGATGGGGCTGCACTACTGCTTTTCCACGGGTCATTTAGACAGATTGCTTAGTTTCTCTGTTCTTCCCATCTTTGCCTTAGATTGAGGGAGCTGAACCAGGTGACAGTGGTGTCCTTCCTGGTTATGACATGCTATGGCTCATAATTCTGTGGAAGGCAATATATCAGGGAATGGGTCAGATTTGAAAGTCTAGTCTGGGCTTTTCTCTGTATAATTTTATATTTCTTCTTTCTGGTCATTTTGTTAGCTCTCACTAACACCTGTGGTGATCTGACAACCACACATATCCAAAGAAAAAATATTTCAGCATGAGATAAAAGACTAGTGAATATAAACAAACATCAAGTATCTCCCTCTCCCTCAGTTTACTTTTTTATTCAAACACACAAATACACGTGTATGTGTGTGCGTGCACATACACACACATAAACACATTTACATATACATACACATGTTGAGCTTATGACAGAGTTTTTCTTATTTCAAAGCAATATGGTATATTTTCCCAGATATAATCATTTAATTCACTTAAATTTGTTTCTCTAAAACCCACAAGCAACTAAATTGCCAAGAATTCATGCCTGAGGCATTTCTATTTACATGTTTCAGTATAAAATGTTTGAAGGAAGTAGCTCATATTTATAAATGAGTTGGATTGTCTCCCCAAGTCTCCTCATGGTAAGTACCATCAAAAACCTCACAAATCATCCACAGTCTCGTCTTTGTGATACAAAGGAAGCCCTGCTCCATTCAAGCATTCTCTACATTCTCCATATGCCCCATGGGTCTCCAATCTTTATTTTTTTCATACAGTAAATGACTTCCCAGGTAACAGAGGCAGATAGATAGATGATTGATTGATAGATAGATAGATAGATAGATAGATAGATAGATAGATAGATACACATTTTATTGTTTGTGCTGACAGGTTATAAGGAGTAGAGAGAAGAGTGGAGGTGGAAAGATGGTGTGGAGAACACCAGCCTTGTTGGATTACACATATGAAAATGAGGGAGAGAGAAATTGGGAACGGGGAAAATAAAGGAATTCGGTTGACCAAAGGAATTCGGTTGACATGGATTTGGTACTTGCCCAGCACTGGATGTGCCATTGCTACTAGAGTGTCTTCCTGGATGTCCCACAGGCACCTGATGATCAGTAAGTCCCCAACTGAGTTCAGTCCCCACTTGCTGTGCAGACATGCCCTGCCTGTCCCTGTGCTGTGCACAGAACGGCCATCTATCCAGGGACGTTCATGTGTCATCTCATTCCATCTTCACATCCACCCATGAAATCGAAATTATCACCCCAGTCAATACATGAAGAAACTGAAGCTCAGAGAGGCTAAGAGTAATAGCTTGGGCTGCCATAATAAAATACCATGGGTGGGGTGATTTAAACAACCGACATTTATTTTCTTACAGTTCTAGAGGCTAGAAGTCCAAGATCAAGGTGTTGGCAGAGCTGGCCCCTCCTGGGGGTTGTGAGAGCCTTTTCACTCCTTGGCTTGTTGATGGCTGTCTTTTCCCTGTGTCTCGTTGTGTCATCTTTCCTCTGCATGGCTCTGTGTTCAAATTTCTCTTTTTGTAAGGACAACAGTCATATTGGATTAGAGCTCACCTTAATGACCTCATTTTAGCTTGAATACCTTAGAAAAGAACCTATCTCTAAATAAAGCCACATTCTGAAAACTGGGGTTTAGGATTTCAATATATGGAGTTGGGAGCAGAGGGAACATTTCGGTCCATAATGCTACCTAACCCCAAAGACTTCTCTAGGAGGAAACATTTGAAGAAAGGAGTTGGCTAGGTGAAAATAGAGGCAGTGGGCAGGAATGAGAGAAGAGTTCCAGGGACAGGGATCACTATATACAAAGGAAAGAAGGGGAAGGAGCAGGACACAGCCCAGTGCCGCTCGTGGTAGGAACATTCACATCCACATGCCACTCACAGCCCAGCCCAGCAGGGGCCGATTGCCAGGCCATACCCCAGTGTCCTGGGGCTTGCCAAACAAACCCGCTGTTTCCTGTAGGCTGAAAGTTGTTTCTGAGACATCAAAATGGAAGGGAGAGCTGAGTTTGGCTGGGGCAGAAGAAGTGATCCTACGGGCCTTTGAGCTCTAAGAATAAGCAGGGCCAGGCAAGTGGGGAGACTCAGTTATGAGCGGACAGAGTGAAGAGTAGTACTTAGAGGAAAACCTGAACAGAACTTAAAACTAGGGCCTCAAATGCTGGGAGCTCCCCCACCCACAACAGCCCTTGCCAGAGAGCCCAGGAAGGGCACAAAAGGAAGAAGAGAGAGAAGGAGGAGGGGAAAAGCTGTATTTCCCTTACCTCACAGTCTTCCCTTCTCTGGAGACCCACAGAAAGATGCACTCACTATAAAATAGGGGCTTTTTAACTATTAGGCAACATGGAATAAAGTGTCAGAGGAAGACAAACCGAAACCACTTGAATAAGAACATCACTAACTGAGAGGCTAGGGCTTGCCTTCATTTTATTCCAAGCCTTTGGCACACAAAACAGAATCTGGCACGTGGTAGGAATCTGACAAATACTTGGATGTTTGTTTGTTTGCTTACCTAACAGGACATCCCAAGGATACCAGGCGTTTATAGGTGAATCCTGTGACTCCATCCCTAGCCTGAGAGACCTGCCTCCAGGAAGGAAGAGATTATTGTAGTTCCCTCCATTTTAAAATCTTTTCAATGTCGATTTTGTTTTTGATGTATTATTACTGCCTGAGGCTTTAGTCAGGAGACTGAGATCACACAAAGCACAGATCTTAGAATTTAATAGCTTTTCTCCAAGAATGAAATCAGATTATTTCTGAAAAATATCTAAAAGACATGCCTTATTACACAAGGAGAGCATGCTTCATGTGAAGATGTGGATATTTTTAGAGCATGTGTTTTGAATTTTATATTTGTGGTCTTATTTACCTGAATGAGTCACATTGAAAACTTTCCCCAATTTCTTGCCTTTTAACCCTAAGCTTCTTGTGGCATTGAGGACATTTGCTCAGATTACTCACAACACAAATCTTCCTGTCATTAAACTACCACACTTTGTACTGAGTGGCATATAATATATAGAAATTGTCAGACAAGCTGGATTATTTACCCCCAAAGGAGCAGTTCTTAGTAAGTGAATTATACCAAGAAATTGCTGGGGCCTACAACATTCCTTTTTTTGGTTTGCTTTTGGGTTTTTGTTTTTGTTTGCATGCTCTCTAAAAGGTGGCTTCAGGCTATGTTAGCAGGAGAGTGGAGAGAAACCCAGTGAGGCCTAGAGGTCTTTGGGTACAGGAATGCAGTTTCAAAATCCTAGCGGAAGCTGCTGAGAATTCAGAGAAAGTGGCAGAGAGGAAAGACACATTTAACATTTGCTATCTAAGGTACAGTAGGAAATAATATGGAACAGATTGATTAGAACTGAAAACATGGATTGAGGAAGAGGCATGCTGGGTAATTTTTTTTTGAGACGGAATCTCGCTCTGTCACCCAGGCTGGAGTGCAGCGGCATGATCTCACCTCGCTGCAAGCTCCGCCTCCCAGGTTTACGCCATTCTTCTGCCTCAGCCTCCCGAGTAGCTGGGACTACAGGCGCCCGCCTCCTCGCCCGGCTAGGTTTTTTTTTGTATTTTTTAGTAGAGACGGGGTTTCACCGTGTTAGCCAGGATGGTCTCGATCTCCTGACCTCGTGATCCGCCCGTCTCGGCCTCCCAAAGTGCTGGGATTACAGGCTGGATAATTTTTGATTGGATGCTAGACATTGGCAACTTTACCTTGTTGAGTGCTGAATGTTTGTATATTCCTGTAAACATGCATGAGATTTGTCCTAACAATTAAGTTATCTAGAAACACTTTGATCTTTCTGGGTCTTGATTTTAAGGGTTTTTTTTAAGGTGAGACCAGAGCATCATTTATTCTAGACCTAATTTTGCTCCTCTTTTGAGGCAAAGACCTTTTCAATATACCATCTGATGCCCTGCGAATTAAGAGGTTTTCTACTGTGGCTCTTAGGATCAGAAATTATTCCTGGTTCTGTGTGAGCCTCAGCTATGTTCCCTCTAATACTTTTGGTTTGTTCGTGTACCAACCTCAGATAGTTTCTTATCTTTCCTGTGCCAATCAGTATGGAGCTAAAGACCCAAAGGTAACCTTCCACAGACCTCCAGAGTTCCCTGAGCATACAGATTTTTCCTCTCTGCAACTCTGCCCTGAGAACTCCAGCTGACTTGGCCTTCCCAGACTCCCCGTCTCATCTCTTTCACTCAGAGAGAACACTGGGCCCTTCTGCATTCCACTTCCCAGTGCCACCGCTTGGACATTCTCTCCAGTCAGTAACCTAGGGCAACTGTCCATAGGAATTACTGTCCTGTGCTGCTAATGTCCATGGTCTTGGTTGTTTCATATATTTTGTTCAGGTTTTTTTTCAGGAGGAAAGAAAGCCTTGTGGCTATTACTCCATCTTTGGCTGAAGTGAAAGTCAACTACATGTTCAATTGCTTTAAAAAAAATTTTGACACATTGTAATTGTACATAGTTATGGGGTGCAATTTAGTGTTTCAATATATATATATGTTGTATAATAATAAAATCAGAGTGGTTAGCATATCCATCACCTCATGCATTTATCATTTCTCTGTGGTGAGAATATTCAAACGCTATTATGTAACAGTCAACCTCCTGTGCAATAGAATTATATTATATATTATATATTAATTATATCTAATTATAACTTTGTACCATGGACCAATCTCTCGCCATTCTTCCCCACTTCCCTCTGTAGTCTCTGGTAACCACTGTTTACTCTCTCTTTCTTTCTTTCTTTTTTTTTTTTCTAGAGGTAAGTTCTCACTCTGTTGCCCTGGCTGGAGTGCAGCAGCATGATCATAGCTCACTGCAGCCTCAAACCCCTGGGCTCAAGTGATCCTCCTGCCTCAGCCTCCCATGTACTCTCTGCTTCTATGATATCTATTTTTCTGAGACAGAGTCTCACTCTGTCACCCAGGCTAGAGTGCAGTGACACAATCTTGGCTTACTGCAACCTCTTCCTCCCAGGTTCAAGTGAATCTTGTGCCTCAGCCTCCTGAGTAGCTGAGATTACAGGTGCACACCACCATGCCTAGCTAATTTTTGTATTTTTAGTAGATACGGGGGTTTCGTCATCTTGGCCAAGCTGGTCTCGAACTCCTGAGCTCAAGTGATCCTCCCTCCTAGGTCTCCCAAAGTGTTGGGATTACAGGCGTGAGCCACCATGCCTAGCCTTTCAATTTTTTTTTTTTTTTTTTTTTGAGACGGAGTCTCGCTCTGTTGCCCAGGCTGGAGTGCAGTGGCCGGATCTCAGCTTACTGCAAGCTCCGCCTCCCGGGTTTACGCCTTTCTCCTGCCTCTGCCTCCCGAGTAGCTGGGACTACAGGCGCCCGCCACCTCGCCCGGCTAGTTTTTTGTATTTTTTTAGTAGAGACGGGGTTTCACCATGTTAGCCAGAATGGTCTCAATCTCCTGACCTCGTGATCCGCCCGTCTCGGCCTCCCAAAGTGCTGGGATTACAGGCTTGAGCCACCGCGCCCGGCCTCAATTTTTTTTAGAGTCCACATATGAGTGATATCATATAGTATTTGTCTTTTTGCATCTGGCTTATTTCACTTAATATAATGTCTTCCAGATTCATCCATGTTGTCAGAAATGCTAGGATTTCATTCTTTTTGTATGGCTGAATAATATTCTATTCTGTATGTATACCACATTTTCTTTATCCATTCATCCATTGTTGGGCATTTACGTTGATTCCATATTTTGGCTCTTGTCACTTGCTTTTATAAAAAGCAAATTCAGAACCATAGACAGAACCAGCTTAGGTCAGACTGTCTCAAAAGAATTTTAAAATTTGTATCAGTTTCCATTTTCCTTGATGTCTTAGACTGTTCTCACGCTGCTTTGAAGAAATACCTGAGACTGGGTAATTTATAAAGAAAAGAGGTTTAATTGTCTCACAGTTCTATGTGACTGGGGAGGCTCAGGAAACTTACAATCATGGCAGAAGGCACCTCTTCACAGGGCCGCAGGAGAGAGAATGAGTGCTGAGTGAAGGGGGAAGTCCCTTATAAAACCATCAGCTCTTGTGAGAACTCATTCACTATCATGAGAACAGAATCACCCCCATGATTCAATTAGCTCCACCTGGTCCCACCCTTGACACCTGGGGATTATTATAATTCAGGATGAGATTTGGGTGGGGACACAGACCCAAACCATATCACTTGACATTGCTTCATCTTTCTGTTTAGTTAATAATAATAAGTAGTCTTCATGATCTCTGCTCATTACCTTTTCTGCTCATTGTAATATCCTTCCTGAAAAGACTAGTACTAGGCAATGGGGTTTAAGTAATAAAACAAAGATTAAAGTGTCTTTAGTTAGAAAAATCTGGCTTTCATTGCTATCTCTTCCACCCCCTATGTGACTTTTGACAAGTGTTTTAGTCTCACAGGGACTGTCTCTATCAGCAAAATGGACAAGGGTGTAAGATAAGATGTGTTGAGAAAGAGACTTAATTTATGCTATCCATGCATCTGTATTTTGTTACATGAAAGACGTAATTTTAATTTAAAATAACAAAGTATTTTAAATACTTTGTTAAATAAATGGTAGTGATAATATCTCATCAACAGGGCCATCATGAGTGTTAATTGAAATAATATGCATGCTTAATGTGTTATAACTTGGCCCATCTTTCCACTGTTCCAAGTACAGAACAATCATACTCTAAATGGCCAGTTGAGTTTCACAGATAATAAAAGTATATTTTCTGTAAAAGGTCCAATTTGCTTTCTTTTTCTTTTACACAACCCTGGGAGCACTCCTAAGAGACCATTTGGGTTCTATGTGAATGGTTTGGAATTCCTTAAGTGTGTATGGATGTTGCTGTACAGTTTTCCACTGAGTGACCTCAGTGGACAAAACTCAAAAAGTGCTGGCAAAGGAAGACTTTAAACCATCTTTAAAATGAATGGGGATTTAGGTTCATGCTGGTAACTAGTTGAAAAGAGATAAGAGAAGAAATATAGCCTGACTGGAAAGAAAAGAATATCAACTTGGTGATTAATATTTATTACATGCCTGCAATTCATCTTGAGCTAGTCACTACCTCTCATTCTTTGAATTCCTGAGTCATACCTTACTCTGTTTTCTTCTACATCCCAACTTCTACACTCTTTTTGTCTGGCCCTTAAAATGGCCTCAGAATCCCTCTCAATACTACATTGAGGCAGCCAGAATGTTCAGGCTGAGTTGGCATAAAATCTGAAACCTATTTATCATCCTATGAAGGTTTCAACATTCATCCATTAGGCTCATCCAATCACTTAGTCTTTCAGTTCCTAGACCACTTCTTTTAACGACCTTGTCTCTACCCCAGCCATCCATTTACACCCTAGAAACTGTCACTAGTTGGAACAGTTATCTTAATATCCTCCCGAATTGCAATATTCAACATTTCCAATGTTCTCATGACTCTACTTCTTTTGCCTTTGTTCTTCGACTACGGAGGTTCATTTTATCCAGAAATTCCTCTTTTGTCTTTTCTTTCAAATTCTGGGCCCCATGGTGAGACCCTAAACCAATTTCTGCCAGTATCTTCTAATTTCTTGCCACCAGCTCTTCACCCTGTCCCTTGCTCTATTCATCTAACAAAACATGGTACGAGATTAGTACTGCAGTTTTATTTTTCCTTCTCCAAAAAGCTGAGGAGAAAATCCTACAACTGAAACAAGTCCAATTGTCCCATTCAACTGATTTCACTTGACCCATAGAACTGATGCTATGGTATCTTTTGAATAAACATAAAATTGACTCTTCCAGTCTTAAAACTTAAGAAAGATACATTTGTCTTATCTGAGTTCTTTCTCGGGAAACCAAACATCAGTCCTCCCAGATAGCATCAAGGAACTGGAACTTACCAGATCACTCCATCTGGACAACACTCCAGACCCCTCACCCATCATGATTGCCTATCTGACCACTTGCTTTCTGTTGACCAACTCCTCTTCCTTACCCCTCCCTAATTCCTATTTTTCTGCATGTTACGTTTCTTCCCTGCTATATAAATTCCTGATTTTATTTGGTCAGGGAGATGGATTTGAGACTGATGTCCCATCTTCTCAGCTGCAGTACCTAATTAAAGCCTTCTTCTCTGGCAATACTCTTGTCTCAGTGACTGGCTTTCTGTAAGGTGAGCAGCAGGACCTAGATTGAAGCTTTGGTGTTTTGGAAACACAGCCTGCAGATTCATGCAACAGCACACTCATGGCTCCAAACCTCAGCTTGGCTCTCCGTGTTGCCTTGTCAGTCAATTCTTGAACTTGACTTTGATCAGCTCTTCTTTCATTGCCTTCAATGACTCTTTAAACTTTTTCATTTTCTTTAAAGCTCTCAATTCCTTCACCCTCAGCAAATAATCTTCTCTGTTATTTTATTTAGAAGAACAAGGGAATATCATTTTTCTGATCTCTTCAACTTTCTGAACTTTCCCTGCAAACATATCTACAGCAGTGCCTGCCCTTACCATCAATGTACGGACGATGATAAATGACACTGTCCTGTTCATCATTATTATTTCCAATCTGTTGTACTTGCCAGAGAACCTCAAAAGACTTGCTGATCAAATCCACCCAAATTCTTCCTACCAACTTCAGCTAGCCTTGAGTTGCCACCCACAGACCCTAGGGTCTACGTAGGGCATGTATACCTTTCTCAGGTCCCCAAGGCTACTTTAGCACCTCTTACCTTCTGTGTCACGGAGCAGAAGGGAGACCTCTGAACCCCAGTTTTCCTCTTTGATCCCCCTGTTTTTCCATCCTTGAGAGATCTTTCTTTTATGTTTATCACTTAGGAAGTAACCCCTCAGTGACAGCCAATACTGTCACATGTGATTTACCTTATCCATTAGTTACTTTTGCTATCATTTGCATTTTTTACCTCTCCAGATCGTCTTTGTATTGAAGACACTTATAGCCTTAAAAATAAAATGTAAACTTTCTACCCAATCAAGTTGCCTCCTCTTCTTTCTCCTTCATTTTATCAAAAAAACCTTTGCGTGTCTTTACTATTGACCTCAATTTCCTTAAAACCAATTTCTTCCCTAACCCCTTAAAATGTAGCTTCTGTCCTGTCTTACTGAAACTCTTCTTTGGAAAATTTAAAGTAACCCATAAAGCCAAGAGTCTCTCCTCTGCTATTATTCACCTAAACCCCACACTGAAATAGCTATAATTTTTTTTTTTTACCATCATCTTCTTTTAAAAATTTTTTTCACTTTAAAATAAAATATGCATACAAATGTGCAAGCCACATGAATACACAGCTTGATGGATCGTTATCCATGTAATCACTTCCCAGGACAAGAAATTAAACAGTGCCAGCCTCCCAGCTGTGACCCTTCCAGTTCCCATCCTACCCTCCTCAAGGGAACCACTACCCTTGTTTCTACATCACTTACTTGCTTGCCTTTTCTCACTCTTTTACCACTAGTGTGCATCCCTAAATACTTAGTTTTGTCTATAAATTGGAACCAAACAGTATATTCTTTTTTTTTTTTTTTTTTTTTTGAGACAGAGTCTCACTCTGTCACCCAGGCTGGAGTGCAATGGCATGATCTCGGCTCACTGCAACCTCCCTCCCAAGTTCAAGTGATTCTCCTGCCTTGGCCTCCCAAGTAGCTAGGATTACAGGTGCCCGCCACCATGCCTGGCTAATTTTTTGTATTTTTAGTAGAGACAGGGTTTCGCTATGTTTAGTAGAGACAGGGTTTCGCCATGTTGGCCAGGCGGGTCTCGAACTCCTGAGCTCAGGTGATCCACCTGCCTCAGCCTCCCAAAGTGCTGGGATTACAGGCATGAGCCACCATGCCTGATCCCAAACAGTATATTCTGTTTGGTTATATTATTTTGGATCTGGCTTCTTTCAGTCAACATTATATTTGTGAGATTTATTTGTTTTCCTGCATTTAGATGCAGTTTAGTTATTTTTATTGCTCTTACAGTGTTTCACATAATATACCACAATTTACTTATCCATCCTACTGTTGATGGCCATTTGCGTTGTTTCCAGATGGAGGTAGGATGAATAGTGCTGCTCTGAATATTCTTGTGTATGTCTTTTGATGTGTGGGCACACATTTCTTCTGGAGATATGCCTAAGAGTGGAATTACTGAGGAATAGATTGTGTTTTCTGATACTTTAGTAAACAATGCCACACAGTTCTCCAGAGTGTTGTGTTTGTCTTCATTTACATTCCCACCAGCAGTATATCAGTTTCTATAGTTCTAAATCCTCACCAAAACTTGGCATAATCAGTCTAATTAATTTTAGCCGTAAAAGTAGATGTATAATATTTTAAATTTGCTTTCCAATGATTGTTAATTGCTATCCTGTCACACATTTTGGACATTTGGATATTCTTTATTTACAAAGTACCTTTTCAAGTATCTTGCTTGTTGATCCTTTGTACTGCCTTTCATTTTCTTATTTATTTGTAGTAGTTCTTCATATAGTCTCCATTATGTTCAGTGTCAGTTACCTGTGTTGTCAGTATCTTCTCCAATCTGTGGCTTGCCTTTTCACTATCTTAATGGTTACTTTTGAAGGATAGAAAACTTTAGCATTAATTAAGTTGTTCCATATTTTCCTTAACAGCTAGTGGTTTTAGTCTCCTGTTTAAAAAGCATTCTCTAACTCTTGTTCTTCAAGTTTTTTCTTCTCAATGTTTCTGGGACCCTGCATTTTTCTCAGTTATTTTCTCCTTTGCAAGGATTCATCTCAGTTTCCTTCATGGGTTTTTCTTCCTTCCCCCATATTCAGTGTGGCTACCTCAGTATAAGGTGCTGTCCTCTGCCTCTTTGCTCCATGCTTTTTCTCCTTAAAGTTCACCTCTCAGCAGATCCACTCCTCTCCCTAGCACCAGACAGGAGTATCTGTGTGCTGGTCCGTTCAAGTCAACAGTTCAGTTCTTTGGTATCTATTGAGAAATTTCTCAGTATCAGGCTTCGTGCTGGGTGCTGGGACTACTCAGGTGAACATCACACAATCCCTTCCCTTGGGCAAACCAGTGAATGAAGATACCTATAATCTAGTCACAGTGATACCTCCAAATATTCCAGGATCATCAACTCCCCCATTCCCCAATATGCTCTTACTGATGGAGCAATGGCACCATCATCTCTTTAAACACACAAATGCGAGGGTCATGTTGAACTTCTCTCTCTCACCCATCTAATATCCAATGATGTGACAAGCCCTGTTTGTTTTAACTCTACACTTCAAGCTCCCATCTTCCCTTCTTTCCACCCGCCCTCCCCACCCCGTGGCCCTCACATTAAGTTCCTTACTATGCCTCTCACAGAGGGCTGCATTGGCCTCCTAAATGGTATCTCTACACCCAGTCTCTTCCCCCTCACTCAACAGGCTCCATTCTCATGGGTCATTTGCCTTGGAAACAAGCTTTCAAGGAACATTGTTATCAGAGTGATTGTCTTCTTCCTCCTATTACCCAGAAGTCTCTTTGAAGGAAAGAACTAAACAGAGTCTTACTTATCTTTGAGAAATATCTACTTGTTCCATCAGTGAGTGTGGATTGTGAGACTCTGAGTACCTCATAAGTTGCCTGACTTGACTGACATAAGCAGCAAACATCACACTGATAAGGATAGCTAAGGGTCTAATGCATGATTTCAGCTCTAAGTGCCATGAAGCTCCTGAGAAATTCCCAGTCTGACCTTTGCAGCAAATTCCAGAAAATCCTCTACTCTTCCAATTTTATCACATCCTTCAAAACTTTGTGATTCTGGATTACATTTCATTAGGATATTTGTTCTTTACTCTTTGAAAATGGAAAGTACCAGAATAATTTGTCTATGTTGCTCACTTAATCAAAAATTTTCCATGAAAAACTCCTCACAGCCTCCAGCCAAGCTCCTTAGGATTTGGTCCAATCTGCTTTCCTGGCTTGTTCTCCTACTTAGCATACCTACCACCAATCAGATTCCTGGCCATATTCTATTTGTATTCTGTGCATTCTGGTCTTTGATCAAGCTGTCATGTCTGTCTACAAAGCCTTCCTGCTCCATCTTGGCATGTCCAGATCTTACATCTCCTTCAAATCTCAGCTCAAATGTCTCCCTTTCTATGAGGTTTAAGGGAGCTCTTTTAACCAGAAGCACATACTCCCTTTCTGAACCTTCAGCATTTAATTTTTATCTCCAACCACACCAATCGCCCTCCCTTTATGGTAGTTGGCTGGTTACCTATCACTTGTCCTCCCAGGACAGACCTGTGTCCTTCTCATCCTTGTGTTCCTTACAAAGCCTTGTAGATTGCTTCCCACATGGCAGATACTCAGTAACCATTTGCTGCGTGATTAGGATATATATTGAGGACATGCGACAGGCAAAACTCAGTAGTAGGCACTGTACAAATATATAAATACAATTCCATTTCTGCTCAAAACATGTACACTCAAGTAAGGCATTTACATACATACTACACAGTAAACATTAGCATGTTATACATTTCATAAAAAAGGTTTGAAATGCTGTAACTTTAACCCTTTAAACCTGTCTTTTTCAACTTACAAAACACACAGAACCTTTAAAAGAAACTATTGCAACATTCACTTGAGCTATTTTTGTCATGCTATTATTCAAATAAGAACAAACATAAAGCTTATGGTTACAGCATATGATACCTATAAAATCAAGACACACTTATAAATCGTAACCAAGCAAAATTATTCTTTATTGTGTTAACTGCTTCAGGCTACAAGATGCCTTGAACAAGCTAGGAGGAGCTTGATAGAGAGTGATCTGGGGTCAGGGAGGCTATTGGTTGGGAGCCCCCATTCCTGGGAGATGGGAGGTAGAGCTTTAAGCTAGGGTATATATCAGAGTCTGCATCTTTGATGTGATGCAATGAGTGAGAAAGAGAAGTGGCAGAGGCAGCCAAGCAGAGGAAATCCTCAAGAAGAGGGATTCTAGCAGCCACAAAGAGGCATAAAGACCAGGACGGATCCCAGGAAGCATAAGAAAAGAGCATCTCAGAAGAATGCTTTTGGGCAACATTGATTTTGAGCTTGTGCTCTCTCTTAGGCTCTCTGCTAAAGACTTCCCATTAATGTCGTTATTTAATCCTCACAGTAAACCATGAGACAGGCACTATCATTAGTCATGGATCAGGAAATGAGCATTAAGGAAATTCCATAATTTCCACCAAGTACAAAACTGGCAAGTGAGAGAGCCTGAATTTGAAACCAGATTTACCTGACCCTAGAGTCTGAGCCTGTAGCCAATATGCAGGACCACCTCTTGGCTGGCTCCAGGCCTCCTGGCCCCATGTGTTTGTTTTCTTTTATTTCTAAATGGCAGCTGGGGAATGTTACCAGGAAAGAAAACTCCCCGAGTCATTCAGGATTGGGCAGCAACCCAAGCATGCCTGTACCCTCCAGGGCAATGTGGGACGGAAGAGGAAGGAAAGCAGAGATGGAACGTGTTTTAGAGGGGTCTCATGCAAGTCATGCTCACAGGGACTGAATTTCAGAAGGACCCCCTGAGATTTCTTGTAGAACATTTGGTTTCAATTCCAAATATCTGCTAAGTTTGTACTGTGCGCCTATCACTGTGTTTAGTGTTTGGTTGATTCAGGATTTTTGAATTATCCCAGAAGTGATTACAGCTCCCACACACATAAGCAGGATATGCTGAGTGTGTGAAAGAGAAGTCTGGGGTTTGATAGGATGGTGTTTATTAGAGTCATTTAGGAAGAAAAGAGAGAGCTCCCTTCTGAGTTGTTGCTGCTAACACCAATCTGTGCATTCACACTGAAGACAAGTTTGATGACGAATCAGTAGCATGCATTCATATGCCTCTCAAGAGCATGTTTATAGAACCTACAGGTGTATAATACAATATGCAGATTCCAAAGAAGTAGAAGTCAGAGTCCCTACTCCTCTCAGTTGTCGATGACACAGCTGAGATGTAAATCTATAGAGCAAAATAAACAACTCAGGGTCAAAATGGCACCAGCCATCTCTAGAAGTTACAGTCCCCACAGATAAGGCCAACTACAGACTAGGTACAGAAAGTACAGAGGAATGTCAGTTTCCACTTCCACTCCCCTTTGGAATCTTTCCCTTGAACCCACAAATCCAAATCAGGAGATAGAAATCTGAGTAAACACTCATTATCTTCACATTCTTTAGTTCTATGGGACCCAGAATGGGCTTGCTGGGATGTTAGGGGCCTAATGCCTGAGTGTTCTAGGGGCTCCCAGGGATTAAGAGATAATCAGACTTTGTCCCTGAGGGTAGGGACAGTGTGTTTGGGCCCCCATCACCTAGAGCAGTGTCTGACACATAGTAGTTGTGTAATAAATGTTGGTTAATGAATCAACAAATGGTGTTTCAGGGACTTCAAACTTGGTGAAAGTGGCAATGGTGGTCAAGTGATGAGTAGGAGAGTGGGGCAAAGCCTGGTAGCATTTGCCTGGAGCCCTACAAGATACCTGGTGAATACAGATTCAAATCAGAGTGGCTAGGTTCCACCAGAGACCTCATGGTGCTGCCCTCTTTCCTGAACAGATGCCATCCGACTATCTGATTTCATCAGGAAAACAGGAGGAAAAAATGATATTTTGCCTGAGGCCATTTTTAGAAGATGAGAGAGAATAGAGTCATTCTTGCCTGTCACTATGGCTTGTTCAATTTAAACAAGCAAGATTCAGGAATGAGCAAACCGTTAATGTAAAAGAAAAAAAAATCAACGTGAAATGCTCTGATGAGAACTCCTCTGTGTTCTTTTGAAAATATCGTTTGGATGACACTCAAAATTGGTTCACATTATCATTACCAGTTTGGGACACTTTGTCATCCATTTTAGTTCACTTATCTTATTTTTGACCCCAAGAAAGTACCAAGGCACCTTCTACTAGTCAAAAACTTAGGAAATAAATATCTTACCTTCACTGAAAAGGAATTTCGAATATAAAATAAGATGTGCCAAGGTATCTTTCCTCCTTTAGGTGCATAAGAAATTTTGCTTTGTTATTTATAGATTTTGTAATCTGTGATTCATGTTCAAAGAGAAAGCAGCAACCCACTGGGGAATTGCTCACATGAAAAGTGCACTTATTATATTAACTCAATTAGATGCACATTAGAGTCTGTTCCCTGTATGGAAGGAGCTGAATAATAGCATACAAAATCACTGTTATTTGAGTTCTTGAGCAGCATCCTGGGTTTCAAAATGACTCATAGAAAAATTACAAACAGCCCAAAGCTCACAAATTAGGGTAATAAAAAAACTCCCTAATTTTTCAATATGGTAGTATGACATGATTTGAGTAGTAACCACAGAAATAATCAATATTTAAAGATGTTGGTGACATGGAGAGCAAATGGGGGAAATGACCGATACTTGAATCATTTGGCAAGAGCTTAAAATGCATTGAAAAGTGGGGATTTCAAATCACCATCAAAGCATTTCTCTTAATTACTCATTTTCCTTGGAATTTACTGGAAGCATTTTCTACCCATGCTTATATTATCAATGACAAATGATACATTTAGTTCTGGGGAGCTATGAAAAAGGACTCATCCTTTGCATATCTATGTGTATATGTATTTATTTATATATAGATATGTGTATACATAACATTTATATACATATACACGTATGTGTGCATTTTTCTTATCCTACCCTCTTCTGAATACACTGTGAGGACAAATTGTCCTGGAGAGTCGCAGTACCAGAATAATGTATCCATGAAGTGCAACAGTCATAATTTTATTCAAGCTTTGTTGTCTTTTCTCCCCCTGGGAAACTTCTGGAGGAATTAGATGTGTAAACTCAGAATACTGAGAAATTGCTAGTTAGAAAAAAATAGCTCTAATGAAACTGCCCTACTGATGAACTCTTTATAGCTTCCTTAAAAAAACAAGAATGCGGCATTAATGTATTGCCTTTGCAATTTCTTCACAAATTAAAATCCCTCTTTTTTTTTTTTTTTCTATCCATCAGATCTGAAACTTCTATAAGCCCAGCATCTAAATCAGTTTTCGATTGAAATGAGTACAGGCAAGCTCTGGGGCAGCTCTATCCAGGGCTATGACAAGAATGGAGTGAACATATTTTACCCTACATGGAAATGTCCATTCCAACAAGTACAATTTGACAATGGTAATGATTACTATGGGTTGAATTGGATTATCCCAAAAGATATGTTAAAGTCCTAACCCCTGGTTCCAGTAAACGTGATTGTATTTGCAAAGAGGGTGGGTGCAGATATAATTAGTTAACATACTGGAGTAGGGTGGATCTTGAATTAAATAAAACTGATGTCTTTGTAAGAAGAGAAGAGACACAGACACAGAGGGAAGATGACCATACGAAGATGGAGGCAGAGATTGAAATTATGCTGCCACAAGCCAAGGAACTCTTGGGGCTACCAGAAGCTGGATGAGGGCAAGGGAGAACTGCTTGGAGAGCTTCGAAGGGGACATAGCTCTCCTATCAGCTTGATTTCAGCACTCCCGCCTCCAGAACTGAGAGACAATAAAGCTCTGTTGTTTTAAGCCACCTAGTTTGTGTTACTTTGTTATGGCAACCCTTGGAAATTAACAACGATGATAATAATAATATGAATAATAGCAACAGCATCTCATGTATTGTTTTCTATGTGTTAATAACAATTCCAAGTGCTCCACACATATATTAACTCACGGGCTTTAGGGTCTCATTTTATAGATGAAGAAGCAAGCAGAGAAAGCAAAAGAAAGACATTGAAATCTGAGTGGGGAAATTTGTTTTCATACAAATGAAACAAACCACCTGAGGAGCCTTCAAGAGTAGGCGTCTTTCCATCACCGGCCTCCTGTTGGATGGGGTATCAGGAGACATGGCCTCTGGCCTTGATCTTGCCACACACTACCCTGTACTCTTTCTTGGAGATTGGATGATCTCAGAGGTGTCTCCTGGCCCTAAAACTCTAAGATTCCATTGAAAACTTGTAATTCAAGCAATCAATAGTGAATGGTGACTTGCTAGGGACTGAAAGATGCCCTGAAGTCAGTGTGAGACACTTCCACAGGGCTGGTTGTGCAAATCCCCATGACACAGAGCTCTTGTCTTCCTTTTGGGCCCATGGGCCCATGCCCAGATGTGGCCCCAGGGCCTGAGGGATCAACAGGATGCCATGGTGCTGGGGACCCTGCACTGTCCAGTGTAGACGGTTTTCCCTTCTTCACCTTACAGAGCCTTCAGTAAGCAGCTTCTCAACTTGCTGGAGGAGGGTCTATGTGAGCTCAGGGGCAGTGATCTTTCCTAGGGAGGCAGCAAGCCCAGGATGCCGAATGGTAGGGCCCGTTTGATCTCCCGGCCAAACTGCAGTACCAGGTGAATAATTATAAAATGCAGAAAATGTGAGAAAGCCTCAAAATCACCACCACTGTCTGTGCTGCAATGCCAGGCCCTTGATGTGGGATCACATACCTGTGAATGCCTCCTTCCATTCATTCACCAGTGGCTCAACTTTCTGAAGCTTTAGAAGCTCTAACCCCGTATGCTTTGTACCCTGCCCTTTACAGGGTACATGAAACTAGTCTAGTAAGAAGTTTCTTGGTGTATAAATGAAACACATCTAGGTAGACTTCTGGGGCAAAACTTGCTTATTGAATCCAGCCTTATCTATTAATAGTTGAGAAGGTAGTTTATTTTTTATTTTTTAAAATCAAAATTTTTATGGTGACATAGTACGTTTGTGTGTTTATAGGGTATATGAGGTATTTTGATACAGGCATCTAATGTGTAATAATCACATCAGGACAAATGAGGTTATCCATCATCTTAAACATTTATCATTTGTGTTATGAACACTGCAATTCTATACTTAGTTATTTTAAAATGTATAACAAATTATTTTTGACTGCAGTCACACTGTTGTGCTATCAAACACTAGCTCTTACTCATTCTAACTATTAATATATTTTTGTACCCCTTAGCCATCCCCATCCCCCAGCCCCCACTCCCCTTCCCAGCCTCTAGTAACCATTGTTCTACTCTCTGTGTCCATGAGTTCAATTGTTTTCATTTTTTAGCTCCTACAAATGAGTGAAAATATGTTGTTTGTCTTTCTGCACCTGGTTTACTTAATTAACATAATGATGTCCAGTTCCAGGCATGTTGTTACAAATGACAGGATCTTATTCTTTTTTATGACTGAATAGTACTCTATGGTGTATATACACCACCTTTTCTTTATCCAGTCACCTGTCGATGAACACTTAGGTTGCTTCCAAATATTGGCTATTGTGAATAGTGCCGCAATAAACAGGGGAGTGCAGAGATCTCTTCCAGATGCCGATTTCCTTTCTTTTGGATATATACCCAGCAATGTGATTGCTGGATTGTATGGTAGTTCTACTTTTGGGTTTTTGAGGGTAGAAGGTAATTTTTCAGGCTCTCCAAACAAGAGTGAAGTCTCAGACACAGCTCTCCTAGCCCACATCAATCTCTTGACTCGCTATGTAAAAAAGAAAAGAAAACTGGAATTACATGGGGTGGAATTTATTTCTGTGGTAGTTCTCTTGCTTTCCAGAGAGGCTATAGAATACAAGCTTGCAAGAGGGGTAACAAGATGGCAACCCAGATGGTGGAGCTCCATAAGCTGAAGCTTGCTGGACTAAAGCAAGAATGTCTTGTTCGTGGTTTGGAGACCAAGGGAATAAAGCAAGATTTTATCAATAGACTCCAGGCATATCTTGTGAAGAACATGCTGAAGAGGAGGCAAATGAAAAAGAGGGACTGGGAGATGAAACAGAGGAAGAAGAAACAAAATCCATAGAGCTCTCTGTCAAAGAGGAAGAACCTCTTGAAAAAACTGTGGATGTGGCAGCAGAGAAGAAAGTGGTAAAAATCATATCTGAAATACCACAGACTGAGAAAATGCAGAAGAGGGCCAAATGATTCAATGTACTTGTGAGCTTGGAGAGTAAGAAAGCTGCTCGTACAGGCTTGGTTTGGGATTTCCTCAGTTCCCACAAAAGGTCTGTCCTGTCTGTCATCTGATAACCTACAGTTAACCTGGGAAAGCTGAAGGAAACAGCTCAAAGATTTGGTTTGAATGTCTCTTCAATATCCAGAAAGTCTGAAAATGATGAGAAACTGAAAAAGAGGAAGGAGTGATTTGGGATTGTCAGAAGTTCAGCTTATATATTTATATAAAAATGCACAGTCCTGTGCCTACATTCTGCCTCACAACAAGGGAGCGTGTATCCCAGGTACATCCGTGAACTGCAGCAGCAATTTGACTTATTGCTCTTTCAGCTTTAAAATTGTTATGTTTTTGTTTTTTATTATTCTGCTTGTTAATAAAATAAAAAAGACAAGAAAAGAATATCGGCATGGGGGCTGTAGCGTCAGACTGCCTACATTAGAATCCAAGCTTTGCCACTTATCAGCCCTCGGATCTTAGAAAGTTACTTATCTGGACCTCACTTTCTACCTCTGTAAAATAAGGAGAGGGGATAAAATTTCTTTAAGAGTGTTACAAGTGAATTGCATCCCCCCAAAATTCACATGCTGGAGCCGCAACCCTCAGTACCTCGGAATGTGACCACATTTGGAAATGGGGTTGTTGCAGATGTCATTAGTTAAGATGGGGTTATACTGGAGTAAGGTAGGGAACCTCGTGCTATATGACTGGTGTCCTTATAAAAAGAACACCACGTGAAGAGAAGAACGATACGTGCACAGAGGGATGACTATGCAGAAAGATGCAGGGAGGAGAGGGCTGTCTATAAGCCAAGGAGAGAGGCCTGGAACAGAACTTTCCCTTGCAGATCTCAGAAGGAGCAAACCCTGCCGGCGCCTTGATTTCAGACTTCCAACCTCCAAAACTGTGAAATAATGAATTTCTGTTGTCTTAACCACTGTTTGTGGTACTTTGTTATGGCAGCCCTGGCAAACTAATACAATGGTATCTTGGTGAGGATTCAAAGAATTACTACATATTGTCAAGAACAAAATTTCAACAGACTGAATTTATTTATTTATTTATTTTTGAAACAGAGTCTCACTCTGTTGCCCAGGATGGAGTGCAGTGGTATGATCTCAGCTCATTGCACACCTCCTGGGTTCAAGCAATTTTCGTGCCTCACCCTCCCAAGTAGCTGGAATTACAGGCACATGCCACCATGCCCGACTAATTTTTGTATTTTTGGTAGAGATGGGGTTTTTAGTAGAGACGAGGTTTCACCATGTTAGCCAGGTTGGTCTTGAACTCCAGACCTCAAGTGATCTGCCTGCCTTGGCCTCCCAAAGTGCTGGGATTACAGGCATGAGCCACTGCACCTGGCCTCAACAAATTGAATTTAAAGATCTAATTGACTTGTATGAGTCGAGCAGTATACCATCTTCAAAATAGAAAGGCTCTCTGATGATCAGAGCAGGGGGGTAGACTTTCTAGGAGGAAAAGGTTGAAGAAAACAAAAATCAGGAATCAACGGTAGACTGGTCATTTCAGAGTTACTTTCCTGGCCAGGTGTGGTGGCTCACACCTGTAATCTCAGCACTTTGGGAGGCCAGGGTGGGCAGATCACTTGAGGTCAGGAGTTTGAGACCAGCCTGGCCAACATGGTGAAATCTTGTCTCTACTAAAAATACAAAAATTAGCAGTGGTGGCGGGCGCCTGTAATCCCAGCTACTCAGGAGGCTGAGGCAGGAGAATCGCTTGAACCCAGGAGGCGGAGGTTGCAGTGAGCCGAAGTCGCACCACTGCACTCCAGCCTGGGCAAGAGCAAAACTTCATTTTTTTTTAAAAAAAGGTTACTTTCCTTATAGAGTTAAAGTAGAGGGGACTTCTTTCATGCTGCTTCAGGTTGACTGGGGCCCTTTGGATTGATTGCTGCAAATCTCCTGTTTTTTTGTTTTTGTCTTTTTGAAAATTGGCCCATCTCTAAGCATAGTTTGATTACCTAGCAGGAGTGACTCCATTCTGTTTCGGTCTTGTCTGGTGGCACTTAGTACAGGAGCTTAGTCCAAAACAATAGCCTCCTATACATTTTATCTAACAATATAAACCACTTAAAATAATTCCTGGAAGAAATAATGGCATTCGCGGCAACCTGGATGGAGTTGGAGTCCATTATTCTAAGTGTAGCAACTCAGGAACGGACAAGCAAATATCATCTGCTCTCACTTATAAATGGAAGCTAAGCTATGAGGATGCAAAGGCGTAAGAATGATGCATTAAGAATGGACTTCAGGGACTCAAGGGGAAGGATGGGAGGGGGTGAGGGACAAAAGACTACACGTTGGGTATGGTGTACACTGCTCTGGGACAGGTGCATCAAAATCTCAGACAGAAATCACCACTAGAGGATTTGCCCATGTAACCAAAGACCACCTGTTCCCCAAAAACGATTGAAATAAATTAAAATTTTAAAAAATACATGAAGAAAAAAATAAAATGCGTGAAAAATAATAAGACAAAATAAATAGTTCCTTGTACTACATGAGCAGTGTACAATTGAACTGTGTATACAATTTGTACACAATGAACCACTTGTAAGTGGGGGTAACAAAGCACTTATATTTGACCTTTCAGGTACGAATCCCACATTCAGGACTAAAGAAGCTTCAGGATGTTCCCTGATACTCTAGTTCGTATATCTCCTTGGTCTAGATTTTCTCCTCTCTTTTATTGTTAATTTAGTTTAACTTAGTTTTTAAATAGAAAAGTGATTCATGTTCACTAAAGAAAATGGTAATTTTTCAGAAAGAATAGAAACAACCTCCTTTAATTGCTTACTACTCAGAGGCAACCACTTTTACCATATTTCCTCCCAATCTCTTTTAATACTTTTCTTATAGTTGGCTGCATTTTCTTCACACATACAATGTTGTATCTGTTTTTAGTTAACATGATGAGTGTTTTCAATGCCATTCAAATACTTCATAAGCATAACTTTTCATACTCACATAATATTCCGTATTACAGATATGTGACTTATTTTTAGCTTCTGTCAATTTTTGTTCACTTACCATGTATCTGTTCACTTCCAAACTGCCTTCTTTTATGCCTGAATATCTTGAAAATTGATTTTTTTCCCCACATTTCGTCCTCCTTTTTTGCTCACTGAGGTCTTTCTGATTTTCTCCCTCTCTTTATCCTGCTTCTCCCAATCTCATCTTTATAAATTTACATTTATAACATGTTTTCCTAACATGAGTTTTGCATTTAAAAAGTGCTTTCTCACATTCATCACCTTATTTGGTGTCCACAGTAACCTTCTGCAATAAGCAGGGGCAATAGACACTAAAATTCAGAGAAGTGATTTTCCCAGAAGGCACTTAACCCAGATGACTCTTAATTCACTGTCTATACTAAACCACTCTATATGATGGTTCTTTTGGACACGTTTTTATTTCTATTTTTTATTTTTTGGACACGTGTTCTTAAAAGCTACACAAGATTCACATAGGTTTAAGAAAATAGCTTTTCATTGTTCATGTTTATAACATAGTTGATGCATCTTGTATATAATAATACTTATAGGTTTTACCAAAAGTTTAAAACATAAGGAATAATGAAATAATGGGTACCATCAAGCTCTAGCAAGGATCTTACAGGGGCATAAAACGTGTGGTCTTTCACATCTTCTCAGCAATTTCTCCAAATACTTCACTGCCTCAACATAGAATTCCCCACTATGCTTTTGAATTGACTCCACCCTTTTTTTTTTTTTTTTTTTTTTGAGATGGAGTCTCTCACTGTTGCCAGGCTGGAGTGCAGTGGTGCGATCTCGGCTCACTGCAAGCTCCGCCTCCCGGGTTTAAGCGATTCTCCTGCCTCAGCCTCCTGAGTAGCTAGGACTATAGGTGTGCACCACCACGCCCAGCTAATTTTTTTACTTTTAGTGGAGACGGGGTTTCACCATGTTGGCCAGAATAGTCTCGATCTTTTGACCTCATGATTCGCCCACCTCGGCTTCCCAAAGTGCTGGGATTACAGGTGTGAACCACTGTGCCCGGCTCACTCTTTTAAAAAGATAAACAAAATGCTAATTTGCTAATGAGTATATTGGAGATTGTCTCCTGTGACCTCAGTCATATCAAATTCTCTCCCTGAAGGGGACTAATACTCCTTATAACCACCCCATTAGCCCTGTCTTCCCATGTTCAAAAATCAGCTTTGTTCAATTATGAGGTCAGGTTTCCCCTTTGTGCAGGTCTTCCTGAAACCAGCGGGCTTCCTGAGAAACGTGAAGAGAACCAGGTCGCCTGGGATTTCTTCCTTCCTCAGAAGGTCTCCCCAAGTCAACATCGTCTCTGAATTTTCTATTTCCCTTTGGCAAATAAAAGAAAAAGTAAGTAAAACATCTTAGTCTATGCATGACCAAAGGTTAAACCTTTTATTGCTTCATTTTGATTGTATCAGCTTTTCAGGACAACGTTTTCAAGGCCACAGCTTATTTTAATAGCTGTAATAATACCAGTATTTTCTGATAATAATGGCAAACACTTTTTTTGGCAAGCACTTTTAGTGTTTGTTGTGGTTGTGCGCCAGGCATGGTTCTCAGCAGTTTTCACTAATTCATTTCATCTTCACAACAACCCTATAAGGTAAGTTTTATTATCGCCCTTTCTACAGACTGGCAAATGAGGCACACGTTGTTTGGCTTGCCCCTAAACTACATAGACAGCAAAAGACTGAGAGAGAATCTGGAGAAGACAGTCTTGCTCCAGTTCATGCTCTTATTCGTGGCACTATGCTGACCTCTCAGTCACCATGCTATTTGCTTTACATACATTGTCTTATTTAATCTTCACACAGTGTAAGTTTTACTATTTATCTCCATTTTACAGGTGAGAAATGAAGCTCAGTAGTGGTTAGCAGTATGGCCAGATTCCACTCTGGTAAGCTCAGTGAGACAGAACCAATTTCCCTTTCTATTTCTTTTAGTGGATAAAGCCATTGACCCAGTGATGAGGCAACTCAGAAAATGCTCAGAATACCAATCATAGGATCTTCCTAAAAATCAAGTGATGTGGTCAATAAACAAAGTCTAAATAAAGCTTCTCTGCCACTCTGCTATGTGCTGCTGCATTTCTCCATAGAAATGTAACTTTCACCACCACCACACAAAGCTGAACCAGTTACCAGGGAGCTGGGAAGCAAGACAGACACCAGGGAGAGAGGGAAACGCTTTAGGGTTAGGCCATTATTTTCAGATCAGGTAGAAAAGCAGAGATGGTTGGACACACTCAGAGATTCTTTGACTCTGACTTTAGGCAGGAAGTAAAATCCAGTCTAATCAGTTAATAAAAGGCATTCGTCAAAGAGATTCAACCTCACACTGTTACTTCAACAGGCATCTTGCCCTTGTGGAAAAACAGCCTTAATTTCCAAATCATTTTAAGCTTGAATATTCGTGCAATGGGGAGCTTAATTTGGAAGGTAATGAGACCACCAAAGGAAATTAGAACCATTAACCGGGGTACAGTGAAAGTATGGAGCTGTTGGTAAAGGAAAATTATATTTGTAGAGCTATGTGGTGGAGAGCAAGAGGCACAGATGAAGAGAACAAAGAGGGAGGGATGACTCCTGAGACTGGTAGCAGGAGAACAGAAGGCTCTTAAGAACAGAGGAAATTTTTTTAAAAATACAGCTTTATGAAATGGGATTGCAGGGTATTATTCAGTTAGTATCAGGTAGGGTTTCATGTGGCAACAATCACAGCTGGAAACACATTCTTTCAGAAGCACAGACCCTCTGGTGGCTTTATTGCACTCTAAGCGGTGTTGTTGAAAATAACAAGTTAGATTTCTTTATGAGGTCATTGGCACTGCATATACCTGGGCATGCATTGTGGTTCTATCCATCCTAGCTTGGCAAGCAGTGGGTTTGGAATTCAATCCTATAACTTCCTTTCTATAAGATTTCCTTCTAAGGTATCCTGCAGGAACCATTACTGGCAAGAAATATTGACCCTTTAATGTTTCAGAACTGAATCGGGTCCCATTCTTTACACAGGGTTAATTGCCCAATTCTCATGCTCTGCCCCAGGGAACTGAGGCTGCCACAGTGTCCATGCCAGGCTACTCATTGGACACAGAATGAAAGACAGTGCATTACAAAACTTTCAGGTAAATATACATCCTTGGACTTCTATGAAGAAATAACAGGATAACAGGAATAACATTTTTCCAGTGGCATACAGATTGTACTCTGAGGACTCTGAAACCTGATATAAAGTCCATACTGGGGAAAAAATATGGTAGTGTTGGTAAGATGGGCCCTTGTTGCTATTTCTCCTGGCCCATTTGTTTCCAGTCTGAAAGGGGTCTTGTAGGCTGTTTGGCAAATGTAATTGAATGATGATCACAGAATGAGAAATCCAAAAATCTGATTTGAATCCTCTGAAAAGTACACTAGCCACTCAAGCTTCATGGTTTAAGATTTTGATTTTTAGAAACAAATAGTGCGTCCAGAGGCATAAGCCAGAAAGCCAAGTGTCATGGACTCCTAGGACTCAAAGAAGTTCTTTGTGTTTATCCTTATATTTGAATGTCACTTTCGAGGTAACCCAGGAGATAGTTTCATTCATTTCACAAACTTTTAACTGAGAAACTTTTAATAACATTTATTACATTTTTAATAACTTTTAAATTAAGAAATTCTTGTTTACATAGCATCTAAATTGCCAACTCACTCTTCTTTTCTGACCTTGTTTCATTCTCCTTTTCCTTTCTCCTGTTTTTCATGTTTTCTTTTTCCTTTTCTACTTTTCTTGACTACATTTCACCTCTTTATATTTGTCAGTGTTTAGAATAATTGCCCTTAATATTTTGGCATTTCCCCATGTACACATATCCCAAAGGATCAGAATATTTACAACTTTATTCATTTTTGGCCTGACCCTGTAACCTACAAATTTCAGAAACAGCTTTACACTGTTGACCCCTGTTCAAATCACAACTGTTTTCTATTAGCCTTTCACTTCATAGATTGTGTATTGCAGGGCTGAATTAGGTTTAATAGCAGGCATTTACTCCAGTTTCAATCAACCTTTTTTTCTAATTGTTTTATGGTCACCCCTTCCAAATTGTGAGGTACCTGGTTGATTTATACTGGCATTCACACACTCAGGACATAAACTTTCTGTTCAGTTATTTAAAGTATTGCTTTTTTAAAAAAGATACTAGAACTCAGTACTTTCTCCAAAGGACACTCAACATGCCCCTTGACGCGTAAACAGATCTCAAGATTATTATATTTACACAATGCAGTCGGCTGTGAAGTATCATAATACAAGTAAAATAAAAATTAAAAAGTAGGCTAAGGGAACATAAAGGAAGAAAGAATTGCATCAGAGACAGGTTCACACATGAGTTGTGCTTTAAGGAAAGATGTGGAAAAAGGCAAGTATCCTATATCTTTGGATTTATTGTGAAATTTAGCTCTCATGTCATTGTACTCTAATGAAACAGGAAATAAAATAGTATTCTCCTCTCAACTGCTTCTGTGTTTCAGCAGTAATAACAATAGCTACTATTTATTAAGAACTTACTATATGCTATGCATTGTGCCAGCTGCCTTACATATATTAATTTACTTATGAATTACAATAGACTTAGGTGGTAAGCAGTCTTATTTCCTTTTTATGAATAAGATAATCAGGCTAGACCACTTGTTCAAAGTTACATGGTTAATAAGTGGTCGGACCAGGACCTAACCTCAGGTATGCCTGACTCCAAAGCCCATGCCCTTAACCACTAGGCTTTTAACACCTGTGTTTTGTGGCTGGTAATATCTTGTCTCATGATTAGCAAACATAACATTAACTTGCTGCACATAGGTCTTCCCAAAGGAAAATGAACCTGACTCAAGCAGATGTCCTTTGTATTCCAACAGGTCAGCAGGCATCCTGCCATAGCCTTCCCAAGGTGTCAGCCTCCTGAAGCCCAGTACAAGCCCACCATGTAGAGTCACATCATTTGATCATTTCCTACCAGCACAGCCCTTGCCTCTTAGTCATCAAAGGCACAGACTCCACTGCTTTATTCCCCTCCTGCCCAGAGTCCCACTTGGAGCTGCAAAGCTCCTCAGAGATTTCCTCTGCCTTTTCATTGCCACTGATGGGCCTTGGGAAGTCCCTTCCAACCCTGATGACAAGATCCTTAGAAAAGGGAACACACAGTTGCTAAGAGATGTCCATACACCAGGAACCTTACTAAACATTTTGTTTAGGCAATATTATTTAATAACAATTTATTGGTAATTATAATAAGATAATGCAGGTAGAAGTACAGGCTTCAGAGTCAGATGTGGGTTTAAATCTAGACTTTAAATAATCTGAATCTCATCTGAAAAATGAGGATAATGGGGTTGTCCTGGGTGAGGACTTAATGAGATTGTGTATGAAACTCAGCAAGTGCCTATGCCATAGTGAGTAATCAAAACTCTTGAAAATTGAGGATTGAAGAGTCAGAGTTAAAACTGAGATTAAAAAGTCTTTCAGAACCCAAATCTCATACATGGTAAAGGATTGTAAAGGAAATCTCAATTCTACCTGCATTTTTTTTTTTGTCTAGACAAGACTATAAATTGTATAAGTAAAGTTTGCTTTGCAGTTTGGGCTTCTACATAGAAAACAATTGTGATGCACCTTCACTGGTTCTTACTTAAAGAAATTAGGTACTCCATTCTTCCACCCAGATTTTAAAATATATTTTCATGTGGGATGTTGCCCCATGTGATCTCATGCTGGCCAGATGAAAGACAACAGGTATAGGCCCTGGTGATCCAACCTGGTTAGGGATGCAGCCTAGACATTGGGACTTAAAAATCTCTCTCCACTAATGATTCTAATAAGCAGCCCAGTTTGAGAACCACTGATGTAGGGAGGGCACAGAGCATAACTCTGGTGTTTGTTAACTGTGTGGCCATGGAAAGTCATAGCACCTCTCTGAGCCTTTGTTCTTTTATCTATAAACTGATATCATAGAAGATGGCCGAATAGGAACAGCTCCAGCCTCCAGCTCCCAGTGAGAGTGACACAGAAGACAAGTGATTTCTGCATTTTCAACTGAGGTACCGGGTTCATCTCACTGGGTCATATCAGACAGTTGGCGCTGGTCCACAGATGCAGCCCGACCAGCGAGAGCTGAAGCAGGGCGAGGCATCACCTCACCTGGGAAGTACAAGGGGGAAGGGAATTCCTTTTCCTAACCAAAGGAAATTGAGACACACAATACCTGGAAAATCAGGTAACTCCCACCCTGATACTGAGCTTTACCAGGGGTCTTAGCAAACGGCACACCAGGAGATTATATCCCACATCTGGCCCGGAGGGTCCCACACCCAGGGAGCCCCTCTCATTGCTAGCACAGCAGTCTGAGATCTAACTGCAAGGTGGCAGGGAGGCTGCGGGAGGGGCGCCCACCATTGCTGAGGCTTAAGTAGGTAAACAAAGCCGCTGGGAAGCTCGAACTGGGTGGAGCTCACAGCAGCTCAAGGAAACCTGCCTGTCTCTGTAGACTCCACCTCTGGGGACAGGGCACAGCAGCAGAGACCTGTGCAGATGCGAACGACTCTGTCTGACAGCTTTGAAGAGAGCACTGGATCTCCCAGCATGGAGGTTAAGATCTGAGAACGGACAGACTGCCTGCTCAAATGGGCCCCTGACCCCTGAGTAGCCTAACTGGGAGACATCCCCCACTAGGTGCAGACCAACACCTCACACCTCACACAGCTGGGCTACTGAGACGAAGCTTCCAGAGCAAGAATCAGATAGCACCACTAGCTGTTCAGCAATATTCTATCTTCTGCAGCCTCCGCTGCTGATACCCAGGAAAAGAGGGTCTGGAGTGGACCTCAAGCAAACTCCAACAGACCTGCAGCTGAGGGT
>NW_012116143.1:851251-851782 GCF_000951035.1 Colobus angolensis palliatus | reverse complement strand
CAACAGACCTGCAGCTGAGGGTCCTGACTGTTAGAAGGAAAACTAACAAACAGAAAGGACACCCACACCAAAACTCCATCAGTATGTCACCATCACCAAAGACCAAAGGCAGATAAAACCACAAACATAGGGAAAAAGCAGTGCAGAAAAGCTGGAAATTCAAAAAATCAGAGCGCATCTACCCTTCCAAAGGAATGCAGCTCATCGCCAGCAATGGAACAAAGCTGGATGGAGAATGACTTTGATAAGTTAAGAGAAGAAGGCGTCAGTTGATCAAACTTCTCAGAGCTAAAGGAGGAACTACGTAACCAGCACAAAGAAACTAAAAACCTTGAAAAAAGACTTGGTGAATGGCTAACCAGAATAACCAATGTAGAGAAGTCGTTAAAAGAACTGATAGAGATGAAAACCATAACATGAGAACTACGTGACAAACGCACAAGCTTCAGTAACCGACTCGATCAACTGGAAGAAAGAGTATCAGTGATTGAAGATCAAATGAATGAAATGAAGTGAGAAGAGAAGTGTAGA
>NW_012116143.1:849961-850814 GCF_000951035.1 Colobus angolensis palliatus | reverse complement strand
GCCAATATTCAACATTCTTAAAGAAAAGAATTTTCAACCCAGAATTTCATATCCAGCCAAACTAAGTTTCATAACTGAAGGAGAAATAAAATCCGTTACAGACAAGCAAATGCTTATAGATTTTGTCACCACCAGGCCTGCCCTACAAGAGATCCTGAAGGAAGCACGAAACATGGAAAGGAACAACCAGTACCAGCCGTTGCAAAAACATGCCAAAATGTAAAGTCCATCGATGCTAGGAAGAAACTGCACCAACTAACGAGCAAAATAACCAGCTAATATCATAATGTCAGGATCAAGTTCACACATAACAATATTAACCTTAAATGTAAATAGACTAAATGCCCCAATTAAAAAGACACAGACTGGCAAATTGGATAAAGAGTCAAGACCCATCAGTGTGCTATATTCAGGAGACCTATCTCACGTGCAGAGACACACATAGGCTCAAAATATAGCAGTGGAGGAAGATCTACCAAACAAATGGAAAAAAAACAAAATAAATAAAAGCAGGGGTTGCAATCCTAGTCTCTGATAAAACAGACTTTAAACCAGCAAAGATCAGAAGACACAAAGAAAGCCATTACATAATGGTAAAGGGATCAATTCATCAGGGAGAGTTAACTATCCTAAATATATATGCACCCAATACAGGAGCACCCAGATTCATAAAGTATGTCCTTAGAGACTTACAGAGAGACTTAGAGTCCCATACAATAATAATGGGAGACTTTAACACCCCACTGTCAACATTAGAAAGATCAATGAGACAGAAAGTTAACAAGGATATCCAGGAATTGAACTCAGCTCTGCACCAAGCAGACCTAATAGACATCTACAGAACTCTCCACCC
>NW_012116143.1:847348-847801 GCF_000951035.1 Colobus angolensis palliatus | reverse complement strand
GAGATATAGACCAATGGAACAGAACAGAGCCCTCAGAAATAATACTACACATCTACAGCCATCTGATCTTTGGCAAACCTGACAAAAACAAGAAACGGGGAAAGGATTCCCTATTTAATAAATGGTGCTGGGAAAATTGGCTAGCCATAAGTAGAAAACTGAAACTGGATCCTTTCCCTACTCCTTATACGAAAATTAATTCAAGACGGATTAGAGACTTAAATGTTAGACCTAATACCATAAAAACCCTAGAAGAAAACCTAGGTAATACCATTCAGGACATAGGCATGGGCAAAGACTTTATGTCTAAAACACCAAAAGCAACGGCAACAAAAGACAAAATTGACAAATGGGATCTAATTAAACTAAAGAGCTTCTGCATAGCAAAAGAAACTACCATCAGAGTGAACAGGCAACCTACAGAATAGGAGAAAATTTTTGCAATCTACTCAT
>NW_012116143.1:825046-846558 GCF_000951035.1 Colobus angolensis palliatus | reverse complement strand
CAAGAACAGAAAACCAAACACTGCATGTTCTCACTCATAGGTGGGAATTGAACAATGAGATCACTTGGACACAGGAAGGGGAACATCACACACTGGGTCCTATTGTGGGGAGGGGTAGGGGGCAGGGATAGCATTAGGAGAAATACCTAATGTAAATGATGAGTTGATGGGTGCAGCACATCAACATGGCACATGTATACATATGTAACAAACCTGCACATTGTGCACATGTACCCTAGAACTTAAAGTATAATTTAAAAAAAGGAAGATAAACTGTACCTATTAAATACATTACAAAAAAATTGATATCATAACTATCCTGTAGCACAGCTGCAAGATTAGAGATAATACATGTAAAATGTCAAATAGCAGTTTCAATATATAATTGCTACTTTAAAGGTTTTATTGAGATGCAGTTTTTGTACAAAAAGTCACCTGTTTTAAATATACAATTTGTTGAGTTTTGACAAGGAGAGTCTTATAATTACCCCTCGATTGAGGTATAGGCAGTCCTTGCTTGGCACAGTAGCACAGGATAGTAAAAGTGGTGATGCAATCTGAGACCATGCAAAGCCAAGTTAATACATAATGAGGAAAATTTCAACTGGTCTGTGACTTACAAACATTTTTGTCAAAACATTCAAAACACTCTTATGTCAGTGAATTGAGAAATAAAATAGTAAAGCAAATATTTATTTAGTACACTGTAATTTTAAACATTAGAAACACTGAGAAATAAAGAATTTTGTATACTTGTGAAAAGCTTTTCAAGAGCAGCAGGAGTGGTGCTTGCCTCCTTCTTGTTCTGTAACCTTTTTTTTTTTTTTTTTGAGACAGTCTCACTCTGTCACCCAGGCTGGCGTGCAATGGCATGATCTTAGCTCACTACAACCTCTGCCTCCCGGGTTCAAGCAGTTCTCCTGCCTCAGCCTCCCAATCCCGAGTAGCTGGCATTACAGGCACCTGCCACCACACCCAGCTAATTTTTGTATTTTTTAGTAGAGATGGGTTTCACCATGTTGGTCAGGCTGGTCTCGAACTCCTGACCTCAGGTGATCCATCGGCCTCGGCATCCCAAAATGCTGGGATTACAGGCGTGAGCCACCGCCCCGGACTGTCCTGTAACCTATTATACAAAGTGAGCATCTTTCCCATGCCTTGGTGAATTGCCAGACTCCTTTCTAGATCTGGATCTACTTCCAAACATTGTATCTTTTGTATTTTCAAGGTCATGAAATAGCACTCTGAGAATGCCCTTTATGTGAAGTCTGTTTTTTACAAACATCAACTTCACTTCTTCTGGGACATCGTTATCTTTTTAATCACAGCTACTTTTCTCATCGATGTCAATAAGCTCACCTTTTCTAAATTCCTCTGGCTGCAGATCTAGAGTCTCTCAAACACCCAGCTGTTTCTTTTAGAACAACATTTACATTCAATTCTAATTTCATGTCCAGCATTATCACTTTTCATTTCTTTGTTATAATTTCATCTCTGTTGGCCAAATCCCTGTTTCGATTAGCTCACTTTTGTAAGATGTCATATGGATTTTATCACTGGCACACAAGCAGGCAACAGAGAGATATGCTTTGTTGTCTGCAAGTGACATGGATAACAGGTGTGCAGTGACCAATAGACATTGGTCGGTCACAGATGGGATGTGGCCAGTCATTGATCATGTGCACATCTGTTATTTAGACAACAATTTGCAGACTGAAGAGCTAGCAGCAGAATTTGTACTTTATGTAATTACTCACAGTTAAGAGAACTATGGCAACTGAAATTCGGAACTATGTTGTTGGGGAACTGGTGTTTTTCAACTAAACTATGATAAACTGAAATTTGGGCATATGGAAAACATGCAAAGCAAAAACTGCCTGTATTGAACATTTCCAATGCCCCAAATAGCTCCCTGCTGCCCATTTGCAGTTAGTCCCTTCCCTCACCCCCAGGCCCTGGCAAGCACTGATCTGCATTCTGTTACTATAGTTTCGCCTTTTCTAGAATCCCTTACACATAAAATCAAACAGTATGATGTTTTTTGAGTTTGGCTTCTTTCATTTAGCACGACACTCTTCAGATTCATTCATTTTGGACATATTTGATGGCTATTTTTCTTTCTTTTCTTTTAATCACTATACTAATCTCTCATTTTAAGTACAAAATACGATAAAACAACAAACAAACATCCTTTTATTCTACACAGCCTCCCTCCAGCCTGGCCACTCCTATCTCCCCTTCATAGGCAAACTTTTTGAAATAGTGATCCCTTCACTCTCTCCTCCGCTCTTTCTTCAACCCACTGCATTTTGGTTTCAGTCCCCACCATGCCTCTAAAACTACCCTTAACAAGATCACAAACAACTCCCTTCTTGCTGTATTCAGTGGGCACTTCACCTTCTCCTTTTCTTACCCCTTTGGCCACACTTGTCACCATTGAGCAGTCCTCCTTTAAGTCTCCTGACTCTCTTCCTCCCTCCCTGGTGTCTCCTTCTCCTTTCCTTTATCATGAGTGCTCCCTGGAGGGTAGTCCTAGGACTTCTGCTGTGGTCACTCTGCAGCCCTTCCCTGGACAACCTCAACTATCCGTGTGGTTTTCTCCAGCTCCAATGTCTTTCCTGAATTCCAGGCAAGTGTATACTACTATCTAATAGACTCTGTATTTGAACATGTCAAAGATATCTTAGAATCATATAGTCAAATCGAACTCATCATTTCAGCATCTGCCGCCCAGACAAAATTACAGTTCCTCCACCTGTGTTTCCAAGTTTAGTGAATGATCTCAGTATCATCTCATTTGTCCAAACTAAAAACCTAGATTTCTCTCTTTCCCTTACTCCCAATCCTCCATAGTCAGTAAATCACCTAGCCAATGCTTCCTCCAAAATCTCAGGAATCGGTATACTTCTCCCCATTTCCACTCACACTACCCCCATTCTGGCCACCATTATATCTCCCATTGACTACTTTGCCATAATCTGCTTTCAACACTGAGTGATTTGCTAAGGCACACATCTGATCTTTCAGCTCCTATTTAAAATTATTTAGCGTGTCCTCCCCTAAGCTCCTCAGCAAGAAAGGCCCTCCATGCGTGGGCTCCTATCACATTCCCTGGCCCCAGCCCACCACCTCAAACTTTGCAGAAAATCAGTATCTTTGTGAGTCAGTCACTTGGGTGAGATCGCCCAACCCTCTGTCCACTGGGTCCTAAACAACAGAAACTAGGAATATAATGAAGAGGGAGGTTCCTGACCATGTGCCACAGGCTAGATCTTGGCAGATGGCTGACCTCCTGTTTGCTTTCTGCTTCAGAGGAAAGGATAAGTCTCAGCCCAGAAGGCAGAGGAGCTGTGTTCAGGTGGTGACAGAACTTTCAAGGGAAGAAAAAGGCAAGACAATGGGAAGAGAAAGGGAACTCAGAGGCCCCATGCTGGAGATGTAGGCCTGAAGTGAATCAACAGGGCCTTCCTCACTCTCTTCTTTGTACCACCTGACAGCCCCATAACCTGAAGGACCTGACCAAAGGGCTCCTGATGAGGACAAGAATACTACTGATCTAATATTTTCTCATAATAATGCACAGAACCTTTTTAATCAGCCAGCTTGGGTTTAGGGTAGGGATCACAGATTCCATGAGACAGACACCACTCCCTTCCTAGCTATCTGAATCAAAACAAGGACTTGAGATCTGAACCTGAGCTGGGACCATGGGATTCAGTTTATTATTGAGTGTTTACTTTCCTGGATTCCTTTCTCCCTCACAACTCATACACCAATTCCTCTTCTCTGAGCAGAGTTATCTCCTCTTTGTAGTGGAGGCTCAATTACCAGCAGAATCCCTGCAGAGACAGAAAATGGTCTTTCCAGTGTGGAGTTAACCAGGAGGCTGAATAAACACACATCCTTGTCTCCTGCAAATCAGAGGCACCAAAACAATTGCTTTTAAAGAATTTGGTTGCTATTTCCAAGAAAAGATTTCAAACCAGTCATTGAGGGAAAAAATGAGAATTGTACTATACTTCCTAACACTTGCCTTATAGCTTCATACTGTTTTAATTTTAAATTACATATGAAAGGACACAAGAGGTATTATAGAGCCTATTCTGCTCTATGGTACCTATTCCAAGACCAAACTACCTAGGACTTGAAGGAATTCAGAGCAACAAATGGTGCTCCTGAGCAAAGGTGATTTCCTTCTGAATGAACTCAGAGGGAACTAGACAGGGCTAGGGTCATCAAGAGGACCTTAGGTGTCACCTAACCCATCTCACATTTTGCATTAAGTTTCCTTACTTATGGTTGGTAAGGTCAGGTGACTTGCTCGTGATCATACAGTTAGGCTAATGTCAAAGCCAAGACTTAAAACCTGGTCTGACTCTGGAATAACGTTTTTCCAACAATGGCACATGTGGCTCAGCAACAGTCCAGAGTCCCCTTCCTTACCTCTACACCCAGATAGTAGACTCATCTCATGTTGGAATTTGCAGACTGCTTTTGAATAACCAGCTTACAGAGCACGGTAGTGTGGTTTCCTTCTCGTTACAGGGTGTCAGGGTGGAGTGGGGGTGGCAGAGGACTTCACCACAGACCACGCAGTGAGTCAGGGACTGAGCCAACTCCCCAGCTCCCAGCTCCCTGGTTTTTCTTTCTGTTTCTGAGTCAACTGAGCTGGTCAGCCTCCCACGCTGTAAACACGACACAGAGCAGGAAAACAATGAAGCTGCTTATTTAGAAAAGACCTGCTTCCCTGCTGAGTGTCACTACGTGTCTCTTTTTATGCACTTGAACAGTCTGTCCCTGTGGTTGACTACTAGAAAGACAGGCACGAGGATGACTGTGAAATGTCCCACATACAGAGTCTTGGTCCACATCTTTATTGACAAAATAAGCCCACCAACATCTCAGGTGAGAGCATAAGGGAGCAACAGAGTTGAAATGGAGGCCTTGGGCAAAGGTCCAAATCATTAGGACCACTTAGCCAAGTGTGTCTTTATTAGATCATGCCACGTGACACATTCAGGAAATAAACATTACCTCTGCTCCAGAAAAAATACCTGCCATCTCCCTGGACAAAATGGAACCTCCAGGTTACAAGGTAGACACGAAGAAGGGAAAAATTCACCTCCTTAGGCAGTGCTATTTATTTATTTATTTATTTATTTATTTTCTGCGACAGATTCTTGCTCTGTTGCTCTGTTGCCCAGGCTGGAGTGAAGGGGTACAATCTCGGCTCACCACAACCTCCGCCTCCTGGGTTCAAACGATTCTCCTGCCTCAGCCTCCCGAGTAGCTGGGATTACAGGTATGTGCCACTATGCCCTGCTAATTTTTGTATTTTTAGTAGAGATGGGGTTTTGTCATGTTGGCCAGGCTCGTCTCGAACTCCTGATCTCAAGTGATCCACCCGCCTTGGCCTCCCAAAGTGTTAGGATCACAGGCGTGAGCCACTGCACCGGGCCAGGCAGTGCTTTTTAAACTGCAGTAAGCATGTCTTCAAAATGTAGAGATTTAGGCCTCATTTCCAGAAGGAGGCAGGTCTAGGGCAGGGCGGAAAGCCTGTGCATATGCATTTCTAACAAGCACTGTAGGACCATACTGCTCCGTCTCTACTGCTGCCACCAGGTGGATTCTAAAGGGTGCTGCCCTTAGGTGTCTCCCCTTCCAAACAAGGCTGGAACATTTAAACATTTAAACAAGACTGTGCTAAAGGCCTTGTAATGAAAATTAAAAGTAAATAAGCACACAATAGCTTACAACTAAATAATCTGGTTTACAAGAGATAGTTTTCCCATCTTTAGTGTGGAGTGCACTGCAGGGAGTCTTCCCAGATGGACTCCAGCCTGTCTATGCAAGACAACATTTTTTTACCACCCAGGTGGACGTGCCCTCATGTATATGGAGACACCTTGAAATCCAGACCCAGGACAGAAAAGCTTAGGAGGAGCCTAGAATTCCTTCCCTGGGCTGCCAAGCAGACCACCTTCTGATTTTCACTGTCCTGTCTGTGAAACTACTTATCTCTTTCCTCAGCAACTGATTCTAGAAAAATCTAAGTTGGTCAGGGAAAAAGATATAATCCCCTAAATGCTCATGGTTTTACCTAATCCAGTACCATATCTGGATAAACCTCAATTCCAGAAACTAAAAATAGGAGGGAATTTGGGAGGGCTAGTGGTAGCCAGCCATCAGTTCCTCTCAACTCATTCCCAACTAGTCTTGGTGATTTGAGAGGCAGCAGCTTGTAAACTGGGCCATGTTTGATACTTCAATGTAGGATTTGTTATTCAACCAGTATTTTTTGGAGCACCCGCCGTGCCCTAGATCCCATACTAGGCATTGTAAGTACTGTAAAACAATGAACAACACAGACTGCCAACCCTGTCTTCCTGCCTCCCCCATCCGCCTCCCTCTGAAAGTGAGACCTAAATCTCTGCATTTTGAGGACGTGCTCACTACAGTTTGAGAAACAGTTATAGCTCTGCAGAGAAGACAACTAAAGCAAATCAGTATTTCACTGGATGGTCAACAGGCCACATCTGGACCCACATGGCATGTTAAACATCAAGGCATTTCCAACAAAAATCTAGATTTCTAATGTCTCTTTAAAAATAAGAAAAGATGGCAAAAGTAGGCTTGTAGTCCCACATGGCAACACTTGCCTGGAGCTGAGACAATGACTGTCTATTTAGAGAAGAATGCACTCTACAATTTGCTACTCTTCATTACTCTGAATTGTCTCATATAGAGTCAGTTTCACCTGTCTGAGTTATCAATCTTGCACCTGAACATATTTGAGTTGAAGACTCTTGTGTAGAACCATATAGAAGAGGACCTAGTCTGGAGACATTAGGGATGAATGGGGATTTCCAGGCAATGAGGGGCAGGAAAGGGAGGTTGGGAATGTGAGGCAGTGGAAACAGCAGATGGAAAGGCTCAGAGATGAACCTCAGCGCAAGGGGACAGGTGTGTTTAAGGAAGGTAAAATGTTGCTCACAGCTGGAACTCTAAGCAGGAGGTAAGAAATGGAGCTGGAAAGATTAGGCAAGGAATAAGTCATATTTAAAATGTTGGACTTTGGCTGGGTGTGGTTCCTCATGCTGTAATCCCAGCACTTTGAGAGGTCAAGGCGGGCAAATCACCTGAGATCAGGAGTTTGAAACCAACCTGGCCAACGTGGCAAAACCCTGTCTCTACTAAAAATCTGAAAAATTAGCCAGGCATGGTGGGGCGCACCTGTAGTCCCAGCTACTCAAGAGGCTGAGGCAGGAGAATCACTTGAACCCGGGATGTGGAGGTTGCAGTGAGCGGAGATCGTACCACTGCACTCCAGTCTGGGTGACAGAGCAAGACTCTATCTCAAAAAAAGAAACTAAAAAAAAGTTGGACTTTATTCCAAGTTACTCAGAGCAAGACACTGAAGGGTTTCAATGTCTGAAAGCTGGGATAATGACTCTCATCTGATTGGTACTGGAAGGCTACTCAGTCTGCTGTGTGGAGAGTGGACTGAAGGAGGCAAGATTGACTTCGGAGCAGATATTTTAGGACAGTCGTGAGCAGCCCCCCCATACAGAGGCCATTCAGGAATGCTGAAGGATTGTGCCGCATCTTTCCTTCCTGGAAGTCCCCACACCCAGTGTATAGCAGAATCCTGGACACACAGCAGGTACTCGAGGAAGGGTTCTGACTCAGACCTCAGGCAGAAACAATGGCAGAAACGCCTCAGTCTGGTGGCCATCTGTCTTTTCACAAAGAGGATGCTCAGGACTTGCATAGAAATGTTACATTTTCTTCTTGACACTATCAGAGGGGTAAATTTTTAAAAATAATTTACAAAATGAAGGCATTCTAAAGCTGTTGACCTTCTTTGCCAGCTGTTCAACTCATCTTTGATTTGGGTGAAAGCCGTGTCTGTCTCAGGCATGACATTCCCGAGAGAGAGCTTCCAAGTCATCCTCAGATGTCCATCAAGTTTAAGGAAAAGGCATAAAAATACTGCAGACTAATGAGAGGTGAAAGAGGCATACACAATGTGCAAATAAAGCACAAAATGATACAAACATCTGGAATAAGATCAGATTTTCTACATCTGGTAGTGGAGAGGGGAATATTTCCAAAGAAACTTTTTGTTTTTCAGCCCGCTACAACAGATTGGTCTGGAGGTGTAGATCCATTAAAGTAAAATTGATTTAGAGAGAGAAGATACTGTTCATTTCAAAATTATAGTTCCCCCAACCCCACCTCCACCAAAGTCTCAGATCTCAGCGTGGGAGAAACCCATTAGAATTCCACTTTATAGTGCTAGAGTGATCTGCTTAGATTTCATCTACTGGAATATTTACTTTGGATAAAATGCAAGTTCTCTGTAGCAGTCTGGGGGAATTACAATAGATGAAACAAGAAAATAATTTTTAAGATGAGCCCAAACCCCAAGTGGGATGTTTCAGTGCTTACTTAATTGACTCTCCCACATCCACACTCCCCGTTGCTTAATCTTGGGTCATTGTTGTTTTATTCTAGGATCTCAAAGCTCTTTTCAAGCAGATGTTTTTCTGCTCAAATTATTGCAGAGATAAAATGAGTTGCAGCTAGTCGAATTAAAACATCCTCTTGCCTGTTGGGAGTGAGTGATGAGGGTTGTAGCCCACAGAATAGAGCTCCCAGATGCTTTGACCTGTTTGCAACTGGCTAGTATCCTTCAAGAATTCCTACCCATCTAAAGGCTCACAGTGTCTGAAAGGCCATTGCCCTTGGTCATTCACACTCAGGTATTAGGGGTTCTTCTTCATTTACTACACGAGGAAAGAAATTAGTCTGCCAGGAAGCATCTGGTGGTCTACAAATCAAGGAGTGCCCAGGTGAGTTCTGATGTTTATTCTTTTAGCTGAAGACCACTGATCATAGCCCTAATACTGCAGCACCCATCTTGTTTGCTTGAAACTAAGAGAGTGAATCCCGAAAACATCCATAAAGCTCGCAGAGGAACCCCCTACCCTAATTTTCATTCGACAAATACTTAGGGAGCTTCTGCTATGTTGCAGAGGATGGCTGTTCTGGGGACCAGCAAGTCCCTGTTCACACAGAGCTCGCCTTTTAGCATGGGGAAAACAGACAATAAACAGGTAACAACATAATAAGTAATGCTACTTATTATGCAGTGATAAGTGCTAGACAAGAAGAATAAAGGGCAAGAATAAAGACAAGGGGTCAGAGGTAGTCAGGAAAGGCCTCCCTGGCAAGCTGACCTTGAGCAGGAGAAAAAGGGAGCAAGGGAGCAAACCAGAGTCTGCTGGAAGAGCATCCTGGGGATAAGGAATCGCAAGGACAACTGTCCTGAGAGAACAGAGAATGTAACTCCTGTCATCCTGTTATACAGTCTGTGGGACATAGACTCCTTCCACTGGTAAATCAGAAAATGAAATTACCCTTTTTCTTTCTTTTCTCTTCCTTCATTTTCCTTATTTATTTTCACATCTTCTCTCCCCCGTTTCTTCCTTCATTTCTCCCTGGTCCAAATCTTTGTTTACTGAATCAGTCTCTCCACTACTTTGCTCTGGGATATAAGCATTAAAGTTGATACAGCTCAAATGCTTTTGTGGCAGGACTAGTTTCCCTTTTCTGGTGACAGCTGAGGATAAGAAATAGGAGGAAGGCCTTAAAGTTGAGAGAGAAACAGACATTCATTGATCACAGTAAGACTTGTAGCTGTTCTAGTAGGAAATGTGTTTGTAGGGATTCTCTCCTAGGTCAGGATCAGAAGCAGCATGCCCCTACTTCCTAGTCCCTGTGGAGCAGAAGATGGCTGGTGTGCTCTACTTAGTGGAAAGCTGCTTATGAAATGACCTAAAAGGGCTGAGGGACCATGTGTATGTGTGTGTGCATGTGCCTGTGTGTGCACACATGTGCCTGTGTGTGTGTGTGTGCATGTGTGTGTGTGCATGGGTGTGTATGTGTGTGTGTGCAGTGGGGGAAAGAGGTTGGAGCAAGGAAGATAATGCAGGTAAAAAGAGCTCTGCTGACTGAGGACTTAGTCACAGGGTGCCCCTAAGAGTCTAGGGTTAAGTTCCTGTGTCTGTGGATGGATCTGAGAACAAGATGGATGGAATAAGAAAGCCATCTCTGAACCTCCACAACCCTCCCCCACTTTACACCAAGCCCCATACCAATTCCTTGTTGACTTCAGTATTATATAAGTAGGAATGTATCCCTTGAACCCAAAGAATTGAATTCCGAATTTTAGAATTCTGAGTATTCGATTGGCCCACTATAACCTGATTTATAGTACCACCCTTTCATTCTGTGTTAAGGAACATAGTGTACAGGTTGCACCCTTTAGAAATGCTTTAGTTTATGTAAGCAAGCCAACCCAGAAACTGGTACCCTTGTTTTCCCAGAATAGAGTATGATGAGAGCTTTTTGTCATTTTTCTACTCTCAGCTTTTTTCTATCTTTCTTCACCTGCAAAGTTTTTCATTAAAATGCACTTATAACTCCCTTAGCGTTTGTTAGTTAAATATGCAACATCACTGTCCCTCCTTAATGCCAGCCTAAAGCATAATTCTATTCATTTGAAAGAATGGCATCATTCTGAGTTTAAGGGCATCAACTGAGTTTTATTCTATATCTTTACAACCTAATTGCCTAGTCCTATTTCACCTCTCAGCCTCTTAGCCATCAGTTCACACACAGACAAAAATCACTGTAGAATGTTTTGGTATTTATTCAAGGCATTGTTATTAGGGATACCTGTGGTGGTACATTCATCTAGGGTCTTTCCTGCAGTGTATAAACTGATTAACACAGAGAATTATCAGGACAAGCCTTGGGAAATCCTTTGTTAACCCTGGATATAGAGCATCCCTGTATTGCTAGATGAGATAGAATTATTACATGTTGAATGTCAGGATGTTCCACCTAACTCTGGTATATTTGGATTGCTCACAATTTCCCTTATTTGCTCTATTTCAGTAAAAGAACCTATCCCTTACCTGAAATAATCCTTATCTACATTAGCATTGATTATTACCTTTCAGTCTTATCTTTTTTTTTTTTTAAGACAAAACCTCGCCCTATCACCCAGGCTGGAGTGCAGTGGCATGATCTCAACTCACTGCAACCTCCACCTCTGGGTTCAAGCGATTCTCTGGGTTCAGCTTCCCAAGTAGCTGCCACTACAAGCATGAGCCACCATGCCTGGCTAATTTTTGTATTTTTAGTAGAGACAGGGTTTCACCATGTTGGGCAGGCTGGTCTTGAACTCCTGACCCCCCGTGATCTGCCTGCCTCAGCTTCCCAAAGTGCTGGAATTACAGGCGCGAGCCATTGCGCCATGCCCAGTCTCATCTCTACTAAGTTAAATTACCACTGTTCTGGCCACCTTATTTTCTAACTATTTATTCACCTTGAATACCTCCTTCCTGGGCCCTCCACATTGAATTCAGTTTGCAGTGATGCATACCCTACCTTGTGATTATGTGCCCTAGATAACAGGACGCAGGTCAATTGATCACATAGGCAACTGATCACAGGATGCAGGTCAATTGATCACATAGTCAATGGTACCATGTGCCAAGAACCTGAGGCAAGTAGACATGTAGTTGGTCAATTTATTGTGCCTAACCCAAACTTCTGATGGCCAGAGTGGTTTGAAAGAATGCTTTTGTATTGGTGTGAGAGGATGTGACTGCTCCCATAGTGGGAACAGCCTCTTCCCTGGGATACATGTAAGAACTGCAGGATGGCTTTCGCTTTCAAATTGCACAACCCTTTACTACTACCCATCTGCCATAGCAGACCCCCACTACATCCATACCCATTGGGAATTGCTTAATATAATGACTGATGTTATAGACAGGAATCTATTACATATATAAAGCATCTAGGGTTCGACAAGAGGTTGGAAGTCTTGAGCTTGAGATATGGGCCCAGAATACAGATTAAGGAAACAGGTTGGTTTTGCTCTCATTCCCAAGGATTTCCAGTGGGTTCCACTGAACTACTCTTTCTTGAGGCTCCACCAAATGAATTAAAGCCCATCAAGTTCAAACTAGCTAGTTGCCCAGAGGAATCCCAGATACAAAGTTCATATGAAGATATGAAGTTCAGCTGTGCTCAGAAAAGATCCTTCAAGAACACTCTAGCCCCAGGGTCCATTGCAAATCCAATCTAACCCTCTTAGGTAAAACAATAAGATCAGAGATAAGGTGTGCAACTGTTCTGGTATGCCCAGGACTGAGAGGCTTCCTGGGATGCATGACTTTCAGTACTAAACTCGGGAAAGTTCTGGGCAAATCAGGATGAATTAATCTCAATATCCAAGACTGTAATTATGTAAATGGTAAGCTTTGGTGCTGCCCTTCCATTCCCAGTGCTGTAACAGCTACAGAGAGATGCATTATTTGGCTGTAGATATAGAGAGCCATGCTACTCACGTGTAAACCACATATATTCTGATGCTTATTTCATAAAAAAACAAAAACAAAAACAACTTAAGATATCTTCTGCAAATACTTGGAACTCAATCAGTGACATTCCAAAATTAGCTTTAAGTAATAAAATTTTATGTAATTACGACAACCATCCCTAAAATAAGTGATTAAGTGCTTCAATTACAAAAAGGAATGGTCTGAAAACAAATCTCTCAGGAATTATAAATATCCTCTAAGATACTGGCTCAATTACAAGCTCATGATTCTTGTTTTTAGATTTTTTGCCAACAAAGATTGCTTAGCAACAGTCAGCCATCTCTTTTCTCTCATCAGTTTTATCTTTTTTCCTCTCCCACCTTTGCTATTGCATACTGAAGAGAAGGAAAGCCACTGCTCTGTGATGACCTCCTCTTCTCAGTTTATAAACATAAAAAAGAGAGTTTCTAAGCGTAACAATTCCTAATGTTTGTACCAAGGTTTGTACAGTTTGAAGAATGTGTTCCTGAAAGAAGCTGCATCTGACAGTGCCTTAACTCATTAAAACCCATATAAGAGTAAGAGGGGTTAATGAACCAACCACCATGGAAGGGCCATTGCTTAGCCTGGTATCTTTGGGCACCCAAATCTTGATCTAGTTAACAGCTGATGAAGAGGAATGGAAACTAACACTGTTGAGGACCAACTTTGTTCCATCCTTGAATAGGTGCTAATTTAACTGGGTTCCTGGTATTGTACCTGGCTTAGCTCAAGGAGGTGTTAGGGGTTATTTTGGGGAGGGGACAGTAAGCAAGGAGTTAGGAAGGAGACAGAGATCATGACTCCAGGAGCAAGGGCCATAGCAGGACCTGGCCTCATGGGGCCTGGAACCATACCCTGGTCATTTCCAGGGGCCTCAGCTGTGATACTGAACCTATTTATCCTCTAGTCCTCTGCCTTCACTTAACTCCACTGCTCTCTGTCTGCCCTTCTCCTTGTGTAGCTTATTGGGTCTCCTTTTGCTACATCTCCCTGTCCTATATCCTTACCCTAATCACATATCTCAGCTTATTCAAGACTCAGAGCCACTGCCCCCACATAACTGGCTTGCTAAGGAACCCTTGTTTACCTCAGGGACTCTTCTCTGTGTTTCTCTCAGTGTTAGCTCTTCCTGCAAACTTTCTGGATTATGCTAGACTTCTCAAGTTAAATGCCCAAGAGTTACTTGTTCATTCTAGATAATGTCATTTTCTGAATTATGCTAGACTTTTCAAGTTAAATGCCCAAGAGTTACTTGTTCATTCTAGATAATGTCATAGGCCAACTATAAATTAGTAATATATAGATCAACTGGTATCAGGTAAGGGAGATATTGTGGGTTAAAATGTGTCATCTCTGCAACCAAAAAAATCATATATTGAAATCCTAATCCCCAATACCACAGAATGTGGCCTTATTTGGAAATAGGGGCATTGCAGGTATAAATAATTAAGATGAGCCCATGCTAGAGTAGTGTGGGAACCAAGTCCAATATGACTGGTATTCTTATAAGAAGAAGAAATTGGGACACTGGCAGGCACACAAAGAGAAAGCTATGTAAAGACATACAATGAGGACAGCCCTCTACAAGCCAAGGAGAGAGGCCTGGAACAGCTCCTTTCCTCACAGCCCTCAGAAGGAAGCAACCCTGTAAATGCTTTGATTTCAGACTTCTATCCTCCAGAACAGTAAACAATAAATTTCTGTTGTCTAAGCCACCCAGTTTGTATTACTTTGTTATGGAAACCCTAGAAAACTAATACAGATTTTGGTATCAGGAACTGGGGTGCTGCTGTAATAAATACCTAAAAAGCTAGAAATGGCTTTGAAATTGGGTAGTGGATAGAGGTTGGAAGAGTTTTGTGGTGCATGAAAGAAAAGGCATGGATTTCCTTGAAAAGACAGAAATACAGAAATGTCTATACAGAAATACAGACATTAAAGGAGATTCTGGTGAGGGCTCAGAAAGAAAAGAGGAGAGCTGTGGAGAAAGTTACTATTGTCTTAGAAAATACATTTTTCACATGAACAGAATGTTGGTAGAAATGTGAACATTAAAGGTGCTTTGGTAAAGTCTCAGACAGAAATGAGGAAATGTTGAAAACTGGAGGACTGGTGATCCTTGTTATAAAGTGGCTGATAACTTGGTTGAATTGTGCTCTGTTAGAAAGTAGAACTTGTAAGCACTGAACTTGGATATTTAGCTGAGGAAATTTCTAAGCACAGTATTGAAGGTACTGCTTGGTTTCTCTTTATTGCTTTTAATAGAACGTGAGAAGAAAGAAAGAAACTGAAGAATAAACTGCTAAGCAAAAAGAAACCAGCACTTGATCCTTTGGCTAAGTCTCAGCCTCACCAGATAGTGTTCTCTGGAAAGAGGGCAAAGGGTGTGTCTGGACAAGCCTTTGCTAAAGAGATTAGGCTTTTAACTCACAGATCCCATTAGCCATCTCAGCAGAAGCCAGGAATAGAGATATAGTTATCCAAAAGTCTGGAAGACCTCTTGTCTGATGGCTTGAATTTCCATGAATTGCATAGAAGGTCAGTAAGGTTTCTGAGAATTTTATAACAGTAGAAACATTGCCAGCCTGGACTGAAAAGGACAGTGATGAAATGAAACAAAGGAAGAACAACTTTGAGGGCACAGCCATGGATGCAGAGGGCTGATGGGGATGACCCTTGCTCCCAGAGGACACAGGCCCAGGGACTGAGGTCATTTCCTCTCTGGTACCACAGAGTGGGTCACCACCCAGGGCCAAAACTAATAGGGGAGGTCATGTTGTTCTCTACATGGCTCACTAGTCCCTGTGAGCAGAAAAGATGAGCAGGAAGTTTCCCTTAAGGTTGTAGGTTACAGAAGCTTTACATATATTACATAATTTAATCCTGGGCAAAGTAGCCTTGGGAATCAGTTTTATTCTTCTTATTTTACCAACTTGGAGACTATACAGTTTGCTCAATGTCTCATGTCTGGCAGGTGGAAGAATCAAATTTTATACCAAGATCTGATGTCAAGAGCTTTTCAGTTCACCAGAGAGGGTAATGAAACTGAAACTTTGTAATGACAACAAAGAGGGTAAGTAAAATTGACTAAACTCACTCAATAGAATGAAAACTAAATATACTTTACTATTATATTACTTAACCATGTGTGTATGTGTATAGAAGTTTGATGCATAAAGGTAAAAGATCAAGCATGCAATAATAACCCTTCCAGAATGGGTGTTTATATTTATGTATCTATTTATCTATGTCTCCATCCATATCCACACCCATACCCATACCCATATACATACCTATTAGGTGTATGTACATTAAGAAATAATAGACAACATAGAGTCTGATAATAACTTTCAACCCTTCAATCCTTAACTAGGAATTGTTGAAACCCTTAGCTAAGGATGCCAAGGGAATGTCTCTTTTTCCTTTACTGTAAATTTATAAATTATTTCCCTTTCTGAAGGTATTTACCACCCTTACCATCTGCATTTGAAATGGCTTCTTTCTCATAGCAGAGATTTCAGTACCATTCTAGAGGATTCACAAATCTCTTGGTGGCAATGATTTTTAAAGTTCATTCTTTAAGTCTTCATTGCATGCTAGAATTTAAGATTTATTCTTCTTTAATGCATTCTGCAAAATGCCAGCCAAAGTTGCTTACTACTTGGAAGATGTCTTGTCTCTATTTAAATGGCAGAACATTTCTCTGAACTGTCTTTTTGAGCTTTTAATTCTGATATGTTCTGGGTTGCTGTAGGTGGTGGTGGGGAGAGTTTTATAAACTTATGGCTTTTGAGTTAAGAGACAAATTCCAGGCTAATCCATACCTTTAAAATGTCTCTCCAGCATAATAGTGCCTGGGTTTTATGACATTACCTGTTTCACCCCATTGAATATCCCTCCTGCATCCAGAAACACAGGATTTCACAGCTTATGCATTTCACTGTCATTATTGTATAGTTCTAATGTATCATTATATAGTATTAAGATAAAAATAGCTAAAATAAAATTCCAAAAATGTCAAGATCCAACCTCAAATTCAGAAAATTAGTCACTGCTACTATTGCAGTCTTGCCTTTGTTGTCTTGTTTTGTTCTGTTTTATTAATAGATGTTAACTAGTTCTCTTTTGTTTTTTTCTATCTTCCAGTGCTAGGCTACAGGGAGACTTGCAGATTTTAAAAAATCAACCAACACATATAGTGAAGTGGCAGTTACAGTTTTTGGGTGACCAAAGGTCCACAGAGAAGTCCTTTGGAGGCCCTCTCATTTTACTGGGGGTGACCTGACCCCCAGTATGGTGCTAGGCAAGCGCCATAAGGGCCTGCTGTGTTCACTTGTATATCCCCAGTGACCGGTGAAGCACTTGACACACAGTAGGTGCCAAATGAAGAGAAGAAAAATTGAAACAAGTGACAAATTTCAGAAAGCTGTCAAATATCACAACCATAGGCTATAAACTCAGGACTTCTAATAAATTCAATTTCATGGAATTTCTATCATAAGAAAAAAGTATATGGCACATTTATAATTGTATATATTATATTATCAAATATATTCCTGATAGACAAGAGCTTCTGGTTTGACCGCATGTTAATGAAAATAGATTCCTTTACTTATAATTTTACACATCTGATACTTATAAAAACTAAATATGCTCCAATTTGTTCAGAGGTGAGCATGTTACCCAAAGATTGAGGACAGGGTGGTGCTGGGGCAGGAGGCATCCAAGTCTTTTTTGGGGATTAATATATGGAAAGTGGGAGCGTCAATTTTTCCTTCTGCTAAGGTTGCTAAGCTGGATTGATATGATGAGCCAGCAATGTGAAGGCAAACAAGGTCACACAGAGGGAAACAACTAAGAAGGAAGAGAGACAGACTACAATACCATTTAAGCCCTTGAACTGAGCCATGCTTAAATGAAGCTGCCTCTCTGCCTTCTCCTGTTCTGTGAGTCAACAAACTTCCCCTTTTTTCTGTCATTTGAAGCCAATTTCACTCATTTGAAGCCAACAGTCCTACCTACTATACAAAATGATAGCTATTTGCATTGTCTTAGTACTCTAAGTCTTAGATAACTTCATATTACTGAGAAAAAAAAATTTAGGCTCATATGGATAGCTTCTTTATTGGATGTCTGGAACTTGAAGATCCCCTATACTTCTGTTAGCTCCTTTCTTTGCTTATTTTAATCAGAGGGCACTGTACTCTCAGTAGTATGATAGTAATGGCTTACACTTGCACAGTAATTTAAGGTTTCAAAGTAATTTTTTTATGTATTGTCTTATCCTCACAGAAGACAAGTGCTTTCATCAAAGTTTTTCAAATGAAGAAACTAAGGTTCAGAGAAATTAAGTGAATTCCCTAAGGCTATATAGCTTGCATGGGACAGAGCTAGGATTAAAGTTTATGCCTGGTGCTTCCTAATCCAGTATCCTTTCTGTGACATACCATACCTCCTTGAATACACCTGCAGACCCAGGACCTTCCATACCCGCTAGAAGGGATAATTCAGGCCAGAAGACACACACTTTTGGGCCAGATACACTCCAGGCCAATGGCCACTTCTTCTTTTGTCTTCCTCACCTAAGTGTCTAGGTTATACATCTCTGCAACTCTATCTACTATCTTCTCTTACTCTCTTGCCTAGACTCCAAACTCCCAAAACCTTTCTCATATCCTAACTTCTAAGAACCACAACTCAATAGTGTTTGCCTCAACAGCTTGATGTCAAACCCCTATTAAAATTTTAACCACCAGGATTTTCAGACATGATTTCTACTGCCTTATTTCTGAACACTCCCCTGTCTACTATATAACATGAGTTCTTGAATCTGACTCATATGACTTCAGTCCTTGTCATTATTGTGCTCATACTCTGCTTCTACTCTTTTCTTATCTATTCTACCCTGTATTGTTTATTTCTAGAGTGGAGAGAAAGAATTGGCCAGACAGCCACCATTATGCCTGTTCACACTGTTGTGTGTCCTGAACAGACCAATAATGAGTTCCCAAATTGAATTCGTAATAAATAGGCTGCCAACCTAAAAAAAAAACCAGGACCAGACAGGTCCACAGCCAAATTCTACCAGATGTATAAAAAATGCTGGTACTATTCTTACCGAAACTATTCCCAAAAATTGAGGAGGAGGGACTCCTCCCCAACTCATTCTGTGAGTTCAGCATCATCCTGGCACCAAAACGTGGCAGACACACACACACGCACACACACACAAACTTCAAGCTAATATCCTTGATGAACATAGATGCAAAAATCCTCAACAAAATACTCGCAAACCAAATCCAGGGGGATATCAAAAAACTATTCCTCCATGATCAAGTAGGCTTTATACCTGGGATCAAGGTTGGTTTAACATACACAAGTCAATAAATGTGATTCATCACATAAACAGACCTAAAGACAAAAACCATATGATTATCTCAATGGGGCTTTCAATAAAATTCAGCATACCTTTATGTTAAAAACCCTCAACAAACTAGGCAATGAAGGAACATACTTCAAAATAATAAGAGCCACATATGACAAACTCACAGCCGACATCATACTAAATGGGCAAAAGTTGGAAGCAACACCATTGAAAGCTGGCACAGAACAAGGATGCCCTCTCTCACCACTCCTATTCAACATAGTACTTGAAGTCCTGGACAAAGAAATAAGGCAAGAGAAAGAAATAAAAGGCATCTAGATAGGAAGAGAGGAAGTCAAACTATCCCTGTTTTCAGACATGATTCTATATCTAGAAAATCCCACAGTCTCAGCCCAAAAGCTCCTTGATCTGATAAATAACTTCAGCAAAGTTTCAGGATGCAAAATTGATGTACAAAAATCAGTAGCATTTCTATATATCAACAACATCCAAGCTGAGAACCAAATCAAGAATGCAATCCCATTTACAATACAACTAACCAGGAAGGTGAAAGGTTACTATAATGAGAATTACAAAACACTGTTCAAGGAAATCAGAGGCAAGACAAACAAATGGAAAAATATTCCATGTTCATGGATAGAAAGAATGCATATTTTGGACATATTGCCCAAAGCAATTTACAGATTTAGTGTTATTCCTATCAAACTACTATAACATTCTTCAAAGAACTAGAAAAAACCTATTTTAAAATTCATATGGAACCAAAAAATAGCCCAAATAGCCAAGACAATCCTAAATAAAAACAACAGAGCTGGAGGCATCACATTACCCAACTTCAAACTATACTACAAGGCTACAGTAACCAAAACACCATGGTACTGATACAAAAACAAACACATAGACCAATGAAACAGAATACAGAACCCAGAAATAATGACACACACCTACAAGCATGTACTTCTTGTTATGTGTGTGTTTGGGATGCAAAATCTATCTGAGCTTGGGGAGCCTATTTTGAAGATTTTGAGATGAGGATTTTTAGGGATGAAGTATCAAGAAATGGCCCAAAGTTTCAGAGATACTGTTCAATGGCAAAGAAAGACTCTAGAAAATTCCTAAATGGCAGTCTGAATACAGCAGCCTTTCTCTTTACAGCATTAGAGAATCAGGAGAAGCCCAGCATGGACTGGCAGAGGTGCCCAAAGTGGCTGCTCTGTGGGGGGACATATTACTATTATCAGTCAAAGGATCCTCCCAATGCTGTTTTCCAACCGGGGGATCTCTATAAGTATTAGCCAAATATAATGCCCTCATGAAAAAAGGGTTTAGCATTGCTTTGAATCCGAAGAACAAGGGCCTGTGGATTCAGCCAGGGGACATTCTGGAATAGAGAGTTGAAAACAATAATCTAGCAGATATTTAGCTATTACATCAGAAGGAACTTGGGAACTGTGGCTCAGAGACCATGAGAGTAAACACTGTGAATGTTTTTTTAAAGCTTCATAGCCTCTTCATAGTTCATTTTTAACCCCCTTTGTTTCTTACAATCTCCTGAAGACAAGGATGTTATAATGAAACCAACTGTGCATTTGCAGGAGGGATACAAAGCCAAGCATCCTGAGGGTTTTTGGGAAACCCAAAGTCAGGAATACCACAGAGAAGAGTGGAGTGTGGCAGCTTCAAAACTCCTGAAGAGAACAGATATAGACAGCCTGTTCCTGAAACATGACTCTAGGACTTGGTAATAGAAACACCTGAGGAGTTCTCCAGTGTAGGTGTTAATATTTGTTGTCTCCTGATATCTCATACCCAATATCCTTTTCTCATACTGGGAGAATCATATTCTGTTCCATGACCTCCCAAGGAAAGATATTGATTAAGCTAATCAGAGGGGTCCCATTTCCCTTGTCACTGATTAACTTACTGTTGTGCTTGTCCTGGCCAATGAGATGTTTGTGTGTGGAATGTTACTAAAGAGCATCTGGGAAAGTTTTTCTTTTAGCTCTTAAAAACATGCGTACAAAAAGAAATACACCTTCTTATTTTATGGAGTGTCGCATCTTCATGTGGTCTGGTCCTATGGTGAACATCTTAGAGACATGAAGAAAGTTAATGTGAAGAATATGCCAGAATAGCAGAGCAGAAAAGTGTAAGGAAGCTAGGTCCCTGATGACATTATTGATTTGACATATGTGCATGTGGAATCCCAAAACAAAAGAAAGGAACAAAAAAGTATTAGTAGAAACAAAGGCCTATTTTGTTTTCTAATTTTGGCAAAAGGCATAACTTTACAGATTCAAGAAGCTCAATGAATCCAAGCAGGATTGTTGCAAAATATACTACATTTAAGCACATCAAAGTCAAAATGTAGAAAGCGAAGTAAGGAGAATTATCTTGAAAGCAGCCAGAGAAAACAACTCATTATGCACAGAGAAACAATGATATGAATTACCATTGACTTCTTATTGGAAACAATGGAGGCCAGGAGACAGTAGAATGTCTGTAAAAGTGTGACAGAATGGAACCGTAAACCTAAAATTTTATATTTAAAAAAAATAGAACCAGGCATGGTGGCTCACACATGTAATCCCAGCACTTTAGGAGACCAAGGTGGGAGGGTTGCTTGAGCCAAGAGTTTCAGACCAGCCTGAGCAACATAGGAAGACCCTGTCTCTACAAAAAAA